>NC_143398.1:185075651-185380941 GCF_052110815.1 Crocodylus siamensis | reverse complement strand
AAATGCTGTTTATTTCCAGAACAGATAATGGAACTTTTTCCTCTGGTCAGAGTGCATTAAAACATAGCCTGGTAATTTAGCTGAGCAACTCTGGGGATCCAAATCAGAGCACCGATGGTGCCTTTTCAACAAGGCGTGTTAATCCTGCACTTTGGTTAAATTTGCATTCATTTTCTGTATGCATGCATAATCGGATTGTGCTTTAAGATGAATTTAGTCGTAGATGGATTCTGGCTTTTAAAGCTAGAAGCACAAATTAATGCAGTAATAAAGAGACTACAGTGATGGGAACCAGTTTAAGAACTTAGGGGAACACCAGTTGACTCAGACAATGTTCTGCCCACATTGCTAGTACAACAGGTAAGGTATTGAAATACACTGAAAGTAGTAATTAAGTGGAAGGTTAGGAAAAAAGGTATTCACGTAATGAGCAAATCTTATTTAGATAATTTAGGGTATTTGGATAAGAATATAGCTCTCTGAAATGGACTGGGGAAAGAGTGAGCGTATAATAAGAGCAGTTTGTGACTGGAAAAGAGAGATGTCAAGTATGAAGGTATTTTTGCCTTTTGTGGAAGAAGCTGTGGAACAGCCAACCATATCAGATGGAATTCACATCAGTACACAGTAGTAGAGGCTTTCTGCAGGGAGGGGCTTTGAGTGAAATATGTAACACAATTCTCCCTCTGTGGCAGGGGCTAGAGTGATTCCACAACCTTCTCTAACTTGTGACCTGGATCAAAGTCTGCAAATAACAGGTTAGATAGTCTGAAGTCACTGAATTTGTATAATCTGGTTGCCTTTGTGGCCTCCTTCAACCCACAGTGGTGCTCCATACAGTGCTGGCATTCAGTTCTTATGGAAATTTGCGTATGGCACAAAGTGACTGAAAACAGATCTTGCAAACTTTTTTTGGTATAGTAATCCTTCTGTCAGGTGAAAAGCCAGGTCTGTACCATCCATACACGTATCCTCAGTATAGAGCTGGTGTTCTGGTGTGGGTTGCAGGGTGGAAAATAGGAGCAGAGCATGACTGGGGCAATCGTATGCTTTGACAGTTCTCATCTGTTACAAGGTTCAATAGGGCTCTGTCCACAGTTGTCGTGTGTGTGTGTGTGTGTGTGTGTGTGTGTATATCACAGAGAGAGAGAGAGAGAGTCAGAAAGTCTTGATGAGGATGGTGGTCAAAATTAGTTTAAACTGGCTTTCAGCAAGCAAACATTCTCAGACCCTTACATAATGTTCTAGAATTGTAATGTGAAGTTGTCAGTGAGAAAATAAATGAAGAAAATACATACAAATTCTGCAAGTCCCAAGAAGCAGCAGAAGACCATGACTTTTTTTTTTAAATTGGCTATGATTGTGCCTCCCATTTCACGAACCTTCTGGGAAATTTCACATCTAACTCTGTGAAGCCTGTGTCAGTGAGGATGAGAGAAGGTGAAAACACTGACAGCCTGAAGGCTGCTCAAGGGCCATATACAATCCCAGTTACTCCTCTGTCCTTGTACAGTGGTTCTGGGATGAATTTCCTTTTCCTTGTGCTTACTCCAAGGCTATTAATCCTTTCTCTGACCCTGAGTTTCTCAATGAATTTCACACTAACAGAATTGTATTGCAGAGACATCTCGTATTGAACAAGAACTCATAATGTATGTCCAAGAAAACAAGATAATAGGTTAGGTGAATTCTAGTAGCTGTCCAAACTAAGCTGTCTGTTTTCTGTATAATAAGTTTAATTGTTGTACTATGTTTAGTTGGATACTTTTTTGGTTAGGTACATTGGTTGCAGAATGGAATATATATAATCTTCCAAAAAAGTAGATGGATTCCAACTTCTTGCATGGAATTCTGGGTTAAAGAAGGCTCTTCCTCTCATATGAAGGACAATGTAATTTGATTTTTCTTAGTACTTTTAATTTAATTTTGTAATGATCTTCATGGACATCTGATTAAAAATTACATTTCATTCAGCTAAAGTGACTGCCAATTTCTTGAAGATGGAGCTATCAAGGGAGAGCTCTATAAAAGAATTACTCTAAGATCTTTTCTTTTTTCCAAATGTAATTATGTACAAGCCTTATTAAATTAATGTAACCAATGTACTAGATAAAAGTTAATAGTTAAAATTATGCTTAATGGATATATGACAACTTCTAGGCTATCCATTATACTTTATTTATATTTGGTAAAAAATATCTGGATATTGGCTGGAAGACAGACACTGGAATTTCACAAGCTTATACAAAAAGGCTTTTATATTGTGTGAGAGATGGAGCCAATCCTAAATGCTATATGGCAGTCACACATGAAGGCTATAAAATTGGATCCTCACTCTGTAAGTAACATCTACATTCTTAGATCATTGCTGTGAATATATATTTGCTATAGGAAATTTTTATGGAAGTTTCTCACAACAGCTCCTAAGAACTTAAAATGGTTTTTAAGTTACTATGACAATCTTGTTTCAAGCTGAATGAGGTTTGTTGGGTTTGCCTGTATTTCTTTAAATCTAAGCAACATTGGATGCAAATAATAGATTTTGGAACACTGTTTTCAGAAAATATATTGTTAAACAATATTTTATAATATAAACATGAAGAAAATGGGGAGAGAAAAGCTAACAATCTGATAAACAGTAATATTTTATAAAGCAAATATATTTATCTTTTTTTTTTTTTTGTTTGCCAAGCACTGACTGTGTGTTTGAGGCTGTACAGGATTGGAATAAACAAATCCATTTTTATGACTCCCATTGTGTTTAATTGCATTTTTATGGATACAGTCACGATACTTTTACATGCAACTGTGGATTTATTCACGTGCACTTAGTTTTGCAAATAGGTTAGGCAGTGGATCTGTATAGGATGATTTATTTGTATCAGGATTATCTTGCCTCAAGCAGGTTTGGACTAGATCACCTGTGGAGGTCCCTACCAGCAGTACTTTTCTATGACACTTAACTCAGTTATACCAAGATAACGGGTGTAAGCTGTAGCTTTGTTGATCTAAGGACATAGGCAGACAAGGTTTTATGGGTGAATCTGATATCTTTTATAAGACCAACTTAAATAGTTGGAAAAAATTAGCAAGCTTTTGGGTTTAAAAACCCTTTGTCAGACTGAGGAAGTCTCTGCAGTTGGTGTGTGCTCTTCCTGGATGCTCTTCCCCAGGTACCTGTCCACTATTAAACTGTTACATTCATTCCCCTTCTCCATGCCCCAGACTGTCTCTCACCCACTAACTTCTCAATTTATATTTTCACTGACTGCCTGTCTTGCATGCATACCAGCCCATCCTCTTGCTTCTTTACTATTCATTGTATCCAGGAGGAGCACACATCAACTGCAGAGACTTCCTCAGCCTGACAAAGGGTTTTTAAACCCAAAAGCCTGCTAAAAATTGTTTTCCAACTGTTTTAAGTTGGTCTAATAAAAAAGATATCAGATTCACCCAAAGAACCTTGTCTGTTATACCAAGATGGCTCTTATGTCAGAAAAGCAGTAGTGGTCTGACTCAAAGTTGCCTTACTGTTGACTTCAGTAGTCTGTGGGTTACACATAAATGGAGTTACAATACTCAGAATTACAAGAATATAAGCTGAATGTCAACATCTGCATTTATTTCAGTGTAACTCAGAGCTAAATTTGATAGCTAGTAGTTGATTGCAAAGATCATTAGTTCAAAATGCAACTGCTCCCCATTTTTTAAACGTTTGTTTATTTATTATTCAATTGACCAATAAAATGTGAAAGACTAATTTTATAGTACAAAAATAGGGAAATCAAAGCTTATAGTTTTCACTGCAAACTAACTAGACTATATTGCATGGGCTTTTAGGGTTAAAATCCCTCTGCTGTGTTTATGTAAGGCCTGATCTAAACACAAAATTGAAATGGAGATATTCTTGATAAACTAATTTAAAATTATAAGATAAACTTGGAGACAGTGAAAACCCTCTGTGAACATGTCAGCTTAAAACCTTGTATGTTTACGAACATTAAGTGGAGAAGAGAAAGTGTAGGCCCTTTCTTCTTTCTGTGTAAGTAGTCATGGAATTGCTTTTTGATTGTTAAGAAGTGTGGCCAGCAAATGGAATGTGGGTCGCTATATCCTCAAATAACTTGGTCTACTGGAAGAGGGCTGTGTATGACCTTAGGGACTCAGGACAGACATTACACACAAACCAGTTTAAGTGATCAGAAACTGGTTTAAACCTATAACAGAACAGATGTTCAGTGCATACAAACCAGTTTGAAAACGGCTGAAACTGAGATGAACCTATCTGAATGTAGTATCAGACTTAACTAATTTGGCTTAAACCAGTTTAGGCAATGTCTGTCCCAGACCCCTTGCTAGTTTAAGATAAATCAGAGTCCCACAGCATCCCGGCATGCTCTCTGGGCTGGGTGGGCTCTGCTGCACAGCAGGGCTGCCCTCTTCCCTCTGCTCCGTGGCTGCAGCTTGGCACAGACTTGCAGGCATAGCAGGATTTGCTGGCTTCCCCTTGCCCCCTGCTGCTTAAACAGAGATCCCTTTCTCCTCTGCTGCATCAGGGACCATAGCCAGCATGTGGTATGCTAGCTAATGCCGAGAGGTGTCTGTGTATGAGTCTCTCTCCAGTTTCACTAGGACAGGCAGACAGTGAGTGCTTAGAGCTATTTGGAGCTAATCAACAGGTTAGCTGGTAAGCTGTTTAAGAAGTTTGAAGTAATGTGGAAAGAGGCTATTGTTTTACTAATTGGGTGATAAAGACTGTTATCAGCCCCCCTTCTCTTCTGCTGGCTTCCTTGTCTGTCAGTTTGCTGCCGACAGTATGACGAATCAGGGAGGGAAATTAAAAAGCTCTGTATCAACAGATGTGTGCACAGCATGCCCCACCCTTGCCTCAGAGTGCTAGCCTGGGGCTGGGGGCTGGCAACACTTTTGCCCCTTGAGCAGTGAGCGGGGGAAGGTCTGGGATGATGCAGGCAGACATCCCTCATCAGAGAGTCCTGCTGGGGCCTGGCTGTGCTCCCTTCAGCTCAGCTCTCTGTAGAAGGGGTGAGAGGGCTGCTGTAGTGCCCCCGGGCTTCTAGCCTGAGTCACTGCAGGCATGTGCCAGAATTTCCTCAGTCCTGAGAGAATCTCTGTCCAGTTTCAAACCAGTTCAGCCTAGTCAGGTTAGACTAACCTGCAAAAATTGAATCAATTCAGGCTTTTTGAATGTCTGTCCCTACCCAGGCAGTTTTGGCAGCCAGCAGCAAACCATATTCTACTGCTGGTCAGTGTGTACTTGTTTCCTGAGTGTACGCCTCATTGCATTGCGGTAACCCACAGTCAAACAACTTTGCTTGTGCCACTAAGATTAATTATATAGAGAACTTTAAGGTTAGCATTGCTGTTTATACTCACATTGTTGCCTGTTGTTGCCTTGGAGTAGGATTTAACCAACAGTATATTAAAGTAGCAAAGTGATGTAAAATCCATACTGAAAGTCTTTACTCTGCTCAGGAAGTGCTGAGCATGTGATGTTATTACTGACTTGAGAGATGTGGAAGAAGAGTACCTAGGATGACTAGGTATTGATCCAGGATTTGGTCTATAGAAAATGCAACATGTCCAGCTCATACATGTGATAATGTGCGTGAACCATACTTTAAACTTCCTGATTTGTGTGTGTAATGTCATCCAGCTATACCATTGTATTTAATGTAACATTTTGCAAGTACATATCTTAAAATATTTTAATGAAGGCCACTTTCTAGAGCATTTTGTTTACAGTCATTTTCATTTTTTTTCCCATTACAGGCTGTGAATTGTGGTTTGGCTTTAATATTATATACTACTGTGAGATGATTATGCTTCAGTAAACTAATTAATGTGGAATTCTAGAATGGAAATCTGGACGGGGGATGATATGAAATAGGATAATATTGTACAATATCATGTTTTTTTGTACTTCTGATTACTTGCTGTTTATTTAGTGATCATTGCCTGTCTGTAGACTTACTCTTACTCTGGTAACAGCTGTTAGAGGTTTGGTACTTTTTGTCCGTCTTCCAGGTAGATTCTGCAGTTACCACCACTGGTACTTTGCCATGCTATGTTAGCTGCGAGGGCTTTAGCACCTGGTGTGGGGAATTTGTGTTTTGGGGAACATTCAAAATATTAGTCATCCAAGGCTAGATCTGTAGCTGTGGTGAGTGAATAGATCGTTTCTGTATAGGTATACAGTTTTTAAATGTGTCCAACATGTTTTGCTTCAATTGCTAGTATCTTAACTTTCTTCTAGAAAAGGCAAGGGTAGGTTGTGAACATTTAATGGACTACAAACAGCAGAAATGTTAATATCCTTGTGAAATGGCTTGAGTTGGCTGTGCACATTAGGCTTTCAGACTGGCCATTAATGTCAGTAAAGAAACAGCAGATGCCTGTTTGAAGCGATGATTTGGTGATCAAAAGCAATAAAATAATCCAGACAAGGCATGAGGGAAAGATTGCTGACTTTTTTGCAAGTGATTGTTTAACTTTAAAGATAAGTTTCAGTGTGTGTTTCATGATGATAATGATTGTTTCTCTCACTGATTTGCTTTATATTACAATCCTTGCTTAGTCTTATTTGTGCTGTATAATGCATCAGAGGTTTGCAACTGTCTCTGAAAGTCACTTCCTATGCCTTGCTGATTAATTGCATCATGAGATATGTCAAGGGATTTGTAGCTTGCTCAAACAAAACTTTGTTTTATACTTTTGTCTGGGTGCCATCATTACCTAAGGCAGCATCCCATTCCAATCTGAGTTAAGTGGAATGAAAGAAAAAAACAAGGCTTGCCAGACAAATATAACTAGCAGGCATTTAAAGTGATGGAGGGAAGCTGTAGCAACATTTCCTGCCCCGACCATGAAAGTCCACATGTGTTGCCAGTTTGCTTGTGGCTTTCCAGGTTGGAGGGGGAATGTGTAGCCAGAAAGGAAGGGGGAGCTGGAGGGGAACTGATCTGTGCAGCGGACTCCTGTATTTATCTGTGGCGATTTCTGCTAGAGATTTCTAAAATCTGCTTGTGGCTAAAAGCGGGAATGTACTTTTTTTGAATAAAGGCAGAAACATGGGCAAGAATAAAGTGGCAACGTGACTCTTCAGGGAATTTCAAATGTAAAGGAAAGAAGATTGAGGTGACAGAGCTAAGGGCCTGGGTAGATGCCTTAAGATCTGTGTGATTTTTTTTTTCTTTTTTTTTTTCCCATGGGTCTTGGTAAGTCTGTTCATTTAGACTCTATTTCTACTGGTAGACCTGGAAAATCTTTCTCTGGTAGGGAAGATATACCACTAACACAAGTTTAAACTTTGGAATTACTGAGCAATTTTTCTCTCTTCGTAAGTTTTTTTTCTACTGGAGGGGATTATTCAAGCCCAAAGCATTCACATAGAAATCAGTTTTATCCTAATAAGACCAATTCTTCCTGCTTTGTCCCCTTAATGAAGCCATCAGTCAGTGGTCACAAAAAGGATGGTGTCCTCACTGAATCAGGAAGTCACCCTGGCTTGAGTGTGAAGGACAACATCTTCTCTCTGGGGCACTAGATATTCTAATGTGCAGTAATAGTGGGAAAAATCCTGCCTAGTGATGTAAGGTTTTGATTGAAATATTTCTGATTTTTGCCAGACTATGGAAGTGGTTCTTTAAATAGCTGCTTTATCTTATTTTACAAATACTCCTATTTTTGTCTATTTTAATAGTCTTATCTGGGCATAAAAATAGAATATTCCATGTTTGTTAAAAAGACGGGGTCAGTAGTTGATCTGCAAGGATCATTAATTATATTGCAAAGAAGAAGAATAACAATAAGTTAGGTCAAATATATAGGAATGAAATCCTGGCTGTATTGATGCTAATTGGAAAGTTCTTGATGTCTTCAGTGGGACTGAGGCACGATGTCACCTTTTGGTACTGAAAAAATGGTCCTGGGCTAGGACCATGGGGCAGATTTTCAGTTGGTGTCCAAAGAGCTGTTAAAATTGACATCGTGTAAGGGTCTGTCCCAGGTTTTCCTTTGCATCCATGTTTACAAAGGATTCTCAAGAAAGTTAAGTCAAATCACATAAAGGTGTGAAATCAAAGCACATGCATTTAAGCACATTAAACACTCACGTGGAAGCTCCTGCTGGGATGTAAATTAGCCTTTAAGTTTGCTATCACTTACTTTGTCCTTTTTTAAATACGTAGGGGGTAAAAAGAAGGTCCCGGGTAATGTGGGGCCCTTGCAGGACGCCATGGGAAACTTGGTCGTCACACCAGACAGCAAACCTAACATGTTTAACGATTTCTTTGCCTCCGTCTTCCTAAGTAGGGACCAGAACAGCCACCTCCCTGCTGAGCCCCCTTCGGGCCCCAGGGGAGGCACACCTGGGCCACGGGTTAGCGAGGATTTAGTTAGGGAGCTTCTGGAGGGTTTGGACGTATTCAAGTCAGCTGGCCCGGGTGATCTCCACCCTAGAGTTCTAAAGGAACTGGCCAAGGTCATTGCAAGTCCCCTGGCACAACTTTATGAGCACTCGTGGTGCTCTGGTGAGGTACCGGAGGACTGGAAGAGGGCCAACGTGGTCCCCATCTTCAAAAAAGGCAGGAAGGAGGACCCAGGAAACTATAGGCCGGTTAGTCTCACCTCAATCCTAGGCAAGCTGTTCGAGAAAATTATGCTGACACACATCCAGGAGGGGCCAGCAGGGGACTGCATGCTTAGGGGCAACCAACATGGGTTCATCAGTGGCAGGTCCTGTCAGACCAACCTGGTGGCCTTTTATGATCAGATCACCAGATCATTAGATGCAGGGGTGGCAGTGGATATAGCCTTCCTGGACTTCCGGAAGGCTTTTGACACTGTCTCTCACCCTGTTCTCATTAAGAAACTGAGGGGCTGTGGTGTAGACACCCACACAGTCAAATGGGTTGCCAACTGGCTGGAGGGCCGCACCCAGAGGGTGGTAGTGGATGGGTCCTTCTCAACCTGGAAGGACGTGGGCAGTGGGGTTCCGCAGGGCTCAGTCCTTGGGCCCACACTGTTCAACATCTTCACCAGCGATTTGGATGAGGGGGTAAAAAGCACCCTGTTCAAATTTGCTGATGACACTAAGATGTGGGGGGACGTGGGCACACTGGAAGGATGCAACAGGCTACAATCAGACCTAGACAGGTTACAAGGGTGGGTGGACGAGAATAGGATGGGTTTTAACACAGACAAGTGCAAGGTGATGAACCTTGGGAGGAACAACCGGCACCATACCTACAGTTTAGGGAACTCCCCTCTTGTCAGCACGGAGGTGGAAAGGGATCTGGGGGTCATCATTGACTCCTAGATGAACATGGGCTGGCAGTGTGGGGAGGCAGTAAGGAAGGCCAACCGCACCTTGGCATGTATCCACAGATGCATCTCAAGTAGGTCCAAGGAGGTGATCCTCCCCCTCTATGCGGCACTGGTCAGGCCGCAGCTGGAGTACTGCGTCTAATTCTGGGTGCCACACTTCAGGAGGGATGTCGACAGCATGGAGAGGGTCCAGAGGAGGGCCACTCGCATGATCAGGGGACAGCAGGGCTGGCCCTATGAGGAGAGGCTACGGGACCTGAACCTGTTCAGCCTCCAAAAGAGAAGGCTGAGGGGGGATCTTGTGGCCTGTTATAAACTAGTCAGGGGGGATCAGCAGGCATTGGAGGAGTCACTGTTTCCCCGAGCACCGCCAGGAGTGACCAGGAATAACGGTCACAAGCTGGCAGAGGGTAGGTTTAGGGTAGATATCAGGAGGCGCTACTTCACAGTCAGGGCGGCTAGGGTCTGGAACCAGCTTCCAAGAGAAGTGGTGCAGGCGCCTACCTGGGGGTGTTTAAGAGGAGGTTGGATGCACATCTTGCCGGGGTCGTTTGACCCCAGTATTCTTTCCTGCCATGGCAGGGGGTCGGACTAGATGATCTGCTCAGGTCCCTTCCGACCCTAGAAACTATGAAACTATGAAACTTATGTCCAGATGGGGATCTAGCACACTTTATTTTATACACATTGGATGTGTCTAGACGAGTGCACATGTGCCTCTTGTGGAGTCTCAAAGCAGTCTGAGATGCTGCAAGAGGCATGCTGAGAACAAAATGTTCCCTGCATATTTGCAGTGTGGGCTCCAAATCTGATACCTGGAAATCCATGTATTTAAAAAAACCCCCACAAAACAAACCTGCAGGAAAAAGTAGTGGGGCAAGGCACGCTCCTGCAGCATGCCTTGAAGCAACCAGAGGCAGGGTCCTCCAAAGAGATGCTCTGGCAGGTGGCCAGAGCATCTCTATGGCTGTCCCTCACCCCAGTGCTCCAGCACACTGCCTCAGTGCGCAGGGCAAACGGAAGTGGTGCAGGCTGCAGCGTGACTAGGACCCGGATTGTGTCCCAGGTAAGAAGGGACTGGAAGGGGGCTGTGTGTGGGTAGTGGGCTGTTTGGGAGGGGTGGGTCCTCTGCCTGCCCCCTGCACAGCTCAGCTTCCCTGCAGCAGCCATTGGGGTGCTCAGGGCCTTCCTGACAGAGTGTCCCTGTGGCACAGGGCAGCGTGGCACAGCCCTGGCCACCTGGCACCTGGTGTTGCCTGTACCACATAGCATGGGCCCAGTCTCGGGCTGTGCACCTTTAGGCAGGACGTGGCCACTCTGGCTGTAACCCAGGGTCTCACCACCGCTTGCAGGGGCCTTGTGTGAGGGCCATGCTGGGTCCTGCCTCCATGGAACCAGTCTGGCCGAACAGCGCATGGGACACTTGGAGGCAGAACTTGGCTGGGCCTGATGCTTAGAGGGGCTATGCAGTGCTGGGATCCCGGGTGACAACAAGAGTGGTCTGGTTCTGCCCGAAGGTGCATGGCCCTGGGCTGGACCTGTGACATGTGGGACAGGCAGTGCTGGGTCAGAGGTGGCTGGGGCAGCACTGTGCTGGGGAGGGGGGTTCTGCCAGCAGCAGAGCCCTGAGTGCCCCACAGCAGCTACTGCTGTGGTGGGGGCTGTTGGTCAGCTGTACAGGGGGCTTTATGCCCTGCAGGGGGTCAAGAGACCCACCCCTCCTGAGCAGTCCCCCTCCAAACCACCCTACAAACCCCTTACGCACATACTTAGCCACAAACCCCTGCACAAGCCCCATTTTCCCCCCCCATCCCATTCTCACCCCCACAAACTCTACACTGTACAGGTGGCAGCAGGTCCAGCCAGGTTAGGGCTGCTTCAACAGTCCAGCTGGAACAAGAGGTAGTGTCCTCACATACCACCTGGCTGGGCCTCAGAAGCTCCTGACTATTTGTATTACCCAATTATTATGGGCCCTGAGGCCCACGCGGCTAACTAATAGCCCTATTGTATAGGGCCAATGGATGGATGACACAAAATACTTGGGACAACTAATGAAAAAACCAGGACAGGAGTGTTGTGTGGGTCAAAGTGTCAAAATGGCAAAATAAGTGCGCCTGAGGGGGACACGGAGCAAAGCCCCCTGGGCTGCACCCACTGGTCCTCAAAGGCATCCAAGGAGCTGGTAAATGCTGCCCACTGGTGCTCTGCTCAGAAACACGTACAGATAAGTGAGGAAAGCAGCCCCGCAGTCTGTGGGCACCTTCCCAGCCAAAGCCTCCTTCTTTGTCAAGTACAGGGCCCACTTGACCAGGGACAAGAGGAAATGACTAGGAGGTTACAGGACTTGGTGGGGCTGCAGATGGGGTGACCAAAAACAAAAAGGTGGGGAGCGAAATTCAACCAGAACCTCAAGAGGAGGTTGTGGAGGTGGAGGGGCGGCAGCGTACTGCGCTCAAGGGTCATATGTGCCAGGGTCTCCCTCTGCCCTTAGAAGGGGCTGGAGACCAGGGTGTCCGTGAAGCTTGCCACATATGCGCCTGTGGTGATGGCTCCATGGAGGAGCTGCCAGCTGAGGTCCCCAGTGGCTTGTGGGATGACCTCAGAGTTCCTGAGGGCAAGTAACCTTGAGCTGCTTGCCAGGGCAGCTTTTTATACTGCTGGGGCCAGCACAGTTGCTGATCCCAGGCTCTAGCTCCCACTGGCTGAAGATCCAGGAGGAGCTGGGAAGGGTCAGTTTGCCCCAAGTGGCACAATTTGCCCCACACCAAAGTGCATGTTCAGGCATGTGTGTTGAGGCAAAAATCTCCAGCACAAATTTGTGTCACTCCTGTTTGAGCTGCTACAAGCGCACGTGCCTGCATGTGTGGATGCACCCATTGACTCTACTCCATTAGTAGGCTTGCCTTAAATCATCTGAGTGTTCCCATGTAAATAATTCCTGTAAAATCCCATGTAAAATGGGACCAAGAATCTGACTGTGGTAACCTTGAAGCACTGCCACATTAGAAACATGAAATAACAATAAGCAGAAATGGTTGATTGATGCAATAAGCCTTGAGCTCCTAATTCCATAATTGTTGCCCTAATAAGTGGCATTTTTGTATAAATATTAATTTGTTTAAAGTATTCATTAATTATGATTTGCAATACATTGAGTCTAATACAATTTTTTCCCCAAATAGTGCCTTTCCCTAATAAACTGAATTTAAGTGTAGAAACTGCCACTGTCATCTATGATTTGCTTATATAATTCAAATTGTAGTTACTGTTTACATGATATACCTGTGTTATTGCTGTAGCTATTGCATTATGTTTTTATTCATTTGATTTTTAATATCCTATGTTAAAGCAGTGTTAAGGCTTAGAATTTAAGGGTATAAAAGGAATTTAGCATTAAAGTTTCTATGTACATATGTTCAAAAGGGAGGGCAGGACTTAATGAGTTGCTCAACATTAGCATAACCTTATACTTTGGGCTAAGTGCAGACAATTGAAAAGCCTGAGGCTGAATCAATTTAATCTTTGCAGGTTAGTCTAAGCTATGTAGAATGAACTGTTTTAAATAAGTGAACAGGTGTTCACTTTTGATTCTGGAAATGTACCACATACCTGCAGTGGCTCAGGCCAGAAGCTGGGTGCACATTCCTCCCTGCTGGGCTGGGACAGACAGCTTGGGTGAAACTAGCTTGCCCACCCTGTGAGGGAGGGGTTTGTGGGGGAGGTGCAAATCATCTAAGGATGCTGCGGTACTGTGAACTGACTTAAATCAGGAGGGGATCTGGGACAGAAGTTCAGTGAACCAATTTAATCTTAAATCAGTTGAGTCTAATACTACATCCGTCTGGACTTATCTGAAACTGGTTTCGGCCATTTTGAAAGTGGTTTATGTGCATTGAACTTATGGTGTTTTACAGATTCGACCTAGTTTCAGATCACTTATACCAGCTTATGTGAACTTACGTCTGTGGTAGAGAAGTCTGTGGTAGACAACAAATAAGAGTGTTTGCTTTTGAAAGTCCCAGTTAAAGAATTTAAAGTCCTACTGTGCAATACAACGCAGTTTTAGTTTCTTTGTACAAGCTATCTCCCAAGAGAATGCAGATGCAAAGCTCAAATAAAAAAATAGTAGTGGGAGTAGGAAATGAAAAGGCACGGGCAAGGCAGCAAAGATGTTTTCTGCTGAGAGAAAAGGAAGACTGGGAGGTGGAGAGAGACTAGATTCTGAAGAGGAGACAGCTCTTGCACCATCAGATATAAGCAGAATAATCAAAATATTGGTTCTGTCTCTGTTTCTTCTCTTTTTTCTTGGAGATGCTGCCTAGAATCTCACTGAAGTTTTGTCTGTGTTTTCTAACCTAATGTCTGTAGCTACATTCTATATAGTCTTTCACAGCTGGGCATAATCCTGTCCGTAAATCCTTGTGGCTGGGGAGAGTCAACACTCTAATAAAAATTCCATTTGGTGACGTTAATGGGATGTAAACATGCTAATCACAAGTGTAACAAATATTGCTTGTGTGACAAATTGTTACTTACTTTGATAGCAGCAAATAGTTTTAATGTTTAGCAAGAATGTCTTCAGCTGTGTTTCTAGGAAAGGTGCTTCCTTTTGTGTAAGGGTATTTTATTTCTCCATCTCAATTAACAGGAATACCAATCAGTATTCAATGGCTGCCACCACATCTCAGTGGACTGTATATTGAAACTCATAGCATTCAAGATTTTTATTTTTTCAGGCTGATAGAAATCCAGGGGAAAATGAATATTCCTTCCTTTTCAGTGGAATAACTTTTCTCTAGCTTCATTGTTCTGTACAATTTCAGTGAAGTCAGTTACTGGAAATAACTTTCCTTTTGGCAGAGCCAAAAGCTTTTCACCTTATGATTCTGTTAACTCTTTTGGAATCTCTATTCTCAATTGAATTGAATACATTCTTGCTAGACTTTCCTATTACTCTGGAATTATTTTATAGTGCAGTGGCACTATTCAGGTGGGCCGTAAAAGGAATGTGTCAGATCTCCTGCTGGAATCTTAATTTCCTAGCTTCTCAGAAGCTTTCAGTTCTGTGAACTAAACCAAAACAACTATCTCTAAGGGTACTGACAGAAATGATATTTGTTGTGCAATTAGCCCCTGAAAGTGCTCTACAGTCATGCCCTGACAGAAGCACACGGCTCTAGAGCACTTTAAAAGTGTGTAATCACGGGACAAATTAACCTTCATTTAAATGAAGGAAGCGGAGCACCTTCATTTAACTTCTGTTTGTCCCCATGCATGAGCCCAATCAACTCCCTCCCCACCCCCAAAGTGCAGGCTGAGTAAGCCCTGGAGAAGGATCCCTCCCCTGCCTTTTCCCTTTCCCATCCTGAAGACAGCACTGGAGGTGGCAGGAGCAGGGCAAGGTAGGGGAGAGAGGCTGCAGATGCACAGTATCTCTCAGGTGGATCAGCTCCAAAGTCGAATTCAATAACCCTTGACCAAACAGTGAATGTCTGTTGGGTCAGGGGGTCACTGTAACTAATGGCACTTCCTGTGAAGTGCCTTGAGTTATAGTGGGGACCTGCATGTATGTCAGTACCCTACGTGGTTCATTTGGGATTTGATTCTACTTCCTTGGGTCTTAGATAGTCAGCTAATACATCACTTTTAACTAGCTTTGATATGAAGGATTCTGCGACCAAAATAAACTAAACGATCACTTTCTGTGATTCACGTATTTCTGCATGCGTGCTCAAACCCAACTGAAGGAAAACTGGCATTGCAGGAGGAAAAGAGAAATAGAATATGTATAGTCTTAAAGTTAATTCCCCAAATCAAGACTTGTTATTGCAGTAGGTTGAATTAGACCTGCTATCAGTCTCATTTGGACATGAAGTATCCTGATGGGTACTGTGACTTGAGTTTAAAAAATACTAGCTACATACCCCTAAGAGCTATCACACAGCAAGCAAAATGCTGAGAGCAGAGCTGGTTGAGACATTTTGTAAAAAATAAATTTGCATAAAAATGTACTCTTTCGTTAAAGGAGCCAAAATGTTTTGCGAAGATGCATCAGTCTCAGAGTTTTTGAAGAGATTTCTGAAGCTTTTTTTGATGCCATTTCATTTTGTGAAAATATTCAAACTTTTTTGTTTTTGCTGAATGAAGACCAGAGTTGAAGCCTCAAAAGTTTCCACTGTATCTTTGCTGCAGTAATTATCTGGGAGTGGTTGGTGGCCTATCTTCTTTTCTGAAAGTTTACTTATGACTCTCAGGACCTTCACAAGAGTGAGAACAACACATTTGCATGTGAAGTGTGCGGAGAAAAAAAATGAGTAGAATTTAGTGAGGCAATGAAAAGAAAAATGTTAAGGGAAAAGAAAATAAAGAAGTGTCTCCTTGAGGAGAGGAAAGGGCTTATTGTTCTCCCTTAAAGATTCCACAGCATAGGTGAACAGCCCTACTGATTAATTCTTGAACACCCTGGCTAAGGACTATTAGGGCTCTCCCAAGAAAACAGCTTAAGGTAGGTAGAAGTTTGGTGAGGTAGGGGGAGACTTGTGCTGGGCTGAAGAATTGTGGGTGTTGGGATATTCTATTCTTCTCTGCAAGCACATGAACCCTTCTATACTAAGGGATTTAGGAGCACCCAGAGGTTGGGGATGAAATTTATTTGTTACCGTGTTGACAGTTCAACACATTAACACACATGGTTTAGAGATGGAAGTGATTTGTATACACTGAATAAAAGAACTGGGTCAGAGAGCCTGTAAGTGATTGAGGAAACACCCTGCAGACTTATTTGATGCTTGATGCAGAAATTCAGCCACCAATTTTTTTATTGATAAATACTGTTTCGCTAGATTTAATAATGACAAAATGTAAAAGAAATTGTGGGCAGATCACTTCTGTTCCCAAACAAAAATATCTTTCCTTAGTGACTGCTTATCAAATTACTAAGCAAACATCAATTCCAGTTTTAATTATTTTTTAATTTAGTAGTTAGGCAACTGCTAGTCCTAGAAACTGACTTCTTTTACCACTAAACTTCTACAGACCTGTGAAAGCTTCTTCTACCCTGCCAACACGCCTTGCCTTTTACATGGAGGAACACCTCTTTGTGCATGGAAAAAGAAGTTTACTGTTTAACTGCATCAGTCTCTTTTCTGAGACTTACAGCAGTAATGCATGCTAACAGGCCATCGCCAGCTTCACCTGCATTTGAATTCATAACCTGTTTTTGCCTTTATAACCCCCAATAAAGGGTTCTATATCCCATTAAAGCATCCAGTTTGCCCACAGGCTTTATTTGTGAAGGCTGTCAAAAGACATTGTTACCTAAACAAGGCTTTGATTTAAAAATAATCTCACTAAAATAATTAAAATAAATGTAAATGTAGGAGGATCCTAAATAAATCCAGAAAAAGTACCTGTGGACCTTGGTTAAATAAGAACAGATTTTCATTGACCATAAGACTGCTGTTCCATATATGAAGAACTACAATAATAATTTTTCTAATTTATCACCTTACATGACTAAATTTACCTCAGGCCATTATTGGCCTTGATCCTGTGACCACTTAGAATTGTAATCATAGAGAAGTAGGTCTGGAAGGGACCTCTATAGGTCAGCTTGTCCAGGGGTTCTTAACTTCCAGCCCGTGGGTCAAATATGGCTTATAGACCCTTGGCATCTGGCCTGTGGGGCTCCCCACAGGTTGGGAAGTTTGCTGGTGGGGGAGCAGTGGCAGCTAATACTGCCATTTCTCCTCACTGTAAACTCCCAAGCCCTGCACGGTGGGTTGCAGCTGGTCCACGACCCTCACCTGGCATGGTCAGACTGGGGCTAGGCCATGCCTCTTATTCTGTGCATGTAGTTAGGGGGCCAGCTTGTGCTCCCTTCTCTCCACCCTCCCTCCCCCATAGGTCTGGACCATGCCTCTTTCCTTCTGTTCAGCTAAATTGGGACTAGTCTATGACCCCTTTCTCTTGGGGGGCTGGACCACCCCTCCTGCTCAGCTAGGTTGGGGGTGGGCCACTCCTCCTACCACCTGTGAGGTTGGGCCATGCCTCCTTTCTTCTCATCACCTGTGAGGCTGGGGCCAGGCCATGGCACTTCTGCCCTTGGGGCTGGATTGGTGCTTGATCATGCCCCCACCTTTGTGGCTAGATGAGTCCTGCCACACCTGCCCTGGGTCATCTGGATGTGTGGATCTGGCTGGATATGGCCTGCAGAGGCTGCCCATCTGGCCTGCTAGATGAAAAGCTTGAGCACCACTGAGTTATTCCAATCCCCTGCCTGAAGCAGGATCATTCCTATCCAAACCATACTACACAAATCCATTTTCTAACCTTGTAGCAAAACTACACTGTCAACCCTGACACAACACAAAACTTATGCATATGTGCAACTTTTCAACCTAGTAGCACAGGTATATTTCTAGGCATTTGGTCCTAAAAAGGCCTTGCTTTGTTCTGAGCAAGTTTAGATCTTTTTTTTCTAACTAACTGGCATGACGGAGTATTCTTTTTGGTGCAACACAGAGTTGCTGTAGTATTTCTTACACTACCTCTTACTTCTGCATAGGAGGCTAGAATAAAAGGCGTATGACTTGCCTTATCTATCTTGAGCCCAAGGATGGGGGAGCTGTAAATATAGCTTAAAGCTATATTGTTTTTCCACCTTCAGACTTGTTCTGAGTACAGTTCAACAAGTCTGTTTCAACAGCTCCTATAAAAACTAGCCACTAAATAAGCTTATTCTAATAACCTAATTACTTGGACAGCTGACATCACTTGGCAAATTTATTCCAGATATGCTCACTGACAGGTCAAGCTTCATATGTTTGCAGTGTGCCAACACACGAGACTCATACGAGAGGCTGTTGCAACATCTCTTTATAACTGCTGTTTTACACTATACTTACGCATCCATGAGTCAGTTGATCAGGTCTGTGGATTAGACTTTAATGTGATATTATGAAGCAATCATTCTACGCTTGGGCCACAGCTCAATTTCTTCATATTACTCAGAAAAAAAGTATTACTACATCTGAAAGCCCTTTAATTCTTTTTGATGAATCTTACAGTAAGTAAAGAATTGCATCAGCAAATAGAACAAAATTTTACAGTATATATACAAATAAACATATAACTAGCAATAATAAAAATAGCTTTTTTCCCATTCCTTTTTTCTTTTCAGTAAACAAAATAATGCAGTTATAAACCTATCATACCTAGAATATGATATCCAAATATAACATTGTATTTAATTTCCAAGTGACAGAGTCAGTACTTTTTATTAAAACAAATTATGCATAACTTATTGTTCTATTATTCCTTGTTTTCTGTAGAACAGCATATTATTTAACATTAAGATGCAACAACATAGCTCTATTGGCAGTTTTCACTCACTCATTGGTATTGGAATAGTCAGTAGAACAATTCAAGTAATCAGAGACATGAATTTGGGGAAGGGTGCATTTATATTGACAATTGTGTACTTTCTTATTTGCAGCTTATACTATGCTTACTGCAACCAATATTGCAACAAGATGTCCTCATGATGTACTTTCCAGCCAGAAATAATATTTCAACCAATTTTTTTGGCTTCCTCATGCAGTTTAAGGATTATCTGTCCCGTGTTTCTTTTCACTGAAATACCTGGTTTCCTAGTGATCCTGCTTCATTGGGAGGAAGGCTCTACAACGCAGAGCGTACTCCCTTTTAGGGCAGTAGGCACCTCATTAAGCCATATGCTTGACCTGTAGTATGGCAGATAGAGTGCTTTGCTGGAAACTCAGAGACCTGCATGTTCAAAGCCCTTTTAGGCAAAAGGGCCTGAGAATGTGGATCTGGCTTACTAGGCAAGTGCCCTAACTACTCAGTTGTTGAGGTTAAAACAAGGTGATGTTTTTCTTTGTCAGACTTTTATTGATGGGTTTCTGGCTGCCCGTGTGTTTTTAGGACACATTGGTACACATCCACAATAGGTGTGCAGAAATAACCATGTGTGTTCCTAGCCAGCATGTTGCATGTGTTTAATCCGTGGATACAGGCTTAATGCATTCATTGGGGAAGTAGAACTGCTACCTGTGTGCAAGTGCCAAAAATGGCACTTATGGGGCTAGAAAGCTGCTATTTAGATGAACAAATATGCACAATAATTCTACCCTAGGAACATATACTAACCATTTCTCAAGTCATTTAGGCCTGAAATAACTATAGACTCAATGGCTAGGGACAGGCATTACACATAAACTGGCTTAAGTGATCAGAGACTGGTTTAAACTTGTCACATAAACCAGTTTGAGAATGGCTGAAACCGGTTTGAGATTAAATCAGGTTGAATATAATATCAGACTTAGCTGATTTGGCTGAAACCGGTTTGAGATTAAATCAGGTTGAATATAATATCAGACTTAACTGATTTGGCTCAAACCAGTTTATGCAGTGTCTGTCCTGGACCCCTGCTGGCTTAAAATAAACCAGGGATCCCCAGCATCCTGGCATGATCTCTGGGCTGGGCAGGGCTCTCTGCTTCACAACAGGGCTGGCCCCTCCCTTCTGGTTGCAGCTCCTCCCCCTCACCACTCCCTGCTAAGCAACTATTTCCCCCTCCCCTCTGCCTTGCTGAGGAGGTGTTTGTATATTAGCTAGCAGACCACATGCTAGCTACAGTCCCTGCTGAATCAACAGGCAGAATCAGCAAGCAGCTGGTAATGTCCCTCTGTTGTTTTCTTAATTGTGTGATAAACACTGTTATCAATTCCCTGCCGTGCTAATCACAGCATCCTGCCAGAGCCTGGCTACGTTCCCCTCAGCTCAATGCTGTGAAGGGAGGGCTGCTCTAGCATGCTCTGGCTTCTAGCATTTCTGGAATGTCTATCTGGTTACAAAACTGATTTAGCCTAGTCTGGTTAGACTAACCTGCAAAGATTGAATCAATACAGGTTCAGGCTTTTTGAATGTCTGTCCCTAGCCAATATGGCAGGCATGGTTTTTGCCAGGAATGAGATCAGTATGACCTTCTGCCCAGAGGGACCTAGAGACAGAGAGGAAGGTCCTGAAGAGAATCTTAGGAACTGTGATGCTTGAGAAGCACTGTGGTCATATGGCCATGGTAAGGGACCTGAAGACCTGAATGAGAGCTCTTGCTGTATCATGACATGCTCTGTGACCGTGGGAACGTTACTTAGTGCCTTTGTTCCCTATTTACTCTCTGGCTGTCTTGCTTTTCTGAGCAAGCACCAACTTTTACTATGTATTTATATGGTGGCTAGCATGATTTCTTGGTAAGGCACTCTTGGCTCTACCCTCATAACTTCCAGATTGGTTGTTATGTAGTGGTGGAGTATGAAGACACAATTACCACCATGTTTACTCAATACTAAGATGAGGTTCCCCCCCCCCAGTTAACATGGGGGGGGAGCCCTCGATCTTAGAATCATGTATGAGGGTGGTGGTAGTGCAGGGGAGGAGGGGGACAGGCAGCTGCTGTGGTTTGAGTTCCAGCTCATACCTGGCGTTGGGGCTATAGCTGCTGCCTCCACCCCCACTGCTTCTGCATCCCATCATCTCTTCACTGCAGCCTCTTCCAGGTTAACCACCTGTCCCTAATTGGGCAGGACAGTCCTGGAATGGGAACATCAAGTTCTGGTCCTGGGCTGTATGAATGCAGGACAGCATTTGTTCTGGATTAGCAGTATCATGCAGGGATCAGAAAACTGTGGGTTTCCCCTTGCAGGCTGGCAGTGTTCTAGTTTGCAAGGCTGCCAGGAACAGGGAGGTGTGGAGGAACCATGTGCATGTTTGTGCCCACATGCATGTATGTGGCCAGGAATACAGCCAGGCAGCAGGCAAATCTGTGGAGGGAGAGGGGGCAGATTGAGGGTTCCTGTGGTGAGGAAGGGAGTGGGGATGGGGGCACTGGCCAGCCAGGGCAATGCACATGGCCTAGGGCTGGAGTGGGGAGGGGGATGGAGCCATGGGTGGCTCGTGTGTGTGTGTGGGGGGGGTTCCTGGGTGCTGTATGCATCTGCTGGGGGAGGGACATGGGGGGCATGTGCCCCCTCAGATTTGTGCGTGGGGTGGGGGCAGCTGTAGGCTGCTCACTGCAGGCTTGAGGCTCCCCACCCTGCTGCTTTTCCCTTGGGTGCTGTGTGCTCCCTGTCCACCTGACAGCTGTGGGGGCAGTGGTGATGTGAGAGTTGTGCCCCCTGCTGCTGCTGGCATGGGGCTCTCAGGGGAAAGGCAGCAGGGTGAGGTGCCCTGAGTGGGAAGCCTGCATCTGCCCTCGGTTAGCTTGGCTTGGCTCCTGCTGTGGCTCTGGCAGGGGGGTGGCGGGTGGGAAGGGGAGTGTTGGGCATGTGTCTTGCTTGTCCATTTTGAATAGGTGGTCACCCTAGTTTCTTCCCCCATTTCATGGAGCAGGGTTGAGAAGATGCTGGGGGGAGGGGAAGCAGAGGGTGAAGGGGGGGGGGTCCAAGGATGTGTGGGGGGTGCATAGACGGGGTAGGTGTGGCAGAGGGGCAAGCACAAGCAAATGGCAAGCTGCTTGGCCTCCTCGGATCACCTGCTGCCTCTACTGCTTGCCCCCCTGCATTAGTGGGGGGATGAATTAAAGATGACTCTCCAATAATTAGATTCTATACATGGAAAATTGTAACAGATTTTCCATATACAGAATCTAATTACTGGGGGGTTGTCTTATATTCAGGGTCATCTTAAATTCAAGAGAATATGGTAATAAAAATGTAGTTAATAGGGTAAATATAGTTTTGAACACACTTTATTTGGAAGCCACCTGCTCATAGAAAGAAGTAGGCACTACCTCCTGAAATTAGATTTCTTTATTGAGAAATGCTTGTGCTTTAGATCCAGAGCTTGTCATTTTTTTTTATTTTAGTAATATGAGGGGGAAAAATATTGTCAATGACACTCAGTGGTGCTAATCTGTAAACAAAGAACCAAAATAACTCTTGGGAACATTTTTTGCACTGCTTTTTGTTCCCAGCCAAATAATTTATGTAATGTAAACAGAAGCTTAGCACATCCGGCTACACAGTTACATGATATACACTAGAATGCATTAAAAAATGGAATGCTTTTATTTTGGATTATACAATCCAATCATGGTAATGGACTTTTAAAGACTGAAGTACGTTTGGACCCATATTTTGCTTTCAATTTCATCTGTGCATTCTGCCCCACTGCATTTATATTATAAATCATCATGAAATTAGATTCCCTGAATCAGAGTCTGTCCTCAGTTAACCCAGTGCAAACCCATTGAGACTGCATAAGTGTGATTGAGAGCAAATTGTGGTAGGCCAGTAAGTCTAATTTTGTGGAATTTAACATTGGAATTCTACTGCTGGTCTAGAGAAGAGCAAAGCTAAGGATGCCCCATGGAAACGGCATATGGATATATGCATTGAAAAATGGTAGAGCGCAATTAGTAACATTTCTCTGAGTATGAAGCTTTTTCTCGGTAACCTCCTCTGCTTAAGTGTCTTTGTGAAATTTAGATCAACTTTCCACTTGAATTAGTGGACATAACCTTTTAAATGTCTGGAGCAATCATAAATTAGACTTCATTTGGTTTTTTAGCTGCATTGAAGAGTAGCTGTCATCCAAAAGACGTAACAGCTGAAGCAACAAGTCCCTTTTCCTCCTTTGGTTTTGTTACTGATATTCAGGCTTGCTCAGCTGTAGGACCATATGTTCTGCTGAATCTGCACCTCTGTCATGCCCACCAAACAAAATGGAGGCTGTTGCTCTTTTTAGTGCTCCATGAGCCAGACAGATCTATACTGACTTAACACCACTTGAGAATCTGGTGCCATATTTTTTAAAAATCAGGTTTTAAAATGGGCATTTGTAAAGCTGTGCAAATAAAAGCTCCGTCTAGTTCTTAAGTTTTTATCTCCAGTTCCTTATGTCTCTTCTGGGTGATAAGCAAGGGTTTCTGATCTCTTGTATCAGAAACAGGACTCTTTAGAGCAATAGCAGGAGACAGGAAGGTAAAGTGCCATTTGATGGCACTTTATACTACAATATGTAACTTGGTGAAATACCCAGTTAGATAAGATGATGCTGACTGCAGCCAGTGGCTCAGTGCAGACCAGAGCAAACTCGGTATTTGTATGCAAAAAAAATCATACTTCAGCCTCTAAAATAATTGAGATTTGTTTGAAATCTCAGCTTTTGAGCCAATAAAATTTGTTCTCTTTCATTTACCTTCTGCTTTTTGAACTTCTGTGTTCTGGCTGTATTTTTAAACTTTTCTTGGTAACTGTAGCCCATGTTACTTTAAGAGGGAGTGAAGGCAACCTTACATGGATACAAGATTGATAACAGCTGAATTGGTGCCAACTGCAAACAGGCAGGGAGTAGAAGCAAGTTAAAGGCAATAGCTTCCAGGCAGTAATAAGTTGCTAGCCACTTTCCTGGAGCAAGCAGGGTTAAGATACTGAGGGCTGAACGCTAGGTAAGAAGTAGTAGTAACAAAACTGTCAAGACACAGAGAAAACTCTAACCTCAGTTAAAGCTATGATTATGTGACTAGGAGGTAGAACTCAGTGCTCTGTGAGCCTACCCCTTCAGCTAGAGAGGATATTTAGTTTCAGGAGACAGGAGGGAGAGTTGCATCCTCTGAAAAAGTGATGTAGTGCTGCTCTTTTGCTTGGGAGACTGAGTCCCTGAGAGTGGGAGTTGATTGTGAAAACGTGTTCAGAGGGGACTGAAGCTGTGGAGCTGGTGTCAGCCTGGAGGGAGGAAGCTGGGTAGATGTCATGGGGAGAGCTTTAGGAAAAGGCTATATAGACTAGCTACAGATAGAAGTGTGGGAGATGTACCTTAGAGAAACTATGATGAGGGGAAGGCATACTCTAGATAAGTGGTGAGGGCAAACAGCCCAGAAGTGTGTGCTGGGGCAGAGTCCTTGAGGACTGTGCCAAGGAAGAAAGTGCTTAAAGAGCCTACTGCCCCTTCTAGATAGAATCAGTCTCCCAAACTCATCAAAAATATTGAAGGCATGCTAGGTGGGACAACAGGAGGTGATATAGGGGCTGGGGAGCACAGAAAGCAGAGCTGACTAGTGGGGACCTGGGGAGGGGGGTGGAGGGCAGTTGTCAGCTTTTGGGGTTGGAGCCATGAGAACCAAAACATTTTTTAATGAAAACTTTTAATTTTTGCATGATTATCTGACTCCAAGATCTAGGCATCGAGAACACCAAAAAGCATGAAAGAGGTAGCAGCTGTGCAGACCACACCAGATAATTGTGGCTAAGCCCTATGACTAGGCAGACTTATTTCAAACACTGTTTTAGCCTCGTTAAAAGTATCAAAACAAACCTTATTACTGAGGAGAATAGATGGTATCTACATGTTTAGAGAGCATTGCAGAACTGGAGCTTTCATATGTATGCATTTTCCACTAAATAAAATGCAGTACAAGTCTAGTGTGAACCTACAGTTAAAAAGGTAGGGTGAATGTGGGCAGGGGGAGGGACCCCATAACACTTGAAACTATTGCATTGTGAATTAATCTCCCAAAGACTATGTGGCAGAAGGCCACCTCTGTTTCTCCCCAAAAACTCTGCTCTGTGACAGTTTGGTTAGGATGGGCCCTGCAGAGGGGGTACACACCTTACCCTATCTCTTTAGGTAACCTGAGCTGAGCTGGATACATTCCTGAGGGATGGGGGAAACCTGCTCCCTCTACCTTTTGTGACTGGGATCCTATACTTGGGTGAGGAGCTTGGGCTCCCTGGTGGGCTAGAGACTGCTAGTCTGCCCAGCAATCAGTGATGCATTTCAAATTGGTTGGTTGACAGCCAACAGGTGCTGGCCTCCATTGGACCAGGTAAATGAGGTCGTTGTAAGGGCTATCTAAATTAAGGGCTGTGCAGGAAGAAGGGGCAGCAGCCATGGGGAAGAGTTAGAGAGAAAAGCTGGATCATCTGAAACTTGGTCTCTCTCTCAAAACTCATGATCAGTGAACTGCCTGCCTCCAGAGGGAATCTCTACCTGGCTCTGGATGATACTTGTGAGTAAGCTACCTGAGATCTAACTAGATATATAGCTTGCAGTAACTCAGATGCATAATCAAAGGCTACTCCAGCCATGCTGTTTGCTTTATGGGATTTCTCTGATACTACTCAACTCTGTAGCCTATTCCAACCCTGCTGCTTATAACCAATAAAGTTTTCTCCTTTGTACCTAGCATGGGAGACTTACTGGGAGTGGGTCTAGATTATGCCTTGGGGTCTCCTTGGTTCGGCTGACCAAGGAGACCACTACTTGTGCTTCTGACTGAGGGAAGCACCCCAAGTTCTTGAAGTGAGTCAAGTACCCTTGAGGGCTACTAGGCCTGTGTTTCCCAGGGGGCACAGAGCCAGAATCAAGCCCATCCCTGGGTAGTGGCAGCTCTACCCCCAGGCCAGCAGGTGTGCTCCAGGAAGGGGGTTGGCCAGACATGAGGCGCCCCCAGGGAGGCACTCGGAGCTGGGAAGGTGGTGGGGTGTAGTGAGGTGGGTAGCTCAATGCAGGAGCACCCCCTACTGGCCCACCACAGGCTGTGATAGAAACTCCATTGCTTGGGTTACTTAAAACACAGCTGAGCAAATGGCTTAGCAAGGGAAGTCTGCATTGGCCCCAGTGGAGTAAGTTAAACAGTCTAAGAGGCTTTTCTATCTCTGACTTCAGTGATTTAGATTCCTTTCCCTTTTTTGAGAAAAGGCCAAATTCTAAAAATCCAAATTCAGCAGGCCAGAGTGATTATTACTGAAGAGCTTTTAATGGAATTTCTGAGAAATTTGTAAGCAGAGAAGAAGGATAAAGATTATTATAATTATGAAATTTATTTTAAATAATGCTGGTTCATATATGCTGGTGAACAGAAGGGGTTAAGAATTGGGCTGTTTTTGTATCCAGTTCTAGTTTTCTCCATGCATCATAAAACATAAGATCAGATTTTTATGACTTTATTAGCAGCTATCCTTCTGGAGAAGTCTACAGACAATTAGATTTTTTTTTCTTTTTCGGAGCCTGACATTGGACACGCAGGATGAAAAACCTTACCAATTATGAAAAGAAACTAGGCTTCCCCCACCCTCCCTTTAGACTGTTTAAGTTGTGGGGGTGTGGATGGACGTAATACTTGAACTGTTCCAAATATGAACTGATTGGGAACTTGTTCAAAATTGTATACTGCTGTTGCCCTGTGAGGTCAGGTCAACTCTCAGGATCTCAATATTGCGCTGTTAGACAGGAGGGTGTGACACACTTGCACATATACAAACACACAAATCAATTGGGTACACACACACACACACACACACACACACACACACACACACACACACACACACACACAGCTCAGGCATATACACATCCAAACCAGCCTAGGCACATGCATACCTATCACCAATTCAAGTACATACACTATACACCCCAAAAGTTAGACACAGATGACTAATTCATATATCATGCACACAATGCCATAGTTAGACACAGATGACTACTTCATATATCATGCACACAATGCCATATATACACACGCACTTACCAGTTCACACACAAAGAACCGACCTACACATACACACAGTTAAGTTCCTAACTTGGTACAGTGTGTATGTGTGTGGTTGGGGTACCTGGGATGCTTGGGGGAAGGTTCAGGAGAGAGAGAGAGAGTTGAAGTGTAGGGAGTGAAAGTTGTCAGAACCGGTGGACTACAGAGAAGCTGGCTGAGGAACTAAGGCTTCAGTTTACTCAAAGTAGACTGGGGTTAGAAACTGAGGCAGACAGCTGAGATATTGGGCAGGTGGTGGGGGGGCAAATAAGTGGTGGCAAGGAGGAGACAGCCAGGAAAGAAACTGAGGCAGAAGCCTGGTTGCTCAGGGGAAAAGGAAAAGGCATTAGGGATAAGATAGTGGCAAAGAAACAGGAGGTTTGGAGGCAGAGAGGCACTCAGGACAGGTGTTGGAGGTGTCAGTGAGCCAGAAGCAGGACAGGGAGAAATAGGACAGAAGTTAGAGGGGCGAGGAGCAGAGATTGGAGCAGGGCCAAACCACAGTAAAGCAGAACCCAGCTTAGGGGTCCAAATACTAGTTTTATTACACAGACAATATACTACACAGCCCCATGAAGTTATTGGTTCACACACAGACACACACTGTGTCTCTCTCTCTCTCACAATGGCAGCAGGGGAAAGAGACTCAGTGGAAGGGCTGGAATCCAAGTAGGGAAGAGAAGCAGAGTCCAAGTCCTTGGTTGAAGAGGGGGTGGTGGGTGATAGCTACCTATCCAGGCTGGAAAGCAGGCCTTGTCCAATGGGTGTTGTCCAGAGGGGGGTCACTGGCAGGGCCTCTGGGTGGATAGGTGGTGTGGCATGGTGTTTGTCCAGATGGAGAGGATGTTCCACTGGGTCTGTCTTCACCGCTGCTTTTTATAGGGGCAGACCTTGTGTGACCTTAGTGACAGGAGGCATGCCCAGGCAAGGGTCAGCCCCTGGTATACTGAGCATGTGTGCTCCATGCAGGGATGTGCAGTTTTGGGTGTCTGTAATGGTGGGGTACAATGGTAGTGTTGCTGGTTCTGCAGGGTCTTTTGTCTTTCAAATGCTGGGTTCTTGTCTCTGTTCCTGGGTGAGGTCTGTGGTTCCTGGATGAATCAATGCAAGGTGATGGCCTGGTCGTTACAGGCCATTCAGTAGAGGCCTGCTACCATTGTATTTCAATCATTCCCAATCACTTTCATTCATCTGGGAACTAATTTACATGGGAGGATTACGTGACTCATACAGTTGCGACACAGAGGATGCCCAGGCAGAGGACACAAGATGGAGACTTGACATACAAAATGGAAACTTGACATTACTTTGGTTCACTTATAAACACAGGCCTAAACCATACAATATCCATATGCAACAATAAAAATCAATATGAAAATGATGATATTATAATATACAACAGTAAGAATCAATGCAAACCTAGTAATAATACAATATAAAAGACTGGATATCCAAAACCAAAAACTTGCTACCAAAATAAAAATGTTAAAGCTTATCCTAAGTCTGAGCTCGCTTATGCTTGTCTATAGGGAATAGAGAGGGAAAGAAAGAAAAGCCAGAAATAATTGGGGAAGGGAATGCATATATATAAAGAAAAACTGGGGGTTTTGCTACACTGCTGCCAAGGGTTCTAAGTAGAACAGTTACCTTTTAGTCAGTGCGATCAAATTTGCCACCAAGGGGTGGTATAGTGAACACCAAGTTCAGTATGTCTCCTAGTGACAAATGCCCCAGTTTCCCCAATATTTCCTGAGCAGGGATTGGCTGGATGCCAAGGAAGATGACTTCAGTTTCCTGCGATTGCAAGTTTTCTGAGCCCCTCCTCTTTTTTTTTTTTACTAACACTGAGTTCAGTAAAGATAAGTTGAATTGAGTAAAGACCTTTTCTGCATGTTAACATACCCTGCCTGGGGGTGCCTAGGTGTGTGTGTTTCACGGGAAAGAATGTGCCCACCCATGCTTTTTTTCTGAGAGCTGGATGCTCTGGGGCTGTTAGAGCTTTCATGGCTTTTAAAGAGTACTTTCCTCCTCTCCCTCCCCCACCCAAGTCGCTCATAAGCAGGGATCTGGGTTTTCTATTTCCCCATGGAAAACAGAGAGAACCTGTTTTTAGGAGAGAGAACACGGATTTTCTCTTTTAGCAGAGAAACCTGCAAATTTCCCTGCTTTTGAAAAGAGCTCTGTAGCCTGACTGAGTTCCAGCCTGTGAGATGTGTTTGCAAAAGGGGTGGGAAAGCCCCAACCTAGCACTGAGAGGCAGGGGGAGGGAAAGAGGGAAGGATGGGGCCTGAAGCATTTAGTTAGTACCAAGTGTTGGGTCAGACTCCATTTCCTTCTTGAGCCTGTGAAGAGGTAAGTGGGGCTTGCAGGGGCTGAAGTGTTGTGGGGCAGGGCTGTTGGGGGAGTGATTTTTTTTTTTCCCCCCAATCCCTGCCGGAGTGCCTGGCTTTATACTGGCGAGGACCGGGGGTTTGCATGGGTGGGGGGTGGTGGGGATCGCTGGTATAAAGCCAGGCACTGTGGGTTTGCAGCTGGCTGGAGTGCCCAGCTGCCTGCATGTGGAGTGCTAGTAGCCCGACTGGGCTTGGCACTTCCACGTTTCATATGTAGCCAGCCAGGCACTCTGGCCAGCTGCAAACCCCAATCCCTGCCAGAGTGCCTGGGTTTATACCGGAGAGGCCCAGGGTTTTGCAGGGGAGGAGGGGAGAATTGCCAGTATAAAGCCGGCCACTCCAGTGGGGATTGGGGTTTGCAGCTGTCCGGAGTGTCTGGCCAGCTACACATGAGGCATGGAGGTGCCAAGCCCAGTTGGGCTGCTAGCGTTCCACATGCAGGCAGCTAGGCACTCTGGTCAGCTGCAAACCCCTGATTCCTGCCACAGTGCCTGGCTTTATACTGGTGAGGATTGGGGGTTTGCATGGGGGAGGGGAATCGTTGATATAAAGCTGGGCACTCTGATGAGGTTGGGGTTTTGCGGGGGGGGGGGGGGGGTGGGGGGGGGGTGGAGAGAGTGCCAGTATAAAGCCGGCCACTCCAATAGAGATCAGAGGTTTGCAGCTGGCCGGAGTGCCTGGCATGGCTCTGGTGGCAGTGGTGGCACAGGGAGGCTTTGCACAGTGGCTGCCATTGCTGGCGCAGCTCCACAGGTAAGTGGCTACACAGGTAAGCCTCCCAGAGTCACCATCCCTCACTGCTGATGCAGAACTGTGGCCATGGAGCCCCCCTACCCCTTCCCTGGCCAGCTGGTTGGGTGGCATGCATGCGACCCACAACATGGTGGGCACCACCATACTGCATCCCACGTCACTTGTCCGCAAAGCCCTCCCACCCCAGCCAGCATGCAGCTACCCCACCCCGCACCACCACAGAGCTGTGCAGCCAGTCACGGGGCAGAAGTGGCAGTGCAATGTTGGCTGCTGCATGCAACCCCACCTTTCCCGCCCCCCCCCGGCTGGGCATCATGTATGTGGCCTGCACGTGGTGGCCGCCACCTCACTACTGGTGCCGCGCCCTGTGCCACTTGCCCGCAAAGTCACGCGTATGGCCGTGGGATGGTAGCACAGGGTGCAGTGGCAGAGTTGTGGTGGCAGCTTCCATGTGTGAACCCCCCCTGTCAGGCTGGTCGGTGCATGTGTGGCCCACAGATTGGCACTCCTACCCTCACCCCCTGGTCCTGCTCCTGGGACTGGGCACAGGGGCACGCTTCCCCCTTATTGATCGATGCCCCCCAGCACCTTTCCCCTCACAAACTTACCTGTTGGGGTGAGTGTCAGTGTCTGTGTGTGCATCTGTGTCTGCATGTCTGTGTCTGAGGGGCTGGTGGGGGTGAGTGAGGGGCATCAGGAGGGCTGTGGAGACTTTGTGGGGTGGGGAATGCTGGGCACCAGCAGCCCTGGTGGGGGCTCTGGGGGGCCTTTCATTTTTATCACAGATTTTGGGTTTTTAATCAGAGAATTTGCATGTTTTAATCAGAGAAAACCAGGATCCCTGCTCATCAGTTTACTTCAATTCTTGGAAGTGTGGCAATGATCCAGGGTCAGTGCACCAAGGGTTGATATGGTTGGCTAGTTGATTGGGGGAGCTGTATGGACTGCTGTTTCTCCCTTCTCAGGGAATTGGGTGCTTCAGGGCATAGCTGCCTGAAGTCTCTGGCTTGTACTACTGCCTTAAGATTTTCCCTAGAGGTAGCTAGGTGGGAGGATGCCTGGACCCCTGCTTCAGGGTTCTAGGGGTTGTGCAGTCTCTACCACTTTTAAACAGCATTTCCCCCTCCCCAAGTAGTGTATCAGTTTCATTCCATTCATGGCATTTTAACCAGGCTTAGAGGAATTCCAGGCTGGTTTGGGGTGGGGGAGCTGGGGTGGGCAGAGGAGGTACACCTGTTTCTGGGTTCCTGGAGTGCTGGGTGCTCGGGATGCAGGGACAGGGAGGAGGAATGCCCAAAGTCTCTATGTCAGTTGCCAGGAATAAAATGAAATTGACCAGTGGCTTGGGGGAAAATGTTGTTAAAACCTGCAGAAACCTTGGGCAGCCCCATGGGAATGCAGCATCTGGCCTTCTCCCAGTACAGATCAGTCTGGGTTACCCCAAAGCCTGGTAAGTTGTCACCAGTGGAATTAAACTGACAAACAATTTGGGGGAAAGTGCTCTTTCTAAGCTGCAGAGTCATTAGGCAACTGCTCCCTGGAGCATATAGAAGTAGGGGTACCCCTTTTATGCATGTCACCCTCCCCTCTGGTATCCGCAACCCATATCAGCCTGGGATGGTGCAGAGTGGGTTAAGTGTAGACAATATTGGTTGCGGGCAGTAGAGTTCTGGCTGTGTAGCAGAGTAGCTGTTTGTTTATTGGGGATGAGGAGCTATCCAATATGGGATGTCTGGAGGACTGATCATACACTAGCCATAGAAAGCTTGTTTTCTGCACATAACACTGAACAGATTTAAGGAGGACAATTTCAAAATAATGCCTGATTATCCCAGTATACTTTTGAAATGTTCCAGGAAATTTAAACCATTCTAAATTGGCTTGTATGTCCAGCCACTAAGGCTAAGTATGGACTGCTGAAAAGCCTGAGGTGGACTCGATCAAACCTTCATTGGTTTCTAAGCTGCAGAGAACAGATCGGGAAGGAACAGAATGCATGTCCTGCCATCTGTAGGGGAGGGCACAGGAATGCTTCCGCGGGCCCGTGACAGTAGGCTGAGGGCAGTGTCACACACCTCCCAGTGTGCCAGACAATGCTGGCAGTAGCTGAGCCCAGCCAATTGGCAGGCCGCACCTGCCAGGCTGCTGGACACATGCCCCACCCCTTGCTGTCAGCCCCAGTGAGGGAGAGACCCAGCAGAGATTCTCTTCCCCAACCATGCTCTTCCCCCCTCACAGATGCCAGTGGCAGGGGGAGGGGGGGGAAAATGTGGCCACACTCGTGCTCTGCCCTTTCTTACCCAGTCAGAACCACTGGGGGAGGGAGTGTGTGCAGCAGGTGCTTTCCCCACTCCCTGCTGACTAACCCGGTAGGGCTACTTTCTGTAGCTCTGCCCCCTGTCAGTTGTTAGGGTGGGGAGATGGAGAGAAGAAAGCTCCAATTCCTCCCTCCCATGTAACAGATGGTAGGGGTGGAGCTGTGAAACAGCCCTCCCTTCTCATCAGTGCAGAGGCAGAAAAGGATCTTGGAGTCATTATTGATGCTAAAATGAGTCTGGGGATGTGGCCAGGAAGGCCAACTGTACCTTGTCATGCATCCACAGATGCATCTCAAGCAGGTCCAAAGAGGTGATCCTCCCCCTCTGTGCGCCACTGGTCAGGCCACAGTTAGAGTACTGCATCCAGTTCTGGGCACCGCACTTCAAGAGGGATGTCGACGGCATGGAGAGGGTCCAGAGGAGGGCCACTCGCATGATCAGGGGGCAGCAGGGCAGGCCCTATGAAGAGAGGCTATGGGACCTGAACCTGTTCAGCCTCCAAAAGGGGGCTGAGGGGGGATCTTGTGGTCTGTTATAAACTAGTCAGGGGGGGTCAGCAGGCATTGGGGAAGTCCCTGTTCCCCCACCTCCAGGAGTGACCAGGAATAATGGTCACAAGCTGGCAGAGGGTAGATTCAGACTAGACATCAGGAGGCGCTACTTCACGGTCAGGGCAGCTAGGGTCTGGAACCAACTTCCAAGAGAAGTGGTGCAGGCTCCTACCCTGGGGGTGTTTAAGAGGAGGTTAGATGAACATCTTGCTGGGGTCGTTTGACCGCAGTACTCTTTCCTGCCATGTCAGGGGGTCGGACTTGATGATCTGCTCAGGTCCCTTCTGACCCTAGAAACTATGAAACTATGAAGACAGCTACTTCCATTAAAACAGCTCACCATCATGTGTATTAAGCTCCTGCATGTTTCAAGATGGCCCTGGGACGCTTCATCTAAAGCTAATTTGACAAAGTTTGGATAAAACATCCCAGGGGCCATGTAGAAACATGTGGGAACTTAATGCACGTGACAGTGACATGATGCTGGAGCATTCTAATAAGAACATAAACAAGCACGTCTGTAGGCACCCTAGAGATCTAAACCTGCTCTGAAGCATGGAGGTCATGATGCTTATCTATATTTAGGAGATACTTAGGCAAGTAAAAATGAATTAAAGGTGTAACATTAAAGTACATTATTTAAAACATATCTAAGCCACCTTTGAATGCTCTTATTCAGAAGTAAAGTGGTTTTTAACTTAATCCCATTTGAAGGAAGATAAATGAAAGCCAGATAAAACAATTTTACTTCTGAATGGAAAGTGCCCCCATGGCCATTTTTCAGTGTGGGGACTTCGATACAGATGATGTTCTGGGTACTTTAATTAGCGCCCATCCCCTGCCACCTCTCAAAGCATGTCTATGAATGCTTGAAGTGTCCACAGGGGTGTAATGTGCTTTACCTTCACACCTTCTGTTAACCCAACTTAACCTTCCCCTTAACAGAGGAAATGGTGACTGAAGGAAAAAAACCCCAGAGGGACCTGTAATGCATGAGAAAGGTGTTTACCTGCTTTTTGGCTTTCTAACTGAAGACTAGGAAGATCCTTTTCCGCCTCCGTGCTGACAAGAGGGGAGTTCCCTAAACTGTAGGTATGGTGCCGGTTGTTCCTCCCGAGGTGCATCACCTTGCACTTGTCTGTGTTGAAACCCATCCTATTCTCATCCACCCACCCTTGTAACCTGTCTAGGTCTGATTGTAGCCTGTTGCATCTTTCCAGTGTGCCCACGTCCCCCCACATCTTAGTGTCATCAGCAAATTTGAACAGGGTGCTTTTTACCCCGTCGTCCAAATCACTGATGAAGATGTTGAACAGTGCAGGCCCGAGGACTGAGCCCTGCGGAACCCCACTGCCCACGTCCTTCCAGGTTGAGAAGGACCCATCCACTACCACCCTCTGGGTGCGGCCCTCCAGCCAGTTGGCGACCTATTTGACTGTGTGGGTGTCTACACCACAGACCCCCAGTTTCTTAATGAGAACGGGGTGAGAGACAGTGTCAAAAGCCTTCCGGAAGTCCAGGAAGACTCTATCCACTGCTACCCCTGCATCTAATGATCTGGTGATCTGATCGTAAAAGGCCACCAGGTTGGTCTGACAGGACCTGCCACTGATGAACCCGTGTTGGTTGCCCCTAAGCATGCAGTCCCCTGCTGGCCCCTCCTGGATGTGTGCCAGCATAATTTTCTCAAACAGCTTGCCTAGCATCGAGGTAAGACTAACCGGCTTATAGTTTCCTGTGTCCTCCTTCCTGCCTTTTTTGAAGATGGGGACAACGTTGGCCCTCTTCCAGTCCTCCAGTACCTCACCAGAGCACCACAAGTGCTCATAAAGCCATGCCAGGGGACTTGCAATGACCTTGGCCAGTTCCTTTAGAACTCTAGGGTGGAGATCATCCGGGCCGGCTGACTTGAATACGTCCAACCCCTGCAGAAGCTCCCTAACTAAATCCTCGCTAAGCTGTGGCCCAGGTGTGCCTCCTGGCAGGGGGCTGGGCCAGGTTGCAGTGGCACTGGGAGGGGAGTTGGGGGGGGGCGGTCTTCAAACTGCTTTAATTAAAATGTGCCCATCCCCCACCATCCCTGATCACATGTGTAGGCAGCCTTTGCTACTGGCAGTTGATAGAGAGAAATGTTCTTGCTAGGGCAGGCCACAATAACAGTGGGACAGTCAGCTTCTGGTAAGATTTTTAATTAACTTCTATAGGCAGTGAATCTGGCCTATTTATGAATAACATGCATTCGTGCTTCAAGCCAGTTCAGAGAGAATAAAAAAGGATTTATCAGGGAAGAAAAATATCAGAGTTGCACCGATACATCGGTCCCATATTGGATCAGTAACATTATAAGGAAAAGTGACAGTATCAGCAATTGGCTTTCTTTGGCTGATGTAGCTGATAACATGGCTGATAAATGCCCTGTGCATGTGTGCAGCTGCAGCACAGCATGCACGTGGCCAGGAGTGCAGCCTGGCAGCATGGAGAGCAGCCAGGTCTGGCTGGTAAGTCTGTTGTGAGGGAAGGGGTGTGGGGAAGGTGAGACTGAGGTCCCCACAGTGAGGAAGGGAGTGGGGCTATGGCAAGTTTTGGGATGGCTGCAGCCTGCCCCCCCCATAACCTCCCTCCCAGTGCCGCTGGAACCTGGCCCAGCCCCCTGCTGGGAAGAGCCTGGCCCTGGCCCTGTCCCCAGCCCGCAGCAGCCTGTGCTCACCCTGCATGCAGATCCGGGGGCATCCCCCCCCCCATGCCCTCCTGGGGTGTGTGCAGCAGCGGGAGTTGCTGCCCCCTGCGCCCCTTGGATGAGCTGCTTGCAGCTTCATCCCATGCCCTGCCCCAGGCCCACTCCCTTTCTCACCAAGGGGGTGTTGATCTGCCCCTCGCCCACGCACCTTCTTTCGTCCCTCGCCCCTTCCCTCACAACATATTTACCAGCCGGATGCTGCTCTCCAAGCTGCCTGGCTGTATACAGGCAAGCGGATCGGTATCAGCTGATATGGTTCGTTAAATATCGGCCATCGGTATCCGCCCCAAAAATCTCTATTGGTGCACCCCTAAATATCATACTTTCAATAATTTCTTCACTTTCTTGTAAGTGTGGGGAAAACTGGATTGACCAGTGTGAATATAGCTGTTCGTCTGGGACACAGGATTAACAAGAATTAAATTCCGTTTATTTTCTTCCTATATTTAAGTGAATTTGTGATGTTCATGGTGTTGACATTAAAAGTAAAAATTGTCTTATGGCACCAACAACTTACAGCCAAGGTAGCTGTCTGTAAGAACACTTCAAACTGAAGTTGTTATACAGTGTGGTTAACTATTTAAAAAAAAAAGTAACTATTTTAATTTTTCTGGCTTTTTTCTTGTCTTGTACTCACTTAAGATTATGAATCCATCTTAATGGGATTTTCCATTATAATATTTGGGAGAAGTTCTTGACATATTGAGACATAAGAGTCTAATGATTCTCTGTCAGTATTCAAGCAAACAAAATCACTGCTTTGCTTTCTGCACCATTCATTATCATCAGTGCGATGACACTTGGCTATCTGCTAGAATGAAGAACATTCAAACTAAAAAATTTCCCTGGTGGATAAGATGAAATAAGCAGGATTTAAACAAAATATTTTCACATATTTGACTTGAGGCTTTAGTTTGTTTAAATGCAGACAGCAGAAATATAAATCTGGTGATTATAGCTTTTGTCAAAATTTCAAATTCTGGATCATGGATACAAGTTGCATATTTATAAACTTTCTCAGAGAGCATGCTATTCCTTTTTGACCAGTGAAGTCAGCTTTAAATTAAGCAATCAGCAATGTTCATAGTGGGAACTCAGTCTTAGATCCACTAGTGAGTGGTCTTGGACATAGTGATGATGATTTTTAGGCATCTGCTTTTGAGAACGGAATTTGCAAACCTAAGCTGCATATGCAGTGAACAAGGAGATCTAGGTGCCTAAAAATGGGAATTACAGTGGTCAGTCAGCAGCAGCATGCAAAACAGGACTGGGACAGGGAATACAATATCTAATTTACCCAATAGAAAATAATGACGAGAAAGACATGACTGAAAATATGTTGGCTCTTTGTTAGGTGTCTGTATGAGACTGAGATTCACAGACTGAAGTCTTGCCTGGACTAAGATGCTTACGTTATTTCTTGCTCTTGCTGCTCAGTAACTGAAATACAGTACATAAACAATGTTGTGAACAAGGCCTCAATCATACCCCGCCAGTGCAGTGTCTGCAACACTGAGCTGCACACTCCTCAGGTTTTCTCCTTCTGGCCACATGTGTTCCTTGCTGCATTGTGGCCCAGCTTAATCTGGGTAGGTGGAGAGTCTCTCCTGCTTCACATACTCTTTATGGTATCTGGTAAGGGACTTTTCCTGACTCTGACTGGAGTATGAGCCCTGGGCATCAAGTAGTTGGGCGGACAAAACCAGCAGCTGTTGAGCTGTCTGCCTGGCTGATGCCACTAGTGGAAGCCCAGCCATTCACAGTGTGCTGTGCCCTGCCATGGTCCAGGGTCCAAAAGTGCCAGGCCCATCACAAGAGTAACAACACAGCTTCAGATGCCTCTGTACCTTTACTGGTAAAGGCTTAGGTAGTCACAGCCTCTCAGGAACATATAGTTTTTGTGGCTTGCTCACTTACACTTAGGTGCTTAATTCCACATACGATGTTTGTAACCCTGTTAATGTATTTGTGTTCTGTGCAATAACCTCTCTGTGATGCTTATTTGCATACCCCCAGTTAGTTATACATTGTCAGATTGCTGGGAATGGTCTCTCGCATTTGGATATCCCTATTGTTATGCATGGTTAAAGGGAGTGGGAACTGTGTGTGCTTGTTTGGATGGTGCTAATGTGTTTTAACTGCTTTTAAGGGTTTGAATATAAGGGGCCAGGTGAATTTTTTTTGTGGCCACTAGTGGGCCAGGGTAAAACTTGTATCCACTAAATTCTGAAAGAGCTGAAATCCTTGAGCTTCTTCAAGATTTAGAAGAGCTGGGCTCCATCAGGATCTGATGGTGGACCCATGCCCCTCCCTACCCCCTGCAGCAGTGAGCAGCAGTGCCCCCTGGTGGTGGGGGTGCAACTCTGCTGCTGCTGACCACCTGAGCAGTGAGGAGAGGTGAGGGCACTGGTGGAGCAGTGTCCTCCAGTGGTAGTGAGCAGCAACAATAGCAGTGGCAGAGCAGCGCTACCCCCAGCAGTGATAGCAGCAATGGAGCAGCGACCCTTGGGACAGTGAGGATCAGCAAGAGCAAGTTAGAACAGCTTCCCCAGTGGCACTGAAGCAAGTGGAAATTTGGACTAGCAGCTATATTGGCTACCAAGATCACTCTGTGTGGGACTAGGACCAAACTTTGAACCCATTGACTGTGATCAACTGTTAATAGTTGGTTGAGGTGGGCTGCTGGCTGGTATGGGTTTTCCAAGATTGGTTGTTTGTTCCATTTACTTTCCCCCTTCAGTAAACCTGTTATAGTTTGATATTGCTTATGAATGGGGAAGTCTGTTCACATTGGAACACCCAGGCTGTTTTAATTTTTCCAGATTTCTGGGTGGGGGTGTGAGCCAAGAGAGAATTTGTGCAAAACCCCAAAAATTGAACCTAGCCCTTGTCACCCTTCTGCCTGGCCCAGGATAGTAAAAACATGTAGTTTATGTGCTTAAGTGCTCTTTTTGGATCTGTCCATCAGAATACATTTGTGTGTTCCTGAATTTTATAAACAACATACTCCCAATAAGCCGTGGATAGATTCACTGCAGAACAAAGTTTATTTAATTGTGAACAGAAAGTCCAAATAGATCTGCTGTGTTGCTTACAGCTGTCTTGTAATGTGGGGCTAACAGAAATGTGCTTTTAAATTTATTATTGTGGTAATCATTTAAATCCTGATTTCATTTCTATAAAACTTTCTGAAACTATATCACCTTTTGAATTGAAACTTTTTTAACTTGATGTATGCTGAAAGATAGATAGTTTTTCTTTATAACTGAGCAAAAATAGTTGGGCATTAGAGTTTGAGGAGAATGGGGAAAATACTTTTTCAATTATTTAAGTGTTTATGTGGGTGTATATAATATACACTAGCCAATTGCCCATCAAAAATGATGGGGGAGGGCATCCAGGGACAGCAGCTTGTGTCCGGTCCCACTTCTCCCACCTTTGGGGCCAGCCTACTCCCGATCTGCTCTATCACTACCTCCTGCAGGGCAAGGGGTGTGTGGCCAGTGGCGCTGGCCTTGCTCCCATCCTTACTGTTTTTTTGCGGCCTACAGGGAACAGCGGGGGCAGGCTCCATTGCCTGCTGTGGAGGGTGTGGGGGACACAGGTCTTGGGCAGGGCTCACTCCCCCCCACCCTTGCCTCCATCGCTTTGGGGCCGGGGCCACTTTCACCATCCCCACGGGGGAGGCCGGTGGGCACAGAGCCCAGCTTCTGGCCCTGTGCCCCTGCTCCCCTCGTCCACCCCCCCAAATTTGGGCCTGACCCAGTTCCCCTGCCTTCCCATCCACTTTGGGCCTAACCCTGTTCCTCCCCCCAGAGTTCAGGTTAGGGGCCACTATGCTTGTCCCCCCCCTTGCGCCATGGTGGCCCCAACCCTGTTTCCCCCCCCTCTGTACTGCTGCCGCATCCTTTATGAAATGGGGGGGACGCACACCCCGACTTTCCCCCACTCCACCATGGGGCTGGACTTAGCCCCCCCACCATTCTGGGGCTGGCACTGGGCCCACCCCACTTCCTGCCTCTTTTTGTGGGGCCTGGTGTGCCCCACCATATCATCTGTTTTGAGGCCAGGCTGGGCGTGATGTGCCCCTCCTGTCCTCCCCGCTGTCGCTGTCACATCCAAGGAACTGAGGTTACTGCTGCCACCTCCACCCCCGTTGCCACTGCCTTGAGGGAGCAGGGCGGAGGGGTGAGGCTAGCTGCACTCTGTCACTTGTGCCTATACCATCATGGCTGCACTCCACTGCACCACCACCTCCTGTCCAAATGCTATATTTGCACTGTGATTGGATGTTTCTGTCAACAAATCAGTGTGCGAATAAAGCGCTGTGGACAGACAGACAGACTATGACTTTTATAATTTTAGATATACATGCACTGACACTTAAAAACAGGTATAGTGCTGAAATAGCTCTGGTTAGAAAATTGAAATCTGGCAAGAAACTAGTTCTCATAGAGAAAAGAAAAACCTAGGATTATTTCAGTGAAAACTGGTTTTGATTGAATTAGAATGATGTATGGTACTATGTATGTGTGGTACATTTTGCTTATAATTAATTGGCTTAACGTGTAACATGTATAGATAGGTAACAATGCATTGTAACTGTGTGGGTAAATGACTAATGTATTCAGAGAATTAGAAAGGAGAGAGAGAAAATCTTGGATAAATACACAAACGAACAAAGATACTTGCAAAAACCATCACACATAGGTCAAACTGTCAGCAACTGCATTAGGTTAGCTGTTTTTCTGAAGTTAGTGGGCAAACAAACTATTTAATAGAGAAAAATACTTTAAGGCTAGTATTAAAGGTGAAAAACTGGTTTGACTATAGTCAATTGGAATTTTTCTATTGAATTCAGTCAGCCTAGGATTTCATCTCTAGGACAGGTAAAGACATTACATTTTTACAAATATAAATGAACAGAAATTGGTCTATACCCATAACAGAACAGAAGTTCGACATGCATAGATTGACTTAAAAATGGCAAAACCCAGTTTAAGATTTTTCCCTCCCCCTCACCGAAGGGTGAAAATGTGTGTTCTGTTCGCTACTGATCTAAACTACGCCACTTATGTTTACAGAAAACTGTGTAACTTAGAGCAGTTCTGCCTTAGGCTTTTAAAATCTCTTTACCTAGCCCTATTACAGGGGCAGGCAATTATTTAGGCTTGAGGGCCACTTAACAAGCTTTGGTGAGTTGTTGAGGGCCGCATGGGCCCTGCCCCCTGAAAGTTGCCCTGCTTCCTGGTCATCAACTTGGGACTGGAAGTCTCACTCCTAGCCCCTGGCTTTTGCCACCAAAAGTCCCTTCCCTTGCCCCGGAAATGGTCTTCTTTTTGGGTGAGGGGGAGGTTCTTGCAACTGAAAACAAAATCAAACACCTAGTATAACTTATTTTAATGTTATGGAAAACAAATATTTTTGCCCCGATGTTATGTGTGTTTGTGTAGTATATCTAGAGGTGATTGCATAATACCTCAAATTATACTCTTTCTCTGGTATATTGTGTGTGGGGTAGGTAAGGGGGTACATGTGGGGGTTGTGTGGTGGATGTGAGGGTGAGTGGAGGAGAATGGGTGTTGGGTGTGGGGTATGTGGTTTGGGTGGGGGTGTATGGGAGGGTGTTTGTGTGTGGATATGGTTGGGGTGTGGAACACTGTGTGGGGGCTGTGGTAGGGTGTAGGGTTATGGTAGGGGGCTTGGGATTGTGTGTGGCTGTGTTGGGAGTATGGTGGGAGGTGGGGAGTCAGTGCCCTTGTGCCAGCTGCAATGCACAGTTCCCAGATACAAGGCCGGGACCCAAATGGTGTGGCACAGGGCCAGCCTCGCCCGGCACAACACTGTTCCAGCTGCAAGGCTGGGAACTGCACGGTGTGGCACAGAGCCAGCTCATCCTGGCCATGCTCCCCTTGCCTCCTGCAGCTTCCCCTGCAATGTTCCACCTGGGGCTGAGCCACACCTGCCCCCTCCTGGGCAGCCTGCGCCTGCACTCCCCCGAGCTCCAGCCCCAGCCAACATGCAGCTTCTGGCAGGGCTGTTCTGAGTGCAGTTGTAGCCAGCTGGATGTTCCCCTGTTCCCCTCACCTCCAGTGGGAGCAGCTGGGCTAAAGCTTTCCCCTTACATCCTCCCAATCTGCCCGCCCAGAGTAGCAGAGCAGGAGACAAGAGTGGGAGGAGGAGGGGCTGCTGGAGGCAAGGGGAGCACATTCTATATTTTGGCCACCCTTACTACGAAGACGTTTTTCCTGATATCTAGCCTAAATCTGCTCTGTCAGTTTGACCATTGTTACCCCAAGAGGCTCCCTGGTGAACAGAGCTTCTCTGATCCCTTGCTGTGTCCCCCTAATGAATTCGTAGGCAGCTGACATCCAAGATGAGTCATGTTCATCTTGGAGTCCACTATGACTTTGAGATCCTTTTCTGCTTCTGTGCTGCTGAGAGGGTCACTTCCCAGCCAGTAGGTGTGCTGGATATTTTTGCACCCTAGATGCAGCACTCTGCACTTGTCCTTGTTGTACTGGCATCCTATTGTGTATTGCTCACTTTTCTAACCTGTCCAGGTCTGCCTGCTATTGTTCCCTACCCTCTGGAGTGTGCACTTCACCCCACAGTTTGGTATCGTCCGCAAATTTGGACAGAGTACACTTCACACCCACATCTGATGAAGATGTCACTGATGAAGATATTGAAGAGTACAGATCTAAGGACCGAACCCTGTGGGACCCCACTAGCTACATCCTTCCAGGTTGATACTGACCTATCTACTACCACTCTCTGGGTGCAGACACTAAGCCAATTTGCCACCCACTGAACCATGTAAACATCTATGTCACAGCCTCTTAATTTATTTATGAGAATGAGATGAGATACCGTATTGAAGACCTTGCTAAAAGCCAAGAAACTGACATTCACCTCTACTCCTGCGTCTAAGCATTTTGTGACCCTGTCATAAAATGAAACCAGACTGGTCAGGCACTTCCTTTAGGAATGACCACTCTTCCTAGACTCCCATCTTGCCAATGCTCTTATCCTGCAATGTGTCATTGACTAGACTCCTAAGCACACTGAAGTTAGCCTTCCTAAAGTCAAGCACTTCCACCCTACTAGTTATTTTACTCACTCTATGTATTGTTTCATGCATATATAGTCTAAATAAGGTACACATGGCATATGGCTTTGTATTAGTATTTGAATGGGGTCACAGAACTTTTGTTTATGTTGTATAGCTTTTAAAGCCGTACACTAATCTGAAGACTACAACAGTTTGTTTTTCTAACCATTTTTTTCTATAGCTGATTTTTCTAATATTTATCTGCTCACATTTCTAGAGCAGTCAGTAACAGCTGAAAAGACAATCATTGCTGTAAATCCCATTTACTGACAACTTTTCTACCCATCTTCTTGACTGGAGCAAGTGTAGCCAGGGTACACCCAGGGGTGTGCCCTGTTCACCAGTGGAAGGGATGGGGTGGTCAGGCAAGAGTGCTGAGAGAGGGGCCTGCCACATGGGAGCAGTTCCCTCTCCTCTCTACAGAGCCAGGCTGAGACCAGTGCTTAACTATATACAAATTTATTGCTACAATAAATAAAAATGAATAAGAAATATTAAATATTTACGGTTAACTTAGTGTGCGACATCATATACCTGCAATCAACATATTGCACCACTTTGAGGGACTGCAAAAACATAAACCGGGGGATTCACAGTGAATGCAATAATTAACCCCCCTGCACAGAATAAGCATTAAAACTTTGGAACAGGTAAGCATCAATACAGTAAACACATATGAGAATCAACTTGGATAGCCCAGGTAAGCTGAGGTAGCAATACCATAGACATACACAGGCAACAATACAGATAAGTTCCGATAATAGGCAATAAACACCTACAGACAATGAAGACAGATACACCATATAAACTCCCTTAAGGAGTACCCATAACTGTATTAACCTCTACAATATGAAACAACAACAATTATAAAATATGGAGGTGCACTCAGCACCCCATGGGGTGTTCCTTGGAGCCCATCCTCTTTAGGGCCCTGAGATGTGGATATGCCCCATCCCACAATGGAGGAAGGTGGAGGTGGCAGACCCTCCTTTCCTGATCCCACTGCACCTGCTTCCCCAAGAACTCATGCTCCCACTCTGAAGCAGCCAAATCTCGTCCACTGGTGGCCAGTCCCATGCAGGCATCTTTCTGGCAGTGCCTCTGGCTCCTTTCAATGGCCTGGTGCCCCACACTAGGCACCCAGAGTGCTCCCATGGGAGCTGAGCCCTTGCTGGCTCTGGTTCCCGGCCTCACCCGGGAGGGTCCTTCCCTTTCCTGGGCCCTGCTCTGGCATCAAGGCTCTTTTAGTTTAATGCCAAGCCACCCTGCGGGGCTCCAGTTACTCAGCCTAGAGCTGGGGCTAACTTGAGCAGCTTTGAGCTGCTCCCAGGGCCAGCTCTCCATGCACCAACCTGCGTACCATGTGGGGCCTGAGCAGCCTCAAGTTGCTCCCAGGGCCGGTTCCCTGTTGTTGATCCACACACTGAGCTTGCAGGCTCAAGCCACTGAGAGTAGCTCCTAGAGCAGGGACAATGCATAGGAGGTGCACATGGGTGCATGTGTACTCCCTGAGCATGGCAGTGCACCCCCTGCAGGAAACTGCTGCTTGCCACCTTGCCACCAACACTGCCAGCAGCATCTGCGGGCAGTCTATGACCCCTGCAGGCCGCCGTTGATGCTGCTGGCGGCGGCTGCGGGTGGTTGCCAACCTTTGGTAGGTGCTTACCACCCCCGCTCCCCCAACAGTGCTAGCAGCGTCTGCAGGAACTCCCACACTTACTGCTGCTGCACTCCTACCAGCACCCCTGCACTCCTGCCATGGATGTGTGCCCCCTAGCCCCTGGGGGCACGAGTCACTCATGTCCTAGAGCCTGATCACCGTGTGCCGATCTGTGCACTGTCAAGGCTCAGGCGGGGGCCTGAGAGTGGTCATCTCTGGAGCTCCTTTCCTCTCGCCACACCTCTCTCCTGAGCGTGTCAAGCACGCTTTCCTTTTATATGCTTCAGGGGCTTCACCCCCAAAGTTCTCTGGACCTGGCAGGGTGCAGTCTCAAACCAGGATGGGCTCCACCAATCAGAACTGCAGAATCTTGAGCCCAGGACTCATCCGAAGCTCAAAGGTAAGTCTGCTACACAAGTAATGATTTTTGGGTGAATAGTATATCAGTAATGTTTAGTTCTGTTTCTTCCACCATGCTGTTAATTTTTTAGTCATTTTTTCTTCCTTTTGTCTGTTCTTCAAGTTAGTGGCATGGTTTCTTGGTTACCTCATTCAAAAAGTTACTGAATCAGACTGGGAGCATTTAACAGCTCTTTGCGCTTATGTAAATGGGTGTAAAAGGTGTGAGTAAGTGGAGACAGAAGTTTAGCTTTTTAAGCTTAAATACTCTGAAACAATATATTTTATTACAAAACTTAGATGAGCAGGGCCTGGTGACCAACATGACAGGCTGAATCTCTGAAAGGAGCAGAGGGGGTGTGACAGGGCCCAGAAGTTGCCAGTCTCCTGTGTCCTCCTCCTTCAGACTGGGGATGCAAAAGAGAAATACTCAAATGTCTAGTCCCATTCCTTGTGCATCTCTTTTCATCAGGTTCCAGTCAGGGTCTGAAAGTGCAAGTACCCTGTATGTTGCTTCTTTGTTGGCTTCCATAGATCCTGTTGTTCTGCATGTATCAAGAAAGGAAGCAGCTTTCATTTGCAACAAGTTGTTTTATTTTTCTTTATTACATTTATAGGAGCTATTAACCTTTTTATTAAACAAATGGCCAAATAGGTTGCTCCTTTAACAAACAGTAGGCTTCTAGCACTGATGAAGTGCCTGCAGAAACCTTCAGTGAGAACACCATCACCGTGCTGCTGCTGTTGCTGGATGAGGGACTTGGTGGCTTAAGATGAATGGCAAGAGGATTGTGTTCTGTTTGTCAGCCAAATTCTTTATCACTTTTTCAGATACAGAAGCCAATGTAGATGCAACAGATTTCAGGCTGGGCTCCTGATTTCAGCTAGTTTTTGTGCAATATTTCCTCTTAAATGTGTATTGTGCAGACTGTTTTGTTGAACAGCATGGGAGCAGTTTTAAAATCAAAATTTATAGTACAAATTAATGCATTTTGGAAAGCTGACACTAGAAATGGAAATAGTGGAGAAAATGAGCATATTGATCCACCTACCCATTTCTTGCTAACTCTGCGACTTGCCAGAATCTGCTTCTGCTTTGGTTTCTGCAGTCCAAATCTGGTTCTCCACTGCTTTGTCCCTTTTCTTAGTTTGTACTTAATTTTACATTGAGCCCTGTAACACTCGTGAGCAAAGTATACAGCAGGGTGGGCTGCTAGCCCCTCAACTGCTATGCGAGATGAGTTTCAGTTGTATAGAACTGCATGTCTAACAGTATGCACATACACACTTGCATTGTCATTGTGTGTGTGGAGGGGGGGGGAGTTGTGTTTAAGGAATATTATTAAGGTTGCAAAGTTAAGCACTTATTATTTAGGCTCCTGTGTGCCCCATATAGCTTTTCAAATAGGTCATCAGAACACTGCAACATAGGAAAATATATGATTTTATTCTTTGCCCATCTTTGGAAGTGAACAACTGTGTTTAATTGAAATAAAAAAAAAAAAAATCAGTGGGAGTCACCCAGTATGTACAATTTCAGCCCAAATGTCTGAAATTTGCTGAAGCTATATGCTACTGCAAGGAGACAAGGTCTTTAAATGGGAAATGTTAGGCATCATTAGTAGCAGGTGGGTTCTACCAGATATGTCTCTGAACATGATTTTTTAAAAATCAGCTCAAACAAGAGCTCAGGAACATTGTCTCAAGAGTCTTTACTCAGCGTTTACCTTGCAGACATCTAATCAGTTTAAGAAATCTAGATGACAAACACAGCAGAAGTCGGCATTGGTTTGTTCTTCATTTCAGTTTGCTCGCTGACTGCCTAGTTCGGGCTCATAACCTCAGCCTGTCACTTTCATGAGTAACGTATTTGCATTTAAATTGTAAAGCTTTAAAATGATGAAAAAAATATGAAGTAGAAATAACATGCATCTAAAACCAGCTGTGGAAAGGCTAGTTCATACTCTCAGTTCTGGGAGGAAATATGTGACTTTGTGCATGTTTCTATCTTCTTTGAAAAACTTCCTGTGTTCATGGAGATTAGGGAGGAAGCAATGCAATAACTTAGCTCACATAAATCACCCTGCTTTCCTATTTCATTTCTGCTTCATAGACAACCAGATAAAGAGATGATGGTTTTCTCAATGTGCAGAATGCAAAGTTTGTAACTTGTTCTTTCACTTATAAGTTGAGTATTGCCATGGCTCTAACACCAGGAGGATCAAATGAATGGCATCCATCCTAATTGCTTTGTGTCACATGGCTGGTCGGGTGGCTTTGTGACTGTTTATTGAGGGAAGTTTTAAAGCCTGTGTGATGCACAGGCCTTATGTTGGTCCTCTTTCAATGCAGGAAAATGTCACCTGAAATCCAGAGCTGTCTTCAGACTTTCTCTTTAAGGATTAGAGTGATTCTTCTGTAAGCCTTAAGAAGCAATAATAATAAGGTTGTTTCCCAACCCAAATCACCTGTCTAGAAACTCAGAAATCCTGCAAGGCTATTGGGCCTTAGACTTGATTATATAGTAAATAAATGCAAGAAAGGATATACTTTGTGAATTAAATTTATTAGGGTTTCCAAGAATCTAATACACAAGATAAGAGATGATGAAGAGAGTGATCTCTTTAATGCCAGTCATTGGTAAAGCTTAAGCAATATCAATTTTAAACAAGGGAAACTGAATTTAAAGAGATTTTTCCTTTTCTCCCTTTAAAAAATCCTCTCTCATGCTATGATAACAAACAATCAATGTTTCTTTTCCTAATGGAAACAGAAAATACTGCATTTTTCTGTTGTACTTTCTGGAACAAAATAATCTCCATCTAGTGTTTTATTCTTTGATGTTACCTGTTCTTTTAACATAAAGACTGCCATATTAAAACATGTCAAAATCCTAATGTTAATCAATATTTTAATAGTATTTTGACCCATGTTTACGCATACATATGTAGGGAATGATATTTTAATTTATGAGGTCTGGTACTAGTTAACATTTTTTAACTATTTTAAAATTAAAATCTCTGTGTTGCCCAGCAATATAATGCTGTGAGCATTTTACCAATATGCTGCTGATTTGACTTCCATTTCCAGACTGGTATATTTGAGTGTCACGTGGCTATTTCTTAATTGTGTAAAAAATGTATTGCAGTGCCTGAGTAAAAGAGAATTCCATTTTAATCTATAATTTACTAATAGACATGTTTGCTCCTTTTGGTTTAATGCAGCTAGTTAACACTCCTAATATAGGAGACAAAACTAGCTCAGAGTACGATCTTGCTTTAGGAGAACAGCAACAAGTTATGTATAGCAAGTTAGGGGTACCTCGGGGAATCCAGCTTTGTGTGGGATATGGCTCTAACGTTTTAAATTTTAGTGAAAAAAACCCAACACCTGCACAGCTGAAGTGTAAGTGGCCTTATCTGTTTGAGTCTAGTTTGTCTCTGAGTCAAGATTGTCTCCAGCAAACCAGGGATTTGAGAGCAGTCCTATTAGCCTACAGTAAATGAGTGTTCATACTGCAAAACCATACTGATGTTTTGTGGCCTCAGCATAATTGTACTTGGCCATGTGTGCATGAGGCATCTCCAGCTTATGGTTCTGTGGGCTGAGGTACTCTAGGGCTCTTTCCATGCTAGGTGTATTAAAAGTAGGGAAATTTAGTCCTGCATGGATTAATAAGAGATGGACCTAGAGGACTATCATCACTCCAGTACATTTTCACTGTAGAGTGATTTCCACTCTGAGTTAACTCATAGCTCCTGCTGTGCAAATTGGCATGGATTCAAACTGCAGAAAAGCACAATTTATGAAGTCAGGGGTTTGGGCAAAACCATGTTTAGGAGCCTTGGTTATGAATTTTGTGTAAAGTGATGTGCTATGATGTTGGTGCCACATAAGTGAAAAAGATGCAGACCTTTTTCCAATGTCATTATCCAGATGGGGAGGAGGGGCATTTTATGAGTGACATGCAAGTCATAACAAAGTTAATATTCTTTGAAAATGAGTTAATTTAATGACATTCTGGAACATGGTAGGGACTTACAACTATAACTTAAAATAATTCTAGTAAACATCTTATTGCTTATGATACTACCCTAAAGATATTAAAGACAATTCAATTGATCTGTGGTGTATGTTTGATGTAAACAAGTATTGATTGATATAACTTTGACTGATGCACTTCATTGGTAAAACTAGCACTCCTTTTTATTAAAGATGTCTTTTTCATTCCCATCATCTAGATCAGACCAGGCTTGGGGAAATGAATTCATATAACTGAATACAGAAAAATAAAATGAAGGAGGCCTGGTTTATGACATCTTGTGGACCTGATTGTTCTTGAAACAATATGCATCGTTTGCTGAAGACTTAATTCATACAAATGTGGTTTTAACTCCTATAGGCATCATACTAACACTAGGTCATAAAACCTGTCTTTGAAACAACTAGGATGTGATGAAGAAATAAGGAAACTGAGCAAGTAAGTTAAGATTAGTTGGTTATTCTTTGTGTTCCTCCATTAAATAATTTTTAGGGTCCTGAAAACCTATAGAGAAGCAAATGACAGCATAGAAAAGACCAGCAGTGACAGCTGCCAAAACTTTGTCTTGCCTTGGGGCTAAGCACTTCTAACAGAAAATGTATCAGTTTCTTAGAATAATAACGTGGAATAAAAATAAATTAATCTGCTCTTCTACATTAAATTATTTTCAGATCCCTAATCCTAATTAAAATACATACATGAACAGCTAGCAAGCATTCCTCTAAAGTATTACACACAATCTTGTACTTTTAAAAGAAACTTACTGAAATTAAGAATAAACAGCATATATGTCAAAATAAATAACACAGTATTCCTGCATAAACAGTGTGTTTAACGTGTTTTTGGCTCTGTGAAGGAAAACAGAACTCTTGCTATCGCTTAGCAACAAAGTTTGCTTTCAGGTGCAAACTACCAACCATTTCCACTGCAGGACCCTATCTGCATAAGGTTTCATACAGTTTCTTGCAATTATGAAGGGGATGGAAGCCCATTTGTTTCTCTGTCTTTTTAAAAATAAACAATTTTGTTTTTAATGTCTTGAGGCTACTCCTTGAATAACAAGCAGCTGAGCTGCTGAGCAATTTAAGCAATAGTTGCCATCAGTTGCACGAGTGTTTTTTTGTTTTACTAGCTGTAAGGAATAAATTTCCAGTGGCAGGGAACTGTTAATTCCAACATGTTCCTTTAATATTTCTGCCAAAGGATGGAGCAGAGAGCAGTAATGCGGAGATATGAGTAAAATTGGACATTTGAAACTATTATCCCAAAAATCTAAGTTAAAACATAATTTGGTTTTCTTTGGGGGGAAAACTTGACTAATTATTTTGGAGCAGATACTTGATAATCTATAACATTTTTTATTTGTTTTGAAATGTATTACAATTACAGAATAATTTAATTAGGAGTTTATTATGGTGGATTAAGTGCTAAAGTGGCAGAAAGCCAGTGTCTTTGAAACATTCATGATGCTAATGCATGTATATTATACACACATGGTAAAATTCCCTACACTTTCCAAGGAAGATGTTTTGATCTTAACTATCCCTAAATAGCTAAGATTAAAAAATACCACAATATAAAAAGAACAATAAGAAACTTATTTACATTTAATTATTCTTAGGTTTCATTATAAAGATCTGATCTTTTAAAAGTCCTTTATCAAAAAAATGGCTAAAAGCAATCAATGTTTTAGGGTTTCTTTATCTGTGGTTGAGTAAGAGAAACTATTAAATCACTGTAGTTGCTATACCCACACCCAAATCACCTGACAAGTTTATGGTCTCTGCTACTATTTTGTCTTTAAAAAAAAAAATTCTACTCTTTCATGGCTCTCTAAAAAACAAACGGGAACTGATTTAATGTTTGTCAGGCAAAGAGTGATGTTTATTATAAGCATGGTGCTGCCAAATGTGCAAAGTAAATTCACTGAAAAAAGTAATCATCCTCCCTCCTTCCCCTTCCCGCCATCTCTTTCTGTGATGGTAATATTAGGCATAACTTGTGACAATATTATGTAAAAACTTTTCAGACATTAGCATGAGTTTTTTAAGCTTATGGTGTCCCTTTAATTATAACATTGACTACCATGAAAACTGTAAAAATGTGTTACTAAGGTATCTCCCCATAACTTCATGGACAAATGAGTAAATTAAAACCAAAAACATATATGTAATTTGTGGCAAGAAATATGAATCGGGAGAAGCTAGGATTAAGAATTAGGGCAGTCTTCTCTTATGAACAGTGAAGGTTTTGGAAAAAAATGTTTTGGTATCCAACAGATTACTTATCTAACATAAACATGTCTTCCTATGCTTCATTTGTTGGGGCTGTGTGTAGGAGATGGGATATGGAAAACAATTTAAATTTATCAAGACAACATTTTGGTGCAAAAGTTTTGTTGTTGTTGTTGTGGTTTGTTTTTTTTAAACATATTAGCTTTTTTAATAGAGAGAGGGAGACACAGAGAGAGAATGACAACTCTGATTTGCAGAACCCAAATTTCTCTGGAAGGTCAGGGTCTTTTGTCCTTTTTCAGAGCTCCATGGAACACGGCACCATGACATGAATACAGTTATCTACCCTTTTGATTTTAGACTAGAAATAGATGTTGCCAAATAAGAAGATCAGCTGTGCGAGGATGTTTCCAGTCACAGCCGATCCACTTCATTGGGTGAACGATATTGCCGCTTGTCCTGCCCGTTGATCCTGTGGGATAACAGGCGATGTTTCCTGCTTAGAGAGATGTGCCATTAGAATCTCTGGGGTGCATCTGTAGGCCGGGAAATGTGGGCTTTCTCTGCTTACAGAGATGTACCCTTGGAGATTCCCATGGGAGTGTCTGTAATCAGGGAAAGCCAGGCAAGTGCTCCTGGGGCTTGAGGCTTTGAGGGGACCGATCCTGTGTGGGAATTGAGGGGTACTCAGGACTAGGCCCCTAAAGCCCAAAGAGCTCCTTCTTGGGACAGTTGGAGAGTGCAGGCAGCTCCCGGCTGCCCAGGTTCTTGTGCCATAAAGCCAACAGATGTTTGCGGCAATAAAGCAGCAGAAACTATTGCTGCCTTTTGTTGCAACCACAAATTTCGTCTTTTGTGGTGCAACAAATAGTATAGACATCTGTTTGCTTTTCTTTTTTGCTGCCATAAACATTGTTATAGGAGCACAAAGGTGACTGCTATTTGCACCCTTAAAGACTCTAGGAGGAAGAGCTAGGTACTGCATGCCAGTAGAAGAATTGAGATGTACAAATTGAGACAGAGCTGGGCATGGTAGAAAAACATTGTGTTTTACTGCTGAAAGTTACCTACCGAAAATTCTTAAAAGTCTGATGCTTTTTAACTCTTTTAGAAACAAAATTTGTTCCATACCGGAAAATTAATTATTTTACAGGTCCTGAGGTAATTTAATGTCACACTTATACAAGATACCTCACTACAGCATTATAATTTAAAAAAGAAAAACCTAACTATTTGAAAACTGAAAATGAAATGGGCAATTTGCACAAAAATTCTGTTACCCTTGTATTTCATACGTTTTCTAACATAACAATATTGATACATGGAAACTAACCTTATGTATTTCAGTTAACATTTAACTAGGGTTCATAAGGCATACTTAGTCATAGACACAGGTATATTAGAGATGTTTCTTTGGGAGATTTTTGTAGAAGATCGTATTTCTGTTAGATTTAGAAGTTTGGGAGACAGAAGTTAAAGATAGGATGTAAACTGGTATGCTGGGTTGAGGAAAAGAAAAGCCTGTTGTGGTTTTGCTTTTATTTCCTCTAGGACCAAAGCTGGTTTTATGAATTTTTATAAATGCTTGCTGCCTGATGGGGAGATTGACAGTTGAGACCTGATTATTCTGGGACCTGAACCAAATCGCAGTGCAATCAGTCATTTTTTAACCCAACTTAAGGCATTTGATTAAGCATGTGCAGCCTCAGTCAATTCTTGCGTGAACTCCAGATCAGGTTCCTTCCCCTGGTTTGGTAGTCTGTTGTATACACCTACAGTTAAGTCTCTTTTCCTCCCCACCCCCCCTGCAACTTGACCCAGAGGGTTTCAGGCTGTCCATTTTTGAAGCCAATGCTGGCGTCCAAGGAGGTGTATTGTTCTTTCACATAGAGAGCAATGCCTCCACCTTTTTTCCCTACCTGGTCCCTTCTATGCAGGGTGTAGCCCTCTATAGCTAAACTCCAGTCATGTGAGGAGTCCCATCAGATCTTTGTAATCCCTGCTAGATCATAATGCACACTGGAGAGTAGGAAGGCTAGCTTTTCCTGCTTGTTCCCCATGCTCCTGGTATTAGTATATAGGCACCTGAGTCTTCCTACTTAGGCCTTCATCTTGCTGATGGAGAACTATTCCCTCAGCTCCTGCAAGAGTGGCTCTCCCAGTGTTCCTATCTGCTGGGATTAGTTGTATGTTGGTCCTTGGACATGTTTGAATTTGTGCATCTCTGTCCCCCAGCAATCTTAGTTTAAAGCTCTGTCCAAAAGATTGGCCATCCTGACTGTGAACAGGGACTTACCTTTCCTTGTGAGGTGGATTCTGTCCCTTCCCAGGAGTCCTTTCTCCCTGAAGTGCATGTCATGGTCAAGGGGAGGGGGCATGGGACAGCCACAGCTCATCTGGCAGGTGCAGGGGGGCAGCTCCTGTTGCTGTGTATCACTTGTCTGGCAGCTCATGTGGTGCTCATCTGGGAGGACGTTGTGGTGGAGGCATGTGCCCCCTGATCTACATGGGGTGGGCTGGGGGTTGCACAGGGGTCTTCCTGGCCCACCTTGCCCCACCCCACCCTTTGCAGGTCTGGGGGCACATACCCCACCCCCATGCCCTCCCGGACGAGGGGCAGAAAAAGCGGCAGGAGGCGCTGGATGAAGTACTGAGCTGTGGCTCCATCCTGCCCTCCACCTGGCTCTACTGGGCAGTGCTTGCCCCTGCCCCACTCCGCCCTCACCGTGGGGGCCTTGATCTGTGCCCCCATGCCCTCTTCTTCCTCCCCTTCCACCACAGCAGACTTACCAGCTTCACTCAGCGCTCCAAGCTGTAGGCAGCAAGGATCACTGCCCAGCATGTTGTGCTACAGCTGCACACATGCAGGAGCTATTTACTGGCCAAATTCGTGGCCATATCAGGCCTATTTCTGATACAGACAAATGTCTTTATATTGGTGCTGATCTGATATCAGACCGACATATCAGTGCACCTCTGAAAATTACCTGAACTTATTTGGAAATGGTATAATAGTTTAAATTTAGAGAATAAATATCCAAAACTACTATCAAAGCAATATAAAGAGCTTAAATATAAAGGAGAACCGGGCCCAAAGAATAGCATCTCCCAGATTATATGCATGTAGCTTGTTTTCCCAAACAGAGTTCAGCACCCATGTAATTCACGTGGGTGCAAATCAGTCTTTCCTATGAGTCAAGTTGTGTAAGTTACTGTGCTTATCAGGGTTATGTTAACATTTGCCCTAATGAGTAAATTAAGAAATTAAATCCATTGTGTAAACTGATGTTATAATCTTAGCTTACATAGTTACATGGTATTTACTGAATAATAAATTAGACACAAATCATGTCGTAAATCATTATGCTACATGCACAGTGTAATCTCTGCAAACTTAATTTTTCATGTGGCTTGCAGAGGTGAAGGAGGCTGCCTGAGGGATTAAAAAAAGCAGTGAATAAATTCAGGTTAATAACTTGGTTTGTTCTGTCAGAGTTAATTGCTCAATTCTTTTGCCTGATTTTATAGGTTCTCAAGATTTCACAACTACACCAATACAGCTATAATGCATGCATACTTAACACCTATTTTGGGTGTATTTTCATTAAGCCACTGACATTTGTTTTCTTTTCCATTCAGTGGTAGGCACAGTACATATAAGAACATAGATCTGTAAAAGACCAATCTTAAAGAAAAGTAAATGTGTATATATATATATATCTTTCTTTTTGGCCAGACATAGCTGATCCTGTGGGTTATACACTCAGAGGGTTAGATCATAGAGTCATAGAAAATTAGGGTTGGAAGGGACCTCAGCAGGTCATCTAGTCCATCCCCAATTAGATCATCCTAGCCAAAGCTTTGTCTATCTGGGTTTTGAAAACGTCCAAGGATGGAGATTCCATCACCTCTCTGGGTAGCTTGTTCCAGTGTTTTACTACCCTCCTAGTGAGAGAATTCTTCCTAATATCTAACCTAGGGGTTGTCAAACTGGGGGTACACTTACCCCTGGGGCTACTTGGGAAGGCCCTAGTGGGTACGTGAAGGCAGGTGGGGACAGAGAGCTGCATCCCAGGAGCAGGGCCAGGGTCCCTCTGCACAGGTGCCGTCCAGCCAGCTGGACGCTGGGGGAGGGGGATAGCTTGCATACGGTGGCCACTGCCGCAACCCACCACCCCACGCTGCTGTGGCTCTACATCCAGCCATGCAAACATTCCTTTTGGCCCAATTCTCCAACTTTTCAAGGTCATTCTGAATCCTAGCCTTACCCTCCAGCATTACTCCCTGCAGCTTGGTGTAATCTGCAAATTTACTGAGGGTGCACTCCGTGACAGGGGGCCTGCTCAAGGCCGCCCTCCGCATGGCCCGCCCACCTATTCTTGGACCAACTGCCTGCTTTTTTGCCCGCCATGCCTTGATCTTAATTGATTAATTAGTTAGTAATAAGTGGGAGGCTGCCCATTTTCTGCCCCGATGCCAGGAGGCACTATCTGCGGTTCCATTCCTCCTCTACACTGCAGCCCAAGCCTTGCATATGACATCATGATGTTCTCATATGCACCAGTCCCACACAATGGGCCCCAGAATCCTACCGTAGGACCCCACCTGGGTTCCTCCCTTCAGGTGGATTCTGCCACCGTCATATTGGGCCACATATCTCCCTGCCATCGGTTTCTCTTCAGGTGTGGTCCTCTCACTGGGACCTTCGGCTCACACTAGCCCCAGCCCACCCCCAGGCCAGTCAGGACCCCAGGCCCCTGGCTCTTGGGCATCTCTCTCAGTGGGCCTCCTTGCCCTTCTGACCTTCCTAGACCTGGTCCCCTCCTGGCCCAGTCAGGGGAAGCTCAGGCAGGCCTCGATACATAACTGTTACTCTTTCCCTGGGGTCCCCTTCTCTGGGTCCTCCTCCACGGACATTGGGAGCTGGGGTACTTCACACCACAACTGGTGCTTCAGGGTCTCACAAGGGACTCACCCCCCACCCCCGGCAGCAGGTCATGGTGCTACTACCGGTGTTATCTTTGACCCACACTCTGCCTCCCAATGGTGGAGGACTTATTGGGGTCAGGACTCAGCTCTTGCTTGCTGTGGCTGAGCACCCGTTCTTCCTTCACTGGGCTCCACATCTCTGCCCCTCCCACTGGGGCTTCTACTGGGGTTTCTCATTGCTGCCCCCTCAGTTCTCATGCTGCCCCCTCACAACTGGGGCTTCCCATGCTACCTGCTCACAACTGGGGCTCAGATGTTATATTTGACCCAAACTCTGCCTCCCAATGGTGGAGGACTTACTGGGAGTCAGGACTCACCTCTTTTGGTCTCTGGCTGAGCCTCGTTCTTCCCTCACTGGGGCTGCTCACCACTGCCCCCTCTCACAATGGGGCTTCTCACCACAGCCTCCTCTGTTCCCACACCACTCCCTCACCACTGGGGGCTTCACAGCACTGCCCCCCCCTCACCACTGGGGGCTTCACAGTGCTCGCACTGCCCCCTCTACACAGGGTCTCAGGACTTTCCTCCTCAGGGGGCTCAGGTGGCTGGAGCCATGCTTGGCCCCAGCTCTACCTCCTCAGGGTCTCAAACCCTCGCAAGGCTCAGGCAGCCTCAGCCACACCTGGCTTCCAAGTCTTCACTCTCTTCCTCAGGGCTTGCACCCCCACTACTACCTCTGGTGGAACGCGACCCACCCAAAGGTGAGGGCTAGGGGTTATGGCACCCTGACCCACCTTTCACCAGGGTGATCACTGGCCTGGCATTTCCTGGGGGCTCCCGCACCACTGGGAGCCCCACCAGGCCACCCACTCCCAGCAGGGTGTAGTTTCAGTTTGTACCCAGGACCCAGAGCCTCCTACCATCCCTTACAGCTCCTCCCTTATCTCCAGATGAAACTCAACAACCCTCTAGCCAAACAGTGTTATTGCCTGACTTCCAGCAGCCAAACTGCCTTGTTTATATAGGCAGCCCTGAACCTAAAATGGCTGCCCTCATTAGGCACCTGAAGGCTGCCAGCTCCAGGGCCTTAAAGTGGCAGGCACACACAGTGCCCTGCCACGCACTCTATGCCATCTTTCAGGTCATTGATGGAGACGTTGAACAAAACTGGCCCTAGAACTGACTCCCTGGGGCAATCCACTTGCTACTGGCTGCCAACTACATGGCACCTGGCTGGGGTCATCTAATCCCAGTGCTCTTTACTGTCCAGGGTAGGGGGTTGGACTCGATGATCTGCTAAGGTCCCTTCCAACTCAAATATCTATGAACTAGACATCAAGCCATTGATTACTACTCTTTGAGCCCGATGCTCCAGCCAGTTTTTTAGCTACCTTACAGTCCATTCACCCAGCTCATAGTTCCTTAGCTTGCCTGCAAGAATGCTGTGGAAGACCATATCAAAAGCCTTGCTAATATCAAGGTACATCACATCCACCATTCTCTATGCATTCACAGAGCCAGTCACTTCATTATAGAAGGAAATCAAGTTGGTCAGGCATGACTTGCCCCATGTGAAACCATGCTGACTGTTCCTAATCACCTTTTTATCCTCCAAGTACTTAGAAATGGATTCCTTGAGGATCTTATCCATGATTTTTCCAGGGACTGAGGTGAGGCTGACTGATCTATAGCTCCTTGGATGCTCATTTTTCCCTTTCTCAAATATGTTTGCCCTTTTCCAATCATCTGGGACCTCTCCTGATCACCATGAGTTTTCAATGATGATGGGCAATAGCTCTGCAATCACATCAGCCAACTCTCCAAGCCTCATTGTCCATCCTAGAAAACTCAGCTATCTTATTTTAAAGACATGTTTTGGATGAGAACAAGTGCTTGTGGAAAGCATATTAAAATAAGATATTTTAGTTAAAAACATAAAACCACCTTCCCCTGCCACTGCTCTACAAATGTTACAGAATGCAATAGCAACCTAAACACATACTTATAGATCTTTGTGCGTCCTAGTACCTATAATTACCATTTATTTTCAGTGAATGAGATCCTACATACATTTTTGTCCCTGTGATTTAAGACCATGAAAGATCAGGAGGATCCTATGTAATACACTACAATTATGACTACCTTTGAATCTTATTTCATGTTTTCTGACTATAAGCTAAAATTCTAATCTCCTATACTCCTTTGTGACAGCTGCAGAAAGATGAAAATAAAGCTACACAGACAGTTTTCTATGTAAAGGGTTATACAGGTGAACAGTACAGCCCAATGAAGCATGATGCTGAGCTCTGTTGTCTGTTTTATATATGGGAATAAATGGGTGTGAGTTTATCTGTGAGGGCATGGTGGTCAGTGAAACCAGAATTTTTGGCCTCCTTAACTACCCTCCTTCAACTCCCAGTACAGAAGAAGAACAGTGAATTGGCTGTGCCTGTGATGGCTCAGTTCCTTGCATCCTACTAGGGTCCTGAGCTCCTGTACTGCCCTGTGGTTGAGGCTGTGCCCAAAAACGCAACCTAATCCAGGCAATACATTTTAGAGTTAAGCCCTACTATTACTATCTTCTTGGTTTGCAAAGCAACATTGCTATTGATCAGAATCTTGATTCTGACTTGAAGATGGCTTGATAGATTAACTCATTACTTTGATTACAATCAATCTAATTTAAATCTAGAACTGGAATCTCTGTGTTGGGTGTTATTTTTTGAAAGTGATTTAAATGATCTTCCATTAGGTTAATTAATATGGATTTTCTGACAAGTTAAATAGTGTAAATTGAATATTCCATTAATTACTTATTTTACAGCATGAGTTAATGTAGACTTGTTATTCCCCTAGACTCCCCCCTACTTCCCTTACACCTTGTTGACAGCTTACAATAGAAGAGGTTGGTTCTTTTCCGTTTACTAAATTTTAATCTCAGGGCACAGTCAATAAAAATATATTTGAGGCTTTAATGTGGCAGAAAGCTATGGAAGCTGTGAATTATTTCCACAGTTAGACTAGTCTTCTGGTCTGCAAAACTTCAGATGATGTTGTCAAAATATCAAAATCCTTCCTGATATTTTTTTTCAATTTTTTGTATAAGAAGTGCCAGCTATGAGGGAGTGAGACATGTCCAGTGAATTACATCTGACACACTAGGATGTGCCAAGTGTGTCAGATTACGATTTCCATTTTTTTGTGCTGTCTATCATGACTATGAATAAGAAGCCACTGCAGAACAATCTAGGGCTATAATTTTGATTTTTTTTTTCTAGGGGTGCAGATAAAGATTTTTTTTGGCTGATACTGATAGCTGATTTTTAAGGAGGCATATCGGCTGATACTGATCTGATTTCAGATATGCAGCCCACTGGCTTGAAGAGCAGTGTCCAGCTGGTAAGTCTGTTATGATGGAAGGGGAGGAGGGAGGGAAGGGGCATGGGGGGACAGATTGAAGCCCCACTCCCTCACCATATGGGCCGGGACAGGGGCTGCCCAGCCTGGGCAAGGCTGGGCATGGGACAGAGCTGTGGCTCATCCGTAGGGTACGGGGGTGCTCCCACCGCTGTGCACACCCAAAATCACCATAGTCCCCCCAATTCCCTCTCCTAGTGCTGCTGCCCATCTTGCCCCAAGTGCAGCCCCAGCCCTAGGCCACAGCAGCAGCCTGCCCTCACTCTGTGCAGGTCCAGGGGCACATGCCCCCTGTGTCCTCTTGGGGTGCATCCAGCAGTGGGAGCCGCATTCCCCTGGCTCCCAGTGGATGAGCCATGGCTCTGTCCTGCATCCTGTCCTGCCCCAGCTGGGCAGCACCTGCCTCTGTTGCCTACCCCATTCCATCACGGGGGCCTTGATCTAACCCCCCCCATGCCCCTTCCCTCCCCACTCCCTTGCACCACAACAGACTTACCAGCTAGACACAGCTCTCCAAGCTGCCGGGCTGTGCTCCTCACTGTGTACCTGCTGTGCTGTAGCTGTGCACATGCACAAGGCATTTATTGGCCACGTCAGGCAAAAAAAGCCGATTTCCAATGCAGTCAGTTTTCTTTATGTTGGTGCTGATCCAATATCAGACCAATATATCAGTATGCCTCATTCTTCTCCCTCCCCCTTCCATTGCTGGCTGAACATTTTTGAGCAGTGAACTTGTCGCACAGAAGCCTGATTTAAAAGAAGTGCTGGGAAAATGGTGGAAGTGAAAAGAGACTGTGTTTAAGAATGAAGACTTATCTGCAGGTGGCAGGTCATCAGTATCTACAAGAAATATGTGAAGAGAGAAGGCAGCAGGAACTGTTCTTTGTTCTTTGAGATACTGGTAAGTCCTAGGCCTCACAGAAGGGGTGATATCAGATTGGAGGTGTGAGGAAGAGGTAGGTGGGCACAGGAGGTAGTCCCTCAAGAATTCAAGGATGCCTCCATCATCCACCTGTACAAGAGGAAGGGAAATCGCCAACTCTGTGAGAAATACAGCAAATGCAAGTAGCAAATGAACTGCCAAGAAATTACTGGGCAGTATGGCAAGTGTAGATGACTGACTGGGAGCAAATTTGTTTCCAGTCAGTTGGGCAGTGGGAGATTTGCTCCCTGCCCCAGGGAGCTGCCTGATACTGGGGCAGGCTCTACCACTGGAGCCCTGGTGGGGACAACATCCCCCTTTCCCAGCAGTGGGGAGCTCCTGGCTCCTGCTCTGTGATTGAGGAGCAGGGGCTGGGAGAGAGCTCCTTGCAAGGGGAGTGTTCATCACCCAGCCTGGAGCTGGCTGGGGTCTGCTCCTGACTGGGACAGTTCCCTACAAGCTCCAGGCTTCACGGAGAAGTCTTCACATACAGCCATTTTAGGCATTTCCTATCCAGCTCCAGGCTGCACGTGAAGACTTCTCAGTATAGACCGGGGTTGGACGGAAACTGTCTATCGGGGCAGATCCCAGCCCTGGAGGTCTTTCCTAGCCCCATGTTTGATCACTGATAGTTGCCGTACTGGCAAATTGGAGTAAGGGTCTGGGACTTGCCCCTCCCCTACAGCTCTTTCCAAGCCCCTTGACCCAAGCTGGGGCTGGGAGCTCTCTGCTGCTGGGACAGGGGGACATTGTCCCCACCTGGGCTGTGCTACCACAGCCTACCTGGCAGCAGGCAGTTCCCAGGGGCAGGGAGCAATCTCCTATCCCCTGCCAGGAGGCCCCATGCTCCCTGGCAGCCCCTGGGCTGGCTCAGGGGCAGAAACAGACTTCTACCAGGAGCAAATCTGTTCCCAAATGGGTGCATGTGTAGATGCCTGCCCAGGATGAGTTACTCCAGAGTAAAGGACTCGTGCATTTGCATGTGTAGACATGCCCATTGAGGCAGAAACTGAGGATTGTTGAAAACATATTTTAGATCACCTTTTACCTACATTGTGAGTTGCTTCGTAGACAGTCTGTGAATTCTTTGGATGATCTGCTACTTTATCTTGCTTGAGTATTTTTTTGGGAAATAGAGGAAATTGTGGTACTTATTTTCAAGTGAAGGTGGGAGGTGTCTCTGTGATTCACTGAAATATTTAGGATATTGAACATTGTGTGTGAATAGTGTTTTTGAATTCCTAAGGATTGAGCCATATATCACTTGGGTTACACTGTTTTAATGACTTTCATGACATTCATTTTCATTTCATTGCACACTGCATCTCTTCCCAGCAGGAGTAAAGCCGTTCACTGAATAACTAACTCAGTGTCATGCATGTATTTCGATTTGGGAAGCTCAAGAAAAATGCACAAATCACAAAGGTATATATTGGAAAATAAAACAAAATAGACTTCTGCAGCCACTGATATTAAAACTATTCATGTTGGATTTTTTTCTTATACAGACCTTGAACTTTGCCATGACCTTACTTCAGAGGGAGTATGGATCTTATGACATCCTTGTTCAGGACTAGCATGTGCTTAAGTTTAAGCAATATGCATTGGGTTTTATCACAATGCATGTACACAATTGCAGAAAAGGGTGCTTTTTTATATTGGAGCCTTTGTGAGTAGTTGCAAACACATCTTTCTTCAGAGAGCTCCAAAGTTTTGAAGGGGAAAAATGGTTTTAATTAGGCAAAAATCAGTTTTCTTGCTTGGCCTTCCTGTATTTCATCTGGTCAAGACAAAGACCAAAGATGGGCTAATTCTGGTAGAAAAACAGTCCCTAGGCTTGGTGTTCTCTTTCAGGTACGTGTCTGTATAAGTATTTCTGTTTTTATGAATATGTGCCTAGGAACACTGCTTGGACTCAAGAACAGAGCAGCGAGACACTATGAAATCAAAATCTATACTGCTGTCTTGGGCTGGTTCTGAACATTTCCTTTTGTTCTCCTGCTGAACATTACTTGCACAGAAACTAAGTTGAATTCAGGCTATGGAGGCAGGAGACTTTATTGCATGAGGCGCTTCACTGGGAGTCAAGAAATGTGCATTCCCTTCCTGGCTTTTTTGTTCACTTGTATTATTTGGGCAAGTCCTTTTACTTCCCTGAGCCCTTGTTTTGGCTTTTTGTCCATTTAGAGCAGTGGTTCCCAAACTCTGATAGATTGTGCACCACCAACTTAAAATGGTACAACCTTAAGTGCCCCCCCGACACCAGTCAGCGACTGGGGTGGGGGTCCCCTGCGGCTGATCACGCTGACTGGGGCAGGGGGTTCCCCCGCGGCAATCTCACTCACCAAAAAGCAGCTGTGCCACGTCTGGAAGTCCCATGACCACTTCTGCTTTTGCTGGTGACCCCACTCCCTGGGCAGTGCTTGCAGGGGAGGCACCGGCACTCCTGCCTGTCTCCCTGCCCATCACCTAAACAGGGAGCACGGCCTGACAGGGAGTGCCCCAGCACTCTCAGGGGGTGCACATGCACCCCCTACACATTGCCACTGGCTCCAGCCATGCAGGGGGGAGGACTCGCACAACACACATAGGGAGTTCAGGGTCAGGGCGGCAAGGCTTGGCTCCTGGGCAGGGATGAGGTATCAGGCTGTAGCTCTGCCCAGGAGGCACCAGGTAGCCATGATGCTCTGACCCCCCCGGCCAGCTTCAGTGAAGCCATACCACCAGGGGCTGTGCTCACTCTGTTTCTCCTGGGATGGTGGCAGGGGGTCAGGAATCGGGGTGCGGGAGGAGGAGAAGTCTGCTGTTTTTCTTCCCCACTCTCTTATAAGCTGGTCTGCTAGCTGGGGAGAAAGTGTCATCAGATGATGGGGCCAGCTCCTGGCTGCAGGGAAGCCTGCAGTCCTCACCTGAGCCAGGGTGATCACCTGGCCATGCCCCATCCCTGGCTAAAGGGCCAGCTGAAGAGGAGGGAGGTGGTGGGGGGGAATGGCCCCCATTATGGGCTTCCCACCCCTTGTGCCAGACTGGCGGGGGCCATTTCCCTCTCTCCCGACTCCCTCCCCAGCCAACCTGCCAGGCAAGCAGGGGCATGGCCAGGTAATCAGCTTGGGTGGGGGAGTAAAGAGTCCACTGCTGGCTTGCATGCAGCTGGGAGCTAGGCTAATCACCCAGCCATGCTCCCTGCTTAGCTAGCAGGCCAGCTAAGGAGGGAGTGAGGGGAAAATGGCCTTTCTGTCTGGCTTTGGACCCCCAGCCAGGCTGTGCCTGGCACAGGGGGTGGGAAGCCCAAAGTGGCAGCTGTTTTTCCACCTCCCTCCTCCAATCGCTTTTCAGCCGGCCTGCTGGGTGATCAGCCCGGCTCCCGGCTGTGGGGAAGCCTGCAGTGGGGACTTTATTCCCCCACCCAAGATGGGAGCTGGGGTGATCATCACTCAGCCATGTCCCCTGCCAGCCTGGCTGAGAAGGGAGTGGGAGGGGAAAACGTCCTCTACTGTGGACTTCCCGCCCCTTGTGCTGGGCACAGCCTGGCTGGGGGTCCAAAGCTGGGGGGGGCATTTTCCCTCCCACTCTCTCCTCAGCCAGACTGCCAGCTGAGGAGACATGGCTGGGTGATTGGCCTAGCTCCCGGCTTGGGTAGGGGAGTAAAGTCCCCACTGCAGGCTTCCCTTCAGCTGGGAGCTGGGCCAGTCATCCGGCCACGTCCTCTGCTTGGGCAGCAGGCCAGCTGAGGAGGGAGTGGGGGGAAAGCTGCCCCCCTGAGGGCTCCCCCCCTGCACCTGGCACAGCGCAGCTGGGGGTCCAGAGCTGGTGGGAGGGCCATTCCCCCTCCCTCCCTCCTCAGCTGGCCTGCTGGCCAAGGAGGGGGCATGGCCAGGTGATCGGCCCAGGTCCTAGCTCCAGGTATGAGAGGGGGGTAAGAGAAATGCCTTGCAAAGGTCCCCTCCTCCCCCTTTCCCCTACAATAGGGAGACCCCAGATGGGGGTCCAGTGCTAGGGGTACGGTTCCCCCCATACCACCTTCTCAGCCAGCCCAGATTGAGGAGGGGGTGTGGGTAAGAAGACTGGCTCTGGACATGGGGAAAGAGGGGAAGCGGTGCCCTGCTGGGGGCTTACCCCATGTCTTCCTGCATGGGGGGGATCCTGGCTGGGTGTCTGGTGTCGGGGGGAAGGGGGTTCCCCCCCCCAGGCCTGCTCCTCAGCCAACCCAGACTGAGGAGGGGGCATGGCTAGGGGGACTAGCTCTGGGCACAGGGAGAGAGGTAGAAGCACCCTGCTAGGAGGTTCCCTCCTCCCCCTTCCCCAGTGCTGGAGAGACCCTGACTGGGGGTCCAGTGGGGGGTTCCCTGATGTTTCCTCCTCAGATGACTGGCGGTTAAAGAAGGGACATGGCTGGGGAAATCGTGTATCTCCTGGCTCTCTGCACTGGCCATCAGGCTGGGAAGTGTGTTTTAGCATCCCCTGACACCTGGTAGGGGTCTGGGTCAATGTCAGTTTATTTTCTTATTGGTTCAATCTAAGCAGTTTACAAAAACTTGAAAAGATTAGATCAACTCAGCCTCGGGCTTTTTGACTGTGTGTCCCTAGCCTAGGTGACCAGTCAAGGTAATATGTAAGGCTTTTTTTTAAGCATGGGTAGGAACTAGAGGTGCACCGGTAGAGATTTTGGGGGCTGATACCAATAACCGATTTTTAAGGAGGCATATTGGCTGATACAAACCCGGTTTCTGATACAGCTGCATGCAGCTGGTAAGTCTGTTGTAGAAGGGGAGGAGGGAGGGAAGAGGTGTTTGGGGCGCAGATCAAGGTCCCTGCGGTGTGGGAGGGAGTCGGGGAGGGGCAGGCGCTGCTCAGCTGGGGCAGGGCAGGGTACGGCTCATCTGGGCGGTGTAAGGTGGCAGGCAGCTCTTGTTGCTGTGCGCACCCTGGGAGGGCATGGGGGCATGTGTCCCCTGGATCTGTGTTGGGCAGGGTGGCTGCAGCTGCAGGGTGGAGCTGGAGCAGCACTGGGCTCTTCCTGGTGGGGGCTGGGCTCAGGGCGGGTAGCAGTGGCACTGAGAAGCCTTTTGCTGTAGCTCCCCCTCCTAGTGCTGCCACTACCGCCTGCCCTGAGTGTAGCCCTGGCCCAACCCTCCTCCCCATGTGCCAGGAAGAGCCTGGTGCAGCCCTGGCTCCAGCCCACAGCTGCAGCCCACCCCACCCTCCCCGCGCTGATCTGAGGGCACACGCCTCCCCCATGCCCATGCCATTGGGCAGCCACGCCCTCTGCCCTGCGCCACCTGGATGAGACACGGCTCTGTTCCCTTCCCCACCTGCCCCACTCCCTCCCTCACCATGGGGGTCGTTGATCTGCTCCCCCCATGCCCCTTCCCTGCCCCCTCCAGACTTACACAGTACCACAACAGACTTACCAGCTGCACACAGCTCTCCAAGCTGCTGGGCTGTGCTCCTTGCTGCCTGCATGCTGCGCTGTGGCTGCACATGCACGGGGCATTTGTCAGCCAAATTTGTCGGCCAAATCAGCCACACCAGGCTGATTTCCGATTCAATCAATTTTCTTTATATCGGTGCCGATTCAACATCAGACCGATGTATTGGTGCATCTCTAGTAGAAACCAATGTTCAACACCCTCTTTCTTGTCTAGATTAAGGGGTACCCTCAATGCATGCTGCAGGGAGGGAGTTAGATCCTGTTCCATCTTTTAGGCACATAAATGGGCTTGGTTACATAACCACTAAACTCAAGTCCCTGAAAACAAAACAAAGGAAACAGCAACAACAATAAAAACAGAGCAGCAGGAATAAGAGGTTTTGAGAATAAATCAGGTATGAGGGGAAGTAAATTTTGGAACTCCGCAATGCCCTCCTGCTGATTTTAAAAATAATTTACCTCATTAAATGGAAACTCTGCATGCAAACACATCTCACCAAGTTAAGTGATTCACAACAAATCCTCAATTCAAATGAGAAAGCACCTTTTAAATTATACATGTCTTGGAAAATAGGAATTCAGCATGATATTAACACTCACTATGAGAAGAAGCATGCATGAATGCACACCACAAACTCCAACCAGTTTGCTTTTGAAGAAAAATGAGATTCCTATGGTATATATCATAGAAAGTTGTTGGTTATCAGTAGATCATGACAATACTCTCATCATAATAGAGGAAAGTTGTATTCGTCATTTGGTAGAATCAATATCTGCAGACAACAAATGAGGCTTTTGCACACTTAAGAGAATATGAAGACCTTGATAAACTGACAATTCATGTCATTAGTACTTAGTGTTTGATTGTGTTAGAAATATGTATTTAATGCTTAATATCAACATGAGTGTATAGTTATAAATAAAGGGTAAGACTGAAGCAATTTAGTGGCTTATAGGAAAATTGGTTGCCTGTGGCTGAATACCAATGGATGGTATTCAACATTATATTCATAACTAGATAGGTATTTTACTTGTAAAATCAACATAATTTTGAAAATTTGCCATTAACACTTCACAAAATTGAAGCAGGATAAATAGAGGTGAGAGAGAACCTGTAATTTCTAATTGTCTTTTTACTTTATACAGATGAGTTTGGTTAGATTTAGTTTTAAGGCATTCTCCCCGCCCCCCTCCATACCACATTTTCATACCACATCTAAGTAAATGTTAATGTTATAAAGTATTATTTGTATTAGTGTCAGTTATCAAAAGCTTATAAATATTTTAATAAGGGAGGACAGACTTTTTAATATAAACTGTACTGTTCTGGCTTATCACAGACCTGGTACTGTTTTGTCCTGTGTCTCACTGTTCAAAAGTCTTTCACGATTCAAGACACACTGTTATCCCGGACAAAAGATAGTGTCAACCGACATGTCTGGCTGAGCTAGGAAGGACAGGGTTTCTTTTAACAGCTGTCTGGAAATAAAAAAGATAGATCACCTTGTTATTCTTTTCAAGGACCTAAGCAAGATCTAGAAATCTTTAAGGCATTCAGTGCGACAATGTGTTTGAGACTAGGAAGCTGGCTTAGGTAAAGAGGCCCTGCTCTCAGTCTAATACCAGCACCTTCTCCGATTTTGCTAAGGCAGCCAGCATTTCAGGCTGGATCTATCATTGTAGCAATACAAATGCAAGGGATTAATTCATTTCTATAGAGATATCCACTAGTAGATCTTGTCTGGATTGGCTACTACTGCTGGAATGGGGGTGGCAGCTGCTGGGGAATGTTATTGGGGATGCTGGGGGCAAGCTATAGTGATGGGCAGGAGTAGATGGACTCTTCTGAATCTTGATAAGGAAAAGATAAACTGTCCCTATGACTTGTTTCTAGTGAGTTTACCTTCAAAGAAAGACATTAAGTGATGATGCTGTCCAGTGGATAGGGCACTGGCTAAGAGCCAGGATACCAGGATTTTACCTCAGGATCTGCCATTAACCTGCTTTGTGATCTTGGCAAGCTACTTAACCTTTTTGTGGTCTACATGTACCTAAGGGGTTATTATTTAGCCATATACTTGTAGGTTTTGATATTTAAACACAGTGTAGGATTCTATTTCCATCTATGGTAAAACAAGATCATCTTATGTACGCATTTGCTGGAAGTAAAATGGAGGAGGGGAAGGATAGCCCAGGCACATGCATAACACTGGACAAAAACTGCAATTGCAGAAAAACCATGGCTAGTTGGTGTAAGATGCCAGAAGAGGAGGTGGTGGCAGTGATGATGGCCCTGGGTCCTCCCACCCAGAAGTTATGGTACATACTCCAGGAGCGGGTAATGGGCACTTCTCATCCGAAGTGGTTGAACCCGTGCTTCCTGCTTCCTAGGAAAGTACTCAAACCACAAGGCCATGGACTAGGTTCAGTCTAACATGTTTGCAGCCTTCCCCTTGAAGCTGGCCAGTGCATTTAACATTTAATATTCATGAGCTTTCTGAGTAAGCAGAAAGTGGCAGATTTTCTGTCCCATTGGAAACAGGTGTCCAGGGTAGAAGCTAGGCCTCCCTCTTTTACAGGGTAGCATCTGTATCTCTGAGCCACCCTCTTTATATCTTGACTTCCTCTTGGCCTATATATCCTCTTGGCTGGCCAAAGGGACAGCTTCAGTTAGAGGGGTAGAAGGTGCTTTAGTCCATGTCAAGCCTGTAACCAGAGCACTTTTCTTGGAGTAGCCGGTAGAGGCAAAGGGGGATCTGGGAGGAGGGATTGTGGGGGAGGGCGGGGTGTGGTGTGATGCAGTCACAGCCCTCTTTGGCTGTGCAGTACATGTGCAGTGAGCTTTCTGAGCTCACCATGTAGCACAGCTTCTGCTGGAAGCTCTGAGCTCACAAGCTGGTCAGTGCAGGGTCCGGCTAGAGCTCCTGCATCTCTGAAACCCAGGACATGAGCACAGCTGCTGTTCACTCTTTCCCTTCCTCCTCCTCCTTACTGAACTTGGCAGCAGGAGAAAAGAGGGGACAAGTGGAAGTGGCAGTACTCATCCTCCAGGTTCCAGAAGTGCATGAAAGCAGGGCCCAGGTCAGACCTTATACCATCCACCTTGTGAACTCAGATGTCTCTGAGATCACTTGCAATGAGCTCTCTTCACTGCATGTGTGCCACAGAGCTGCAGAAGGTGTGGAGACACCCCCTTGTTGCAATCCTGGATCCAACCAGTGGTGGAAAGGTGATCTTTCCCCAAGTAAGGGGCAGCTAGAACATGGGTTTCCTGTTCCTTGGTTGTCTGCTTAAGCCACTAAGCTGTTAGGTGGGAGCGTGGGCATTCCTCCTCTAGTATCTGACATGCAATAATTGTGTTTCTTCTGCTTTCCAAACTTGCATGGCTTGCCAAATGTGTGCCTGGGTGCAGGGGACACATGGGTAGCTGTGCAGCCATAGTGCAGTCTACTGCACATGGTCAGTAGGGAAATCCAAGATGAGCATACCTATTTGGTGTCCCAAATTTCACGTAAGTACCAAAAATTTCAATTATTTGCTTACGTAAGTGCCATGTGGGGACATGGAGGCAAAATAGGATCTGGCCTTCTATGTTTTTGTTTTCTCCCTTGTCCTCTGTTATTTTTATTTAGCTAGCAAAGTGTCTCATAAAATGCATGTGTGGTGCATAGCATGACGACTCTCTGGTGTCAGTTGGAACATCTAGATCTTACTATTATACAAATAATGAAGGTAGCTGATTTCTTTATGTAGATCAGTAGCTGTGAAACTAAACAAGGATTTTCCCATTTATTTCCTTTTTACTTTTTTAACTTCTAAACCTCATCTCGTTGGGCTCCTCTTTTTTCCTCAAGCACGTATCTACTTTGTATTCTAATCAGGTGTCTGCAAATGGACAAACTAAAAGCAAAACAACAAAAAATTGGCTCTGTCTGATTTTAAGATAATTGAGTGCCCCCCCCCCCCAAAAAGAAAAAAATCCTGGGGAAAGGGTGAAGTGAAGATGCTAAGAGTAGTTCATTTTGACATTTCTGGAATAAACTATTTTAATGTTTCCATTTCCAAAATGTTTCATTTTTAAGCACTTGTAATACGAAAACCAATATTTACAAAAGATGGCTGGAAAAGGAGCCTCTCTAAGTAATTTCCCTTCCCGCCCCCCCAAATGCCTCAGGGGTTTGGAACCTGCCTTCCACAACAGGCTACAGGGGATTTTGGAGTGAGCTGCTCTCACTCTCTCCTGTTGACACTTTTCTACTTTGTAAAAAATACTTAGTCATTAGATTAGGGTGCCTTTCCAGTTGGATGCCCTAACCACCATTCTCTCTCTTTCAATATGTGAATACTTTATACAGGGTGGAACATCCTCTAACAGGGAGACTGAGGAAAACCCATGCCAGAACAGTCTAAACTAAGTCATTAGAACACTTACCTAAAACGCAGAAAAGTAAAGATTATATCCACTCCCTGCCTAATTCAGAACAGGGATTCAAAAGAAGGTCACCATCTCTCAAGAGAGTACATTTAACAAGCAGGTTATAGGACATTTACACAGGCGAATCTTTAGGTGAGAGAGAACTTGAACATGGGTCTCGCATCAGTCTGGATGATGCTTGGGCCACTTGATAAAATGGGAACCTTTGCTACCTGCTCTTCTTCCTTCTTCAGCTGTGTTTTGTGACTCTTTCCTGTAATTCCCTTGCCTTTTAATTAAAAGCAATAGAAAATGGAACTGTTTTGATGATTCCAAACTATTTATTTTGGATATGTTGAAATAAACTGTTTTGACATTTTGGAAATGTTTTATTCAACCTGGAATGAACCACTCTGACATTTAAAAAAATATTTTATCATCTTCATTTCAGCCAAAACTGTTTTAGTGAAATTTTGGCTGCCATAAAATCCAGTGTCAGGCAAATAAAAACTTGAGGGAATTTTTTTTTTGCTCAGTTCTAGTCAATGAGGCTCGTAAATAATGGTTCATTTGCTTTTTCATTTCACAGATATTTTTATAAAGTAATACAAAAAACATACAGATTACAAATACAAGAACCTGTTAGCATAAATCTTCATGGTGCCATCCATTCTTTCTACACTTCTTGCTTCATTTGTTTGGATGTTTTAAACATGAATTTGTTAACATTAGTGAGTTGATTAAGATTCATAAAATATTTAACAGCTGGAAATATGATGCTGTGTTGACACTTATTCTGGTAGTGAAATATTGAAGGAATTCACGCTCATCCATAAATACTGATCTTATGTTGTTGTAAGTATTTCATAGTGTATTATTGATCAAAACTGACCACATTAATACGAACAACTAATTCACGACAGAGAATTTTGTACATAGCTTTAATAAAGCTAGTTGAATATATTTTAAACCAACTATTTGAATTAAAGCCTAAAAACATTTACTTGCCTGTTAAATATTCAGTAGCCTTTGGTTTAGCCCCTGAAAACATGCCACTATTACTTGTGAAAGGTTTTTTCTTTTGATTTAATTAATGTTTGGGGTGTGAAAATGATTTGTGCAATTTACAGTAAAGGGCACTGAGGGAGACCACCTTAGTAGGAGATAAATGTATTTTTAGTTGTACTTTAATTTGGATTTGTAAAAGGTTTTCCTTTTTGCAGACATCTACCTAAGTTGCTATGCATGCTCATGTGTTCTACACCTACGCTCCATTTCCCCACTGGATGTCTTTCCCCATATGGATAACTTTGACAAATATTTCTGGCTGCCTTTTTCCTTGTCACTTAAAAAAAATCTATTTTTAATGTTTTGTTTTGCTGTGCCATCAGTCTGTCAAGTGACATCCTTGAGTCAGGAGAACTTTGCTATTCAGGAAAGCACAGAAGTACATGAAATTAAATCACTCCATATGCTTAACTTTAATAGGCTTAAGTAATTTCTTGAATTAGGTCCAAATTCTGCTTTTTAGTCACACCTATGCAATCTCACTAACTTCAGGAGTTCTATATGCGTAACATAGCACAACTAAACCCATGAATCTGTCTGCAAAACCATAATGTACTGTACCGTGTTATTTTACCCAAGTGAACTTCTTGCTATAGAAACTGAGTGGCTAAAATATAAAGTAATTTATGGCTCAGTGACTTGAATGGGATTGTAGTTGTTTAACTGAAAGGAGAATGGTGCTTTTTAAATGTAGTGTTTTCTAGCTAAAACCTCTCAGAGTATTGTTGTTTGCAAGCGTTAAGTTCACTAGCTGCAGCATACTATCAATAACTGGTATCCGAGAGGCTTGTGGAGTACAATTTGTTTTAGTTCAGCCTTACATCTCATTATAACTGTCTTAATGCATCTTGAAGGAACAGCATGATTCAGAGGCAGACTTTTGAATTCCTGACTGCTTTAAAAGGGAGTTATTCTTCAGCCTGTTACTTTTGGATTATGATAATGTCACACTGCACAGTCAAAACATTTAGTTATTTGTGGTGGGGCTGGAGTTCTTTTAACAGTATGGCTTTTCATTTAATAAATGAAATTATTTTGCCATCATGTAGAGAGCAAGTTGGATGGTTAGTAACAGGTTTCTGAAAGAAATTCTGAGAGCATTTAGGCAATATGTAGCTGAACTTTTGTGTCTTTAGTAATTGTTCTGTAAAAAATAATGCACTTGTTATGAATTTCGTAACAGGGGAACCTGAAGAGATCCAAATAAAATGAACAAAATGGGAGAAGATTAATACTCAACTTTTTGTCATACTTTCTATATTTAGAGCACTTCATAAAGTCCTATGAGGTTGTTGTGCACATGGCCCTACACTACTTAAGGATTCAGTTATGTGTAAGATTAAGGCATGATCCTGCAAGATGCAGAGTGACATAAGCTCTGACTGGGCACAGTTGGCAGGTTGCAGAAATGAATGGGAGCTTTTTATTATGCAGAAAAGGAGGGATGGATAGAAGTATTTTTATCCATGTGTTTAATCACACATGAATATTTAAATACAGTAGATGTTCTTATTGTAATATAATCAGTCATAATAATCCTAACATGTACAAAGTAGTGCTCCTGAGAATTATGATTTTAAAGAAGAGATGTTTAATTTAGTTTAATTACATTTAGTTTAAGGTAATGCTGCCAACTTCTGATTCTGTTTTTCTGTGTCTCTTTATAAATAGTTTAATAAGAGGGACTATGGTCTAAGGGACAGGGTGGCAGTATGGGAACTGAAAGCCCCAGATCATGTTTCCTGCTCATCCACTGACCTGGTGTGTGATTTAGTGAGTCTCCACTCCTTTCCTACCTTCTGTTTGTCTCAGCTACCTAGAGTGTAAGCAATTTGGTACGGGGACTGTTCCTTACAGCACCTAGCTAGTGTGCCTCTGATGTCAGTTGGTGCTTCAGGATGTTATTGTACTGAAAATAAATGAAAATGAATATTACATTATTATTGTGAACCAGCTGTTACTGAAAAGTTTGCTTATGCTGAAGAGTCCAAATTAAATTAATAGGAGTATTTATATAAGTATGACATACTATTTGGCATGGGAAAAGGCAATGCCAGGCCCTGGGTATTGGTAGGCTGACCATATGGAAATCTCAGAAATCCACGACATCATCTGGGAAATCTGGGACATTGACCCCTTCCTTCCCATGTTCTCACAAGTTGGTGGGGGCGGGGTTATGTCCCAGGCAGGCAGTGATGCCTACCTGCCCACCTGCAAGATGCTCCATGCCACTCCAGCTTCTAACTAGACTGTATCCTGCCTGTACATTTCCAGGATGCCCATTATAATTCCCAACAGCCAGACAGAACCAGCCTCTAAAATCTGGACCTGTCCCAGCTAACATATGGTTACCCTAAATATTTAGTATGTTTTGATCTTTCATGACAAGGGTATTAAATTCAAAATTGAAAAACCTTTTGGTATAAATGCAATATGCAAAGTTGTAATAAAATAGTACATTTCATTCCTGCACACTAGTGAAATACCTTCATTTGTGGTAATAGTATAAAGATACATACGTGGTAAATTTCTCATTATAATGATGAATCTTATTTATAATGATAAATACACAATAAGCATGCACTCAGCTAGGGTGCCAGAATCTTGGGAGTGAGAGAATACTTTGACTTCAGTTCTCCATAATGAGAGAATGGTTTTAATTATTTAACAGATTTTATTTGCATAAATATTACAGGCCAGATTAATCTAAAACTGGTGGAGTTAGTCTAGGAATGAATTTGACCCAGTATATCTTATTTGAGGCAAAGAAATCATAAATTATACAGAAGGGGAAGCAAACAAAAATGAGCCATTGACCTTACTTGTGGAACTGTTTTTTATGTTACAGTTCACGTACAGAAGTTGGTAAACATTTAATTACTTTTTCTAATGCAGTTAGAAGAAAATGGGAAGTGAAGGGTGGGGAAATATCATATAAGTGAGGATGAATGACAAATGTGAATGTATCTTACATATAGCTTGGTACCGCAGTGGTTATTATTTTTTTTTCTCAGCATTTAATCTGTTTGTATTGCTCCCTTGTTAAAAGCTGTTACAACCTAATTGCTCTCTCTTTTGCTTCCAGTCTTTTATCATGTGTGTTTTCTTTGTAAATCAGGCTGTGAGATGCTGAGTCACCTTCTTTAACTAGTCTTGTAAGGATGCTATTACGCTGAAAGTTAGGGCAGTGTGGCCAGGTTCTTTTGATATATTCATATGTACTAAATCATTTTCCACTTGTAGGTTTAGTGTGCTGTTGAGCTTGTTGTGCACATGGCACTACACAACTCAAGGATTTCCTGTTATGCCAGCAGGATCAGCAGCTGGTCTTAAAGGTTGGTTTCCATTTGCTTTTGTTGTGCCTGAAACGTGCAAAGCAGATATGGGATGAAATCCTAGTCCTGATTTGAAGTCAGTTGGAGTTTGCAATTTGACTTTAATAGGATCATGATTCCATCCTTGGTTTCTGGGTCCATTGAACTACTGAGTCCCTGAATCAAGACCTGAAAAAGCAAAATGCAGCGAGTTGAACGCTTTCAGATTTTTTTCTTTATTTCTTGTTTCCTTCTGTTGCTTTTTCTTGCAGTGGAGTTTTACAGTATTCTGTAGGTCACAGAGCTTGTTGTCATAGTGATGACTCTAAGCTTCCCACAGTAATGAAATGATTGATTTAATTTTTGGACAGCAGGAAGAGAGAAACTAGATCAGTTTGTTGATATACAGTATCATAAACAAATAGTCAGGGAACTAGTATGGATAAAGTGCCCTTTAACAGAAACAGATTTTGCTTGTGTAAGAAGCTTATTGACTAAGGTTTTGATTAAGATAATTTTACAAAGAACAACTTTACACAATTTCCAGTTGCTATCATATGACAATCCTGTCTTATAAGGAATAAATCAAGAATGGGATCTTAAAAATACACTACTGGTAGAGGTAAAAATGTTGTGTCTAGGTCCTAAAGTAGGTCCCAAAGAGCTCCATAATTGGTGTTGTTGTTATATAACATTTTTATTGTAGTAATACCTAAAGGCCTCAGCTACTAGGGTTGGCCCATTTTGCTAGTGTGAATACATAGTAAGTGAAAGTCACTGTCATGAGGAGCTTCTGAGATGAAACATGACAGGTGGTTGAGGCATATTTCAGACATATGTACCATGTACTATGATCTCAAGTTAGGTATTCTACAGCAAATAATAATGAAGACTGATTGATATAGTCTTAAGATTTTCCATCTAAATATGAATTGCTTTTAATTAATTGAGTAATTGGTTTATCTTGGGGTGGAAGAGAAAGTGATATACTCAGATGCTCTGCTTTTGTAAGTCACTGAAGATTTGCATGGTAGAATGTTTGTGCTCTCAGCTCCCATGGGCTCCTTCTCTGTGGAAGTTCATCATTCCTGTGGACTTCACTAAGCTTCTTTAGAGCCTCATTCTTTCTTGACTGTGGGGAGGTAGGGAAGCAGCCGTGTTTCCTGAATGCAAGCAAAATGGCATGCATCATAAATTGTACAGATCCATGTCTCTTATTTTTACATAAAGGAATGAAATAGTTAAAGATACATTTGAGCTAACTCCTCATTGAGATGAGCGTAGCAATTCAGCTCTCTCAAAGTTGCTATTCCAGTTTATCTGCGGATCCATAAAGAGACATATTCACATCAGCTAAACTTGAATCAGTTTTGAACCTTTTTTAATTATAACAGTGTGCGGCCTATTTTTGATGAAAACTAAGATAGTAACTCCAGTCAGGTGCCAGTTTGTCAAATGGATGTATACTGTCTGCTTCTGAGCTTTGGTAATTTTGTTTAAATTCAGACGATTCATGGAAATTGCCAGTGCTGGCCTGTAATAATGGTTTCCTACTAATGCTACATAATTTGTGTCCTATTTTTACAGATGTACTAGTTTCAGATAACTGGCGTTATGTGCTGTATCTGTTCACTGTATGTGATAAGCATAGTTGGTTAACTCTACCTGTAGATAAGGGTACTTAAAATTTGGGGCAAAGATATAATGGGGAGAGGCATGAGAGGTGATTGTCCAGAGGTGCCTTTTGCTCAGGGGCTATGAAATGGCTGAAGCCTTCACTCCACAGGATATGCATGGCCTGCCCCTTGTGGGAAGTGGCAGGGCAATTACCTCAAGATTTTGTCCCATCACTATGAAAATCTATCTGCTAAAATTTGCCATTATAATATTCTGTTTACACTTGCTTCATCTTTGTTAGACTTTAACCACTGGAATCTAACTTTTCCATGCAAGCTTGGGCTCTAATTCTTTAGAAAGGTCAGTGATCTTTCAGTGAGAATCTATGAGCACAATTGCATCTCCCAGTTGCTCTGTAGTAGAGTGATTTTGAACCTTGTAATGAGTTCTTGGTATTCTAATATTATAAAAGCCTTAGTTAGTCTGTCTGTCTGTCTGTCCATAACACTTAATTCATGCTGTGATTAGCTGACAAACAGCCAATCAGAGTGTGAAGAAGCATTTGGACAGGTGGCAGCAGACACAGGGGTTGGAGCGGGGTTGCAGGTGGTGATGATGGAGCAGAGAGAGGAAGTGGGGTGAGGCCACAGGAGCTGGCCTCAGCCTGCCCCTCCCCACTTCTATTGTCACCGCATGCAGGGCTGATGTGGCAGTGGGGGTGGGGTGGAGAGGAGCTAGGGTGCCATTGGTGGAGGTGGCGGCGATGTGGGGAGGAGAGGAGAGGAGCGGGCCTGGGCCAGAGGTGGGGTGGGGAGGAGGAGCGAGCCTGACTGGTTGGAGCAGCTGGTCTGCTGTGGCAGTGTAGGGGAGCAGTGGGCCTGGCCTGATGTGGGAGCGGTGTGGGGAGGGGAGAAGTGAGCCTCCTCCCCTCCTCAGGCCTGGGCCCCCTCCAGCCCCACCCTCCCCTGTGTCAGCTCCTAAGCCTGGTCCTCCCACCCCCCTGCTGCTGCCGGGTTGGCCTGGACCCACTGCTTCCCCTGCTGCGCCAGCCAGAATTCTCCCTGCCCTCGGGCCCAGTCCCGACCCACATCAGGCCTGGGCCCGCTCCTCCCTTCCCCCTGCCACTGCAGTGGGGGGGGGGGGGGGGAGTGGGCCTGGACCCCAAGCAGCAGGAAGGAAGTGGGGAACAGGCCTGGACCTGGCGGGGGGAGGACACATGCTCCATCCCTGCCTGCTCCCCGCCCCCTATCATTCTTAATGGGCAACTGGCTAGTCTATCTATAATAGCTGAAAGACTATAAAAAGCATGTAAGGAAACTGGAGGTGAAGTTCAGAGTCAGCTTTTCTTGTTTTGACCAACACTCTAAAAAATAACTGAAAAAAATTTTGGGATGACAAATTATGTTTGTCATTCACTTGTATAGCTGACTGTCTTCTCCAGTGGAGCAAGTACAGTTTAAGTTTCCCTCTCTTTCTTTACTGTTAGGTAAGCTATTCAGTTCAGTATTCTCACCCTGGATAATACGCATACATGGCAGATTCAGATTTGGCCAAATTGAATTGGGGACAGTGATCCAAATCAATGAATCAAATCACTGTCCCTGATTTGGGCTGAATCTGAATTGAATACGGCCCATTTCGCACACCCCTACTGGCTGGGGCATGAATGCTAAACTAGCAGACGCATGTGGCTATGTGGTAGGCAGGAGTCTGGTCCCTGCTGCCTGGTCTGACCAGGCACAATTTATGTCCACAGTCAGTGTCTATATGTGCTTTTAATCACAGTTAATTAGTCCTGTGTAAGACAGTACTGTCTCTGTACTATTAAGCTTGTCTTGCCATTGAAGGAAAGGTTTTAGAAGTGATTGAACTGAATACTGGGAAAACTGACCGATATCATTCTCATTAATCACTTCCATAAAATGCAGTTGATTAGCCTGTACATTTCAACTAGCTATTCAGTATTAATAATTTCTAAGATTTCAAAGAACTGCAGAGCACCATTTACTGAAGGATCAAAATTTCTAAGGATGCTTGATTTGAATAATCTTTAACTAGAATGCTATAACATTTTATACAATTAAAGCATTCTATAAATGTAAACAGTCTGCATTTAAGAATGCCCTGTTCCCCACCAGCATACTATTCCATATTAATACACATTTAATTTGTATGTGTTCTGGTGTGGCACATGTTTTTCAAAAGTTGTGTTTCAGGTGCATTCAATCTTACATCATTTCTTTTGTCGTGAATATCAGACGAGCACAGAAATGAAAATAAAACTGCCTGGAGGTAAATGCAGATAAAGTGAAGTGCTAAGTATGATTGTATGCCCTTGGAGGTATTGGAACTGTCAACTGCCTATTCATTCTTTTCATAATGTGGGTATTCAAATGTTAATCTGCTACCATTAATTCAGAAGCTGAGGGAAAGAATATTCCAATCCCAGTCAGGTTTTCTGAAGGCAATAATTGTAATTGGTAGCTTTCACTGATATAGCTTGGTCAGAGCTGGGAGGTTACCATGCTAGTGAATAATTCCTTGTTTGGGCTGATTTAACAAGGCTTAAAAACATCCACAATAGGAAGCTCTTATATTTAAATTTACTACTAAGAGACAGACATTTATATTGTTTTTTTCTGAGAATACCCTAGAATGATCATGCTTGAATTATTTAAAATAAGCAAGCCCTGGGGACCATATAGCTCAGGGATGGGCCTTTTATATTTAGGTTACAAGTTCAGATCTTGTTCTATTTGGAAGGCTGCTTGTTACCTTATGGTAAATTACTTGCTGGTCACAGTCCAGCTTCTGATGGGCAGATAATCCATACAACTGCCACAGATAAAATGGCCAGCAGGGTTCTCAATTAGCTCCCAGAGGTAACCTAAGATTGGAGGCTTTTGGATATGGAGCTCCTTTGTTTTCTCTTCAAAGAAAGATGTGGGGCACTGGTGTTGTATTGGTATATGTAGAAGCTCATGCTCTGATTGTGGTACCAGTTTTGGGTGGATGCTAGTCCACAGCCTGACCCCTTTCTTGAGCACAGCATTCTCTGAAAACTAAATCTCTCCAACCAATCTCTTTTTTCAACAAATCTGAAAAGAAAAAATTGGTAATTGAGGTACAACTGAAGATGTCTTACATATATTTTTCCATTTCTGAGTAGTAAAACTTTACTTTTCCTGCCTGTAGATTTAATTTAACGTCATTTTAGTTATAAGGAATGAAAATTAAACTTTCTTTAAAGACCTCCCACTTCAGATAATTGAGATTAGTGCTGTGTCCAAATCTAATGCTTTTAGTTTTTTTTCCAGAATAGGATTTAAAGAATTGGGAAGGCAGACAATTGCACTTTATTTTTGTTTCAGCCAGCTTTATATTTATCTTTGTGGAGTGAGCAGATTTTGAGGGGGTAGAAGAAGATGGATGGCTACCATTCAGCTTCTGTCAAATAATTAAAATAACAGACACTTCTATTTTTTTAATTCAACTGAAGGAGACATTACTTTTCTTCCTGTGGCCATATTTAAATTAAAAAAAAACAAGTGCTATAGGTTAGGCTACCATACTCACAAATTGTAACCACTTGTCAGGAAAGGGCCTTGTTATTACTTGCATGGATTCACCATCTGTTTAGATTTTATTCTTTTAGTTGTTTCTCAAAGAGAGCTGTCAAAAATTTGGCAACACATTTGCAATCTACAGAAAATGTTACAAAGAGAGCTTTCTCAAAATGAAAATACTGAAAATAACGATGGGATGTTATTCAATGGGTGCTTAATTGTGCCATTGTGCTATGGCCATTGCTGAATGTGGTGACTGGGATTAATTGTTTCATTAAAGTTTTTTGTCAGTACGACATGGATATTTTAGCAATGGGATTATCTTTTGAAATAGGTTCAAATAAATATGTTCTGTTAAAATCAGGTACATTAAAAGATACTGCTTGTCAAAGGGTAGCCCTCCAGTTTGGATGAGAATTAAGAACAGAACACCAGGAATACATTTTAATGGTAGGAACCATAACATTCAAAATGAGTAGAAGTGCTTCTCTGCTTGCTTGGTCTATTATTGTGTGCAGACACAAAGAACAATGGACTAGTTTGATAAGAGGCCTTAGAGAATGACTCTGTTGCTTGGATAAGTATATACAAGTGTAGCAGGAAAGTACATAAAAAGAGCCAAACCACCTGTGCAAAAGTTGTCTTGAAACCAGATTGCTAGAAAGCACAATGTTATGACTTCCGGTGTATATATTTTGAAGACCTGACTAATCTGTTTTTCAGAAAAGGGTATAAGTACAGAAATACAACTGTATATTCGTATTGTAAAAAAACTAAGAATCAAGAAGTTACAGAGATCAACGTGCCTGCTAAGTAATATGCCTCAATTTATGATTTAGACTTAGGGTTATCATATGTCCAGGTTTTCCCAGACATGTCCTCTTTTTGAGCCCTCTGAACTCTATCCAGGCAGGTTTTAAAAAATCTGGTCAAATGTCCGGGATTTTGCTTTGCTTCTCTGGTGGGAGCAGGGGGAGGGCAATTAGAGGCAGCAGGGAACACAGATGTACATGCCTGCAGCTGTGGAGGCACGTACAGACACATGTGATGCTCCCTGCTGCTTCCTGTCACCCTCCCCAGCTCCCAGCAGCAGAGAAAAGCAAAATCCTGGACATTTGGTCAGGGCAGGAGGGCAGAGACTGGGGCTGTGACAGGACAGGGGAGGTGGAGGGCTGCCTGCCCCTCCAGCAGTGGAAAACGGGCGGGGAACCTTTGAGGGCAGTGAGAACCTCTGCGGCTGGCTGGTATCACAGGGGCCGGTGCCTCTGCTCGCAGGGGTGGAGTGGCCTGGAGACGTTGCTTGCGGGGAGAGAGCTGTGGTCAGGTTGCCTGGCATGATGTGGCAACCCCATCCCAGGGCAGGGGGTGCCATAAGCCTCCCCTCCTCTTCCCTCCAGGCCACACTGGGAACACACTCTGCCACTGCTTGCATGATTGGAGCCACTGTGCTCCTGCCTGGTCAGGATGGGGGCAGCTGTGGCTTCTCTGGCAGGACTGGGGGTGGGGGGGGAGGGGGCTGTGGATTGGGAGTGAGGGGCACTGGGGGGGGGTCTGTGGGTTGGGAGTGTGCGGTACTGGCAGTACCAGGGGGCTGCGGGTCGGGAGTGAGGGGAACCAGTGGAGGAGGGGGGGTGAGTTGCAGGTCAGGAGTGATGAGCACCATCATGGCCTGGGGGGGCAGGGTACTGCAGTTTGGGAGTGAGGGGCAGCAGCAGGGCTGTGGGGGCTAGGGCTTGGCAGTGAGAGACAACAGCAGGGGCAGGGCATCAGCGTGTGACTGCCCACCCAGTGTCATATCCCTCCTCCGTGTGACAAGTGTCCTCTGTTTTGGACCTGGAAATATGGTAACCCTTTAGTTGGAAATATGGGTGCTTGGTTTAGTGGGACTTATCCAGTTGCTATGAACAGCAGGGTCAGGCATCAGCTCAACAGGAATTGCTGCAAACTTAGGGTATGGCTTAATGGGAATAGACAGTTCCAGGAACAGATGTCCAGAGGATGGTTAACTCTGGGACAATGCCGAGGCTGCCACTGAAACTTCAAATCCAAACACTAGGTGAGGGGATTTTTCTTGACTGAGTATGGTGATTATGGCAGGCAGTGATATTTGTTTGCAGTTGCACATCCTGGAAAAACATCACACTGATAACCAATATTACTGTACCTGCAAAAGTACTGAGAGTAGACCTTGGCTCCAAGATGAGATAAAACTTTTTAGACTCTTTGTTTTTTCTCTATTACACATGCACAATGATGTTTCATTGTTTGTAGCTGGAGTTTCTGCCAAACTGTTTGGCACACATTTAATCATGGATTAGAAGAGAAAGGAAATGTCCTTGACATAACTTCATACATTAAAAACACTTTGAAGATTCATTGCTGTGGCTTTCTTCTTTGATCTCCAAATGTACCGTAATTTTTGTTCTTTGCAAAAATTAATTGCTTCTATATTTAACAATATTAATTGTTGGAATGCTTCAGTTGTATTTACTAGTATAACTCCTATGATACCATTGGTTGGTTCTGGAACAATGAATACACTCAGGTTATTAAATAGTTAACCAGCATTTTTGTAGCAAAATATACTTACAATTTACAATGGAAGTTGTTCACCTGAAACTTAGCTTCCTTCTTCAATCCTAACCCCCACTAAATATTACACTTGACAGTCACTAATTTAAATATGTTACCACTTAAAATAGGATGCATGGCAGGCAAGGGATTGGGGCAACTCTCCTCCCAGAGCAGTTTGTCTAAGGGTGCCTGTATATGTGTGGGGATGCTGTTCAAATGCAGTGTAATTACAGCGTGTCAGAACATACTCAGTCAAGTCTGCTAGAGCATGCTAACTCGTGTACTCTAGTAGCCTCCCTGTCTCATGCATTCAGCACCCCCAAGCTTCAAAATGGTGGGAGGGGCATTTTAACTAAAGCTCACTGAATGAACTGTAGCTAAAGCACCTCTACCACTATTTTGAAGTACGGGATGCTGAATGCATGAGATGCTGTGGGCTCTTAAATTTAGTGCCTCCCCCTCAGCATGAGTAAAGATGCCCTAAGAGTTTTCAACACTTAGAGATGATTGAGGAACTTAGCTTGAAACAGCTGAAAAAGGTGTTATCTGTAATCCTAGGTAGACTTTAATATATTGGTTACATTCAGATCACATTTTCAGGATGTTCTTTGTCAGAAGTCTTTATCTGATTTTGAAGTGATGACACGATTCCAGGAGGTGGGGCCCCTGATCAGTAGATTGTCAAGCCCTTCTATACTCAGTCTGAAACCTTTTGAAGGAATGAATTGGAACAATGGCTTTCAAATTTGTGTTTGCAGTTCTGTGATAAGTCATCAGGAGTTTCACAGAGAGATTAGGGTTCATGGTGGAGTGGGCTAGGAGGCGATGCGCTGCCATTGCTGGGCTGGGTTGCCTGCCTCTGTGCCAGCTCACAAGACAAGGGTAGGGTTGCATGGCAAAAGAAGTCATGTGACCGAGTTTCATGACTTTGGAAAGTGTGAAAACTACTGGATTTTTATCTGTAAATATAGATAAATGTCATTTCACCGCACACTCGCAGTCTAATGGATCAATATTTCCATTGATAATAATCAAAATTTATAGAATGGGAACTGTAAGAGGGAACCTTTACCCCCTGTTACTGGACAGTGGAGAAAGAGGGGAGGAACAGAGGGTGTAGGTGTTAAAGAGGAAAACAATGGGTGGCTTAATGACTCATCAGTTAAACTGTTAGCTGCTTGTTCTGGCCTAATGATGTATCAATTAAGCAATTAGTCTTTTGTTCACATGTGTGGGAAGCTGGCTAGAGGGAGATTACAGGCTACTTAAACCCCTACCCAAATTGGGGGTGGGGTGTGGAGTGTATTGGAGGCTCCAGCTTGATGGCAGCAGGGTCCTGGGCCAGGCTGGCTAAGTGCAGGGGGCTGAGAGTGACCTCCACCTCTCCCAGTGTTTCCAGAGCTCTGGGAGTGCTGCTGCCTTCCTCTTCTGCACCCTGCCTGCCTGGCTCTGTCCTGATGAATAAACGGAATGATTTAAAGCAGATATGTTTTATTGCGTTATGGATATTTACTTTTTATATTTTGACATGATTTTTATAAAGCTTTTAACAACATATGATCATTACTAAATTGTCCCCTCACCCCTAATTTTGTACAATCCTAAAAATTAAAGTGGAAAAAAATTGAGAAACACCCAACTTTGTGCAACCCTGAAAATTCAAATCAATAAAAATTGAAATAAATGCTTAAAAATAAAAAAATCTTAGCTGTCAAAATTATTAAAAAATAAAAATTGAATGATGCCAAGCCTAATTATTTGTAATAAAAGCTCCTTTCAGTAACATATTTGTCTTTTAAGCCACTTTAATATGCAGGATACTTAAAGTGGACTATAAATAATTCTGTTTTTCTGTGTGGCAACAAAGTTTTAATGATAGTGGCTGTTTGCTCTGAAGTATAACACAGTCTGAAAAGCATGATAAAAAGATGCTGTGTGAGAATAGAAGAAAGATAAAATTGCATCCTTGGAGTTATGCTAAAAAGATGTGTGAGAACAATGTTTTCATAATACCAGGGCTAACCTGTCCTTGAAAATGTACAATTCCTTTTTGCCTGGTATTATTTTAACTTGTTTTGCAGGTGGTGTGGGGAAAAAGAAAAGAATGAGTGATAATATTCAGATTCGTGTTATGTATTAGAAGCTATGACTTGTAACAAAACTGTGTTTTTAAACTTTCTGAGCATTGGCTTACTCTGAAGAAGGCTGCTGCCTATGAAGACTCAGGCATTTCTTAAATTGATCTGTAAGGTGATAGACACCTTGTCCTGCCTTCTGTATTGGTTTATTTTCCAAAGGAAGGTTCCTGAAGACTCCTCTGGTCTATGCTCCTTGGAAACACCAGAGAAATGTCTCTCTCAAAGAGATCTCATTTGGAGCTTGAAGCAGTACAACTTTCATATGTTATGATTATATTTAGAGATACAGTTTAGCCCATAAGACTGTGATAATAGAAAACAAATAGGTATGCAGGAGACAATCTTCAGGTAAACAGAGTCTTTTCTTTATATTGAACAAATATTTAGACTTCCTAAGTAAATTATTAAAGTAGAACGTAGCATGTATTCAGCCATGAATCTGCATATAAAATTTTCTTGTGTGAAATCAGCATCCTTTGCCCAGACTTCCGAGTTCTAGCACTTTAGTTTTTAAAATAATACTTAGGATAATAGAATAGCTTTGGAATGTGAAGAAATTACTAACCCAGCGGTTCCCAAACTGTGGGTTGTGACCCCAAATGGGGTTGCAACATCAGTGGATGGGATTGCAGGGGTGATGGGCTGTGGGTTAGGAGTGAGGGGTAATACTGAGGAAAAGGGGCCATAAATAGGGTCATGCTGAAAAAAAGTTTGGGAAGCACTGCTCTAAGCTGTTGTCTGTGTGGCCTGGAAAAGTGAAGGGGAGCTAATACAGATCCTCCGCACCAATCTTTGCACCAACCTTTAAAGACTGTGGTTCTTATAAACCCTTGTTAAAGTTCTTAATTAGTTAGAGATTAACCAGTCACTTTATGTGGAAAAAAATATGCATTGGGCCAAATTCTTCTCGTATATATAGACCTGAATTACCATTGAGCAGAACTGGGTCCTTTTAATCTGGTTTGCCTTATAGTCTGAACCTTGGTTACATGAACTTTTAATGACTTTTACACCAAAATGATCAAGCAGTCATTTTCTACAGCAGTGGTTCTCAACACTTTTAGGCTTGAGGCACCCCTTGGACAGTTTTCACTCTATTAATATTTTTTGTAGGCAAAAAAAAAAAAGAGTGGTCTTTTTCTGTTGCAAAGAACTCAGAAAGACCACAACTAATGATTTCTATTTGAAATTTCTAAGTTCATCTTGTGACTCATGTTTGTAAACCTAATAGTGCAAACATTGTGTGGCACCCCATGACACCCTTGAAAAGATATCAAGGCACCCCAAGGTGCTGTGGTGCCCTGGGTTAATCACAGTTCTACAGCATGGTTCAAGCTGAAAAATGTAATAAAGAAGCTGTACCTCTAGTGTATGCTGCTGTTACTGCTTACACCTTTTTCTCTATGTGATTTTATATACACAACATCACAAGCTGAATTAATTAAATGTGAAACTTGGCACCATGAAACATTTGTCTTCAAGTTGGGAGTTTGAAATGATCTTTTATAATGTCACACAACACAATGTGGTCATGTTCAATGAATTTTGTTTTTTCAACTAGCATCACTGAACAGCATGTTACCTAGGTTAGGTTACATACCCTTTGTAAGATAGAGAATATTGTGAACCTATTTTATGGACATTTACATACTTTCTTTCTTTGCAACATAAAATATTTTCTCGTTTCAAACCAACCAGATTTCTTCTTACTGTATTTGGGCATTTAGGTGTCTGGCAGGGGTAGATGCAATGTCTAGCTGGCTCTCTGAGACTATGGTATATGACTTTAGTGACAGTGACTGTTGAGAGTATGGCTTGTTAAAAATGCTACTTGTAGAGATACAAGTACTCAAGGCCTACCACATCTAACAGGACTTCAGTTTTACCCACCTGGTCTTAGTTCTGCAATTTGGATTGATGGTTTTTATTTTAGGGTGGCATATGCAGTTCTGTTCATAATCTGCTGATATTCAGCTGTTGGACCAAGTGTAGGGCTAGTAGGAGTTGGTGTCACACAGGAATCAATACGAGCGTGTCCTATTATGCAGGGCTGAGTTTGCTGCTGGAACAGTGATGCACTTTGCTATTATATGGTATTAAGGAACACTGAGTCCAAGGGGAAAGGGAGGGTGTCTCCTTACTTGAAAACAAATGCTTCTAACCAAATAAACAGAGCAAATAAGGGCTCTATATAGCTCATTTCTTCTTCTGCTAGAGCAATGTTGACTGTGGAGTAGGATCTGGAGAAGGAAGATGCTATCAAATGATGGCATTGTTATTCACATGTACTCTGAATGCTTTCTTGTAAGAAGGAAGAAGTACTTCAGAGGGCTCCCATGTGTGGTGGAAGTGGCTCTCGAGTTCATTCTTTATGGGTTTTATGAAAAGGATGGTTACCAGGTTGGGGTTTACATGGGAACTCAAGCCTACATCTGTTGCTTTAGACATTTCCATATGGTCTGAGAAAAGTTTCATTGATTTCAGCAAGTTTTAAATCAGACTTTGGGACAGAATGCAGCTTCCATAAATGGATTCTTTACTGTGTCCCAAGATTTCTTAAATTAACGATTTTTTGTAGATTCTACTAATATAGTTCTCATTAACTTTTATACTTTGCATCCCTATTCAGCTGTATGGATTCCCCCTCTTTTCCCAAAAATGACTGTGCACAAAGCCAGTATTATATGAAATGAAAATGAAAGATTTGAGAGACTTAGCAGGTAAGCAATCATAGAAGGCTTTTCTATGGAATGTCCATACTATGATTGAAACAGTTAGGGTGGTCTTTTTATGTAACACACTGTTCCCATCCAGGTTATGTCTTCTTTTTTAATAACTAGATGGCTATTGGTACTGATGTATACTTTGCGGGGTGAGATAGTATGATTTCGAAGGGAAACCAGAATGGGTGCTAAATGTGATTGTTGTCCATTTTCTACAAGAAAAATAAACCCAAACCTGTATGAAAGTTGTTTGGTGCAGGCTGCTAAATGCATCTGAGTATGAATAAAATACATTTTCAACAGAAATCAGAATCAGCTTGTTGAAACTCTTTTGACCACCAGGCTTTGGCTGGCAATGCATTTTATAAACCCTTAGCATGAGCTGTTAGAATAAAACTGGACTCAGATTGTTTTTTCTGTCCTTGTGTCCGCTGAGATGTTTGCATGTTTGTGAACACTTAGTTCTGGTTTGTTCAGAGAAATGGGATGTTGGAACCTGCCAGGTATGCCAGCTGCACTAGACAAGTGTTTTGGCATTGCATTTAGTGATTATGAGTGGCTGTAAATAGGCTTTAAAGTTAATACCCTAGTAAGATCAATAGCTTGACTGTTCATACTTATCCCAACCTTATTGTTAGAGGCTGGCTTAGTATATATTCAGCACTACAACACTGTACCAGTTCACATTGGGAAGTCTGTTATGACAAGAGGAGTTAGAAATTTTGTTCTTCAGTCACAGAAATGAAGATTAAAGGGGCTAAAAAGGATAGAGGAAGTGAAAACAGGCTTTGGCATCTTATTATTTTTAATAAACTAACATGCATAGACAAACCTTCAGGATAAAATTGTGCCCTCATTACTCACAGTGAGAGCGAATAGCTTCATTGATTGATAGACCAAGAGTGAGATGCTACTATTAAGGTTGTGTCTACATGAGATGCTGACTGCACAGTAGCATCATGTGGCAGAAAGCCTGATGCAGCAATACTGTGCAGTAGTCTTGGGCTACTGAGCAGGCAGTGTCATGAAAAAGGCATTTGGTGCTACTGTGCAGTAACTCCAGTTTATACAAGTACTAAATGACTGCTCAGTAAAGACTGTGTAGTCAGCACCTTATTTAGACATAGCCAAAGTGCATGTCTTGGCTGCTGAGCTAGCTGGAGTTTTTGCCTAGGCCATGTCCATGCTAAGTCTTGCATGCATAGCTGTGTTGGTGAGGTGAGTGGTGGTGGAAAAATCACACCCCTACTTGATATAGCTGTGCTAGCAAAACCCCTGGTCCAAATACATCACGCTAGCAGGAGGGCTTTTGTCAGCTTAGCTTATGCCAGTGTAACAGTGCTTGAGGACAAAACTATCTGTCATCATATGTCATGGGTGTATCTAGGATTTTAAAAGCTTGGTGCTGCAGGGGTGGCTTCAGGTCATCCCCCGTCCCTCCCTCCCCACTGCCATGGCAGCAGCAGCTTGGGATAGTTTTCAGGCTCTGTACCTGGTATGACTTCCCTTCTCCTCTGGCACTCATTAATATGTCCCCTCCCTCTCTTCAACATGGGCTTGATTCTGGGCATAGAAAGCGGGGACCAACCACTGCTGCTGTTCCTGCCTGAGCCAGGGGTGGGGGAATCCCTAGTGTTGCTCCTTCCCTGCCCCAGGCAGAGGATGCAACGAGCAACTGCACAAGGTGCTGAGCTCAGTGGGAGGCAGCAGTAGACGTGCACACAGACATACACACGAGCTGCACACAGACTTATCATGGAATAGGTCAGTGTTCTGCCTGCTCGGCAGCAGCCTCCGGCTCAGCCTTCCTCCTCATGATCTCTTGCCCAGCAGAGCCCCAGCCACCTGCTTTCCTGGCCTTGTTAACCCCATTTCCCCCTGGGCAATCCCTCCCCACTCCCCCACTTTCGCTACTGGCCAGCAGGGGGGTGGAGCAGCGTGGTGGAGGGCAATGTTCCTGATTACCTTAAAAATAATATAGTTACCCTAAATCTAAATGACTTGAGCACTGATAGTCACCCAGTGCCTTCCCACCATTTCACTTTTCTGCCACAAAAGAGAGAGATTCTCTTCCACAACTTACTGGAAAGGATTAGAGTAACTCAGTTTATTGCAGCACAAAGTATGAGGGTATATTGCCTCAGAAATCCCAGGAACACCCACAGTGAAGTACAGCTTCCTTCAGGACAGTCACTTGGCTTTGTGGTATGCAGCTCCTGATCAAGCCAAACCAGGAGCATTCTGCAGTGAAAATGTACCCAACCTGAATAAGGCTGGCATCATGAAGCTCATGATCCAAAATTTCTGTGGTGATCTTGCTAGTGAGGATCTGAATTGCTTCAAAGTTCAAACAAGAACTAATTCAGGAAAGTCCTATGGCCTGTGCTGTACAGGATGTCAAGCTGGAAGATGACAGTGGTCATGTCTGAACTTTTAATCTATTTATGCAAAATAGTTTTTTATTGGTAACATTTATTACCTGCAGGAAACTCTCCTCCTTGAATTTCAGGTAGGCATACCTCTTTGGAGAGAGCAGAATGAATGTGCCTTTTAAAAACAAAAAAAACACAGCACCACATGCTCTCTGCTCCTTTTCATCTGAACAAATCTGTTTCATTTGCTGAGGGGCTGAGTATGGCAGATGCCAAGATGCAATCAAGTTTTGCTTCACCGGAATGAAAGTGACTGATCTGACTCAGCAATTTTGGTTTTAATGATGTTTTTCCTTTCTCTGTGCCCTCACCCCCCCCCAAATGTCCTATGATTTATTCTTACGATACTGTGATAACTGACATTTAGTATTCACGTCAGTGAATATTAATTCCTTTTTTGACAGGGATATTCAAAAACATTTTAAGTAGCACAGGCTGAGAGTGATAAGATTTTACATACGGTTGGGGTGGTTATACAGTGAAGCAAATACACTGCCAACATGTTACTTAAAGGATGAGCAGAGGCAAGAATGCTATTTTTAGATTCCCCTTTTCCCTTGATATTACACAGTTTTCTTTTCAGAAGTCATTATTATTTAAGTATTAGATCATGGATCCATTGTGGTCCCACAAATCAGTGCATTTTGGGGTTCAAAGCTTTGTCACAGTTCACTAATGGTTATAATTCATTCAGGGCACAGCTACTCAGGTTTGACTATATGATGACTGAGTAGCATACTGAAGTCAGTTCGGTACATAGCTTTTCTGAAAATTTGCTTGCCTCTGTAGGAGCTTATATCTGGATTTAAAAACCTTTACCCTTAATGATGTCTGAACCCTGTAAAGACAATCAGTACTTCTTATACATTATGACAGAAGAGTCATACGTATCGATTGCTGCCTAGCAGGTTAGAGAGAAGAGTCTGTAGTAGGCTTGGGGGTCTGACCATAGTGTCTGACACCTTCTGGCAGTCAGACTTGCCTGCTGTGCTCTCCAGACCCTCTCACCTCCTGTCATGCCTTGATCTTAATGCGATTACCCTGGGAGGCTTCTTCAAGAGGTCACAGGCTGCTTTTTTGGTGCCTTCCTTCTTGGCCAAGTTTTCAGGGTCTTTCTACTCCTTAACCTAGTCCTGCAGGTTCTGTGCCCCTAAACTCTATAAAATAGACTTCTCCGTTAAAGTACCCCTCCAGGGCTTCTCTGCCTTCTCAGAGAATCAGGGATTTTTGGACCCCAAGTATGCACCCCGGCCCTATTTGTCTTAGGTATAATAATCACGGCCTTCAGCCATTCTCATAGTCACACCAATGCCTCACAGATGGCACTTAATTATGATTTCCTGGTCCAGCTGACAACCTTGGCCCCCCAGGGCTCAAATCCTTGTTCAGGGTTTAGCTTTCCTGGCTTTGGCCTTTTTTTTTTTGGCTGAGGCCCTCAGCTTTGGCCCACTGCCTCAGGTCTCAGCCCCACACATCCCCATACAGGGAAGATCCCAGCTGTGTGGCCTCCAAACCTCCCCCACAGCCACAACCTGGTTCTTCAGTTAAACACAAAACACTAACCAAACTCAATACCTCAAAACCCCATTTTAGGTCTCTGTTGCTGCCAAACTCTCCCTGAGTAGATATCCCATTCTCAGCTTTCCAGGTAACTTTCTGGCCTGAACCCCCCTGCAGCCAGTTTTGTCTAGAGCTTCTTCCACTTGAACAGACTGGGGCAGTCTGCCTGTCCAAGCCAGAGGCAGGGCTTTTATGTACTCAAGGCCTACTTCCTTATGGTCATCTAACCCAGCTCCCTGTTAACAGCACCCGGGTGCTGCTAATTCTGTGACCAGTAGGCCAGTACTCTGCTGCATGCAGCTGGGTTCTGCAGCCCCTTTAGCTTGGCCACTCACACATGCTGCTTCTTGCAAGCTGGGCTTTCTATGAATTGCCCTAAGTTTGCTTTCCCTATCCTGCCCTGCTTTTTTCCTTCCTAGTAATAGGGGTAGAGGTCCCTTGTTACAGTCTCATGGTTAGTTTCCTTTAAAAATATTAGCGTTAAAAATATTGCAGCTTGCAGTTCCTACAAGACACTTATTTATCTAACTTCCTCTTCTTCCTGTCACTTCATTTTTTCATTACCATGAATTTTCAGTTTTGAAATAAAATCATTTCAGTTTATTCTATTTCGTTTTTACTCTGATATAACAACAATTTGTCTTTTATTTTAAAATCCCCATTGTACCATAATATGCAATTGAGTTTTGGCAGTAGAATTAATCATAACAAAGGAGGTAAAAGCTGGAGCCTGAAGTATACAATGGTCTCAATCAATCTGTGGTGTGGTTTTACTTCACTAGCTTTTCTAGTTTTTCTGTTTCCCTTACTATTTTTCACTGTGGTTTGAAAAAGAAGCATGTGTAGGAAGGAACCTGTTTTGGGAGAGACATATTTGATGTCCTCCATAGAGCAAGGGGGTTGTAAATACTATGTGACCAGCACCTATTGTGTACTTCACATAAACTTGGTGCAACACATCTCTTCTGTTAACATGCTAACTCTTGGGTTTTAGAGGTCTGTCTAGTTCCTTGGTATTGCTGTTTACATTTGACAGGCCATATTAAAAGAATGTGATGTTTTAACAACATTTAAAAAAAATATATATTTGTAGTTTTTAGTACATTTTTTGAATAATACATATTATACAAAGCATTGCTCAGATTTGTCTCCTAGAGTAATCAGTAAAACAAAAATATATATATATATATATATATTAAGGCATGTTTTATTTTACTTTAGCAGGACATGTAATTCAGATGTAGTTCAGAACAGCACCATAAATCATGGAGGTTGTGCTTTTATGTATCTTCTTTCAATGGTTCTTTGAATTTTTTCTTAGGAAATACTCTGATTGTTCAGTTTCACTTGCTCAGTGTAGCATTGCTTACAAGAGTACCCTGAGGTGCTTTAAAATTACTTAGTAATAGTCAATAAATTATCAAAAGATGACCAGAAATACCTGACTTTTTAGAATTAATGTACGGACTTGAGTATATTTGAACTAGAATTAAATCATGCCGTGGCCATTAAAGCCATTAAGAAGGTAAACTAAATAGGTGGAAAGAGAATAAAATTAATATGTAGTCAATATAGAAAAAATACTATTTGTCTTTAAAGCTATGAACCAAAAAAGGGAAGCTAATTCAATTAAAAAAATGTTCCCCAAGCTCTACTCCAGACCTTTTAAATTGTCCTTCAGAAGCTGTCTTAGGGATGCTTCTGTGGCAGAAAGCTCCCTTGTTTCTCCCCAAAATCTCTGCCCTGTGACAATGTGATAAAATCTCTGTGCTGTAACCATTTGAGTAGGGTGGGCTCAGCAGAGGAGACCACACCCTTACCCGGTCTCTTTAGGTAACTTGAGCTGGCTGCATTCCTGAGGGAGGGGGGAAACCTGCTCCCTCTGCCTAGGTGACTGGTACCTGGGTGAGGGGCATCTACCTGGTGGGCTGGAATCTGCCCGGTAACAGGTGATGTATTTCAAATTGGTTGGCTGACAGCCAACCGGGGCTGGCCCCCACTGGACCAGGTAGGTGAATGAGGTCACGGGGGCTATATAAGTTAGGACGGGCTAGGAGGCGGGCTGTCTTCGGCCATGAGGTGAGGCAGCAGCCAAGCGGGGGACACAGAGGAGCATGACCATCTAAAATTGGCTCTCTCCCCCCAAACTCACGATCTAGAAACCGCCTGCTTCCAGAGGGGAAACTTCACCAGCCTCTGGAAGATGATTGTGAGTAAGCTACTCAAGATCTGATTAGATATCTAGCTGGCAGTAACTTAGATGCGTGATCAAAAGGCTACCTCAGCCAGACTGTTTGCTCTTTAGGATTTCTAGGATATTGCTGAATCTTGTACCCTATTTTCACCCTACCCCTGTTACCAATAAAGTCTTCCTTTGTGACTGGTGTGGGAGACTTATTGAGGGGTGGGTCTAAATTATGCCTAAGAGACCCCTTAGGTCTGTGGACTAAGGGAGACTGTACTTTTTGCCCCCGGACTTGGGGAAGTGCCCCAAGTGCCTGTACTGGGTCGAGTACCCATAGGACATTAGGCCTGCGTTTCCCCAAGGACACAGGGCTGGGAGTGAGTCCGTTCTTGGGGTGGTGGTAGCGACGTTACCCCCAGGCTAGCGTATGTGCTCCAGGAAGGGGTCGGGCCGGACATAAGGCGCCCCTAGGGAAGCATTCGGAGCCTGGCAGATGGTCGGGCGCAGGGAGGTGGGCAGCTCAACGTAGGAGCGCCCCCTACTGGCCCCCCACAGCTTCCATATCACACCAAGACAGCATGGATAACAGGGAAGAGCTGTTCTGAAGGTGCCAGCAAATCTCTCAATTTTGTGAGTGTAGGCCTCAAAAATCAAATGTAACTCCAGAATTGTACACTTTGGAATCTGGCAAAAATTATGATGGTTTTTCTTCTATTTTTGAAATTGTGCTGAAGGAACAATGGCTTTGTCTGTTGAGAAGTAATGAAAACTATAATCCTGGCTCTCTCTCTCTCATGATAGTTTGTACTGATATAGCCATATGCCTTGAAATAGACTATGCTGATATAAATTGGGAATAGGCCAAAGGAAGCCCATAAAAAGTACAGCAAGATACTTACAGTGGCAATCAGTGGGAACCCTATTAAATAATGTAAATGAAGTGGAAAAAAATGTGTTTTCAGTATGTCGGATCGGTATAGTTCATGTAGCAAGGTGCTATACCTCCAGAAGAATAATAAAAAAACACAAATACTAAATGTGTGACAATCTGGCTGAATGGCAGCATTACAGAGAAGGATCTAATCTGAACTAGTGCGATGCAGCTGCACAAAAGGCAACTGTGGTTTTGGGCTGCATCAACAGAAGCATTAATTACAAGACATGGGATGTGATAGTGCCTCTTTACTTGGCACTGGTTAGGCTGAGTATTGTGCAAAGTTTTGTGCTCCACATTTTAAAAAGGACATGGAGAAGTTTGGGTCCAGAGGCAGGTGACAAAAATGATAAAGGGCTTGGAAAGTAAGTCATACAGGAAGAGGTTGAAAGAAATGGGCATGGTCAGAAAAGGTGTTTAGGAGGCAGCATGATAATAGTCTTCAAATATATGAGGCCCTACCATAAAAAAGGGGAAAACACAACACCTTTTGTTGCTGCAGAGAGCAGGACATGTACCAATGGCTTGAAGTTGTAGCAAAGTAGGTTTATATTGGACATCAGGAAAAGTGTCTTCACTATTAGAACAGTGAGGCAATGGAATAGATGGACCAGGGAAGTGGTGGAAACTCCATCGCTGGCGGTGTTCGAGAAGAGGATGGACAAGCCTTGGTCAGGAATGAACTAGCAAAAGTGCTCTACTGTGGGTATTTCTCATGCTTCTGGGCTTTGCTGGTTGCCACATGGGGCCATGAAGAAATGTTTTTCTCCTCCTGCTGCTACATGTGTTGGGGAGATGGGAAGTTTACTTTCCTAAGAAGCATTCAGTGTTGGCTAATGACAAGGCTGGGGATTTTGACTGGACGGGGCCAATGTTCCTGCTCAGACTTGAATCTGAAGGTTCCTGGCTAATGGCTCGTGCCCCTTGGCTCAGGGTTAGACTGCTCACTGTATTTGGAGCTGGGAAGGAATTTTACCCTATGGTCAGATTGGTACAGATATGGTGGCCGAATCTCTGAATCTGAATCAAATCGGGAGACCCATTAAAAGGTCCAAATCAATTTGGAAGCCTCCAAATTGAGCTGGTGAGATTCAGTGCTCATTCAAAGATTCAGTCATAGACTAAACAGGCAGTACTCCTCGACCACACTGCCTGCAGCTGCTTCCAGCTGGTAAGTCTGTTGTGGTGGGTGGAGGGGGTCAGGAAGGGGCATGGGGTGGGGGCAGATCAATGCCCCCACAGCAAGGGAGGGATTGGGTCTGGGGATGGGGCTGGGACAAGCTGCCCAGCTGGGGTGGGGGGGCGCAGGACTCAGGGAGGGAGGGCACCTGACACTGCACACTGCTAGTCCAGGAAGGCATGGGAGTAGGCATGTGCCCCCGGATCTGCGTGGGGTGAGCTGGGCTGGGCTGCACTCTGGGAGGCTAACTCCAGCCATCCACCACTGGGCTGCACTCAGCGGGGAGGGTAGAGTCACGGTTGCACTCCAGGTGGCTAGCCTCAGCCACATCCTGGAGCGCAGCCCTGGCTCTGTCCACCCCACAGAGCCAGTGGAGCATGTTACCAGATTTGCCCATCACTTTGGGGTGTGCTCATTTATTAGGGGTATGTTTCTAGGGTCTTTGTAATTCTATCAAAGTGCTGCTTGTGTTACTTGTGTTTCTATACATAGCTGTATATTGCCCTTCTGCAAGTCCTCACCCCCAGTGGAGCTATCTTGCAGGGCTCAGTTTCAATGGGGTTGGGTTCCTCCAGACACAAAATCAGTCATACACATAAACACACACAGATTAACATGACACGCCTGACCTGGCCGGGTTGATCAGCATGGACAGGCTGACACCCTCATATGCCAGGAATCAATTCATTAAGGTAACAATAAAATGCAGTCAGACACAAACACACAGGTAAACAGAATACCTCTGAATCCAGCTGGTTGTCCAGCTGACACCCTCATGGGCCAGCATTCAGTTCATTAGGGCACATCTGAGCCAAACTGGGTCAATCAGCCTGTACAAGCTGATCCCCTTATGTGTTTCAAACTCAGCACATCCCAATCTTTTGCCCTAACTGTCCTAGTAGTGGTAGCCTCTTGATGAGCAGACCCCACAGTATTTCCAGGCTTCACAAGGATCTTTAGCTGAAGGTAAAAGAAGCGTTGCTGCAGATTAAGTGGGGAAGGAAAAGTAAAGAAGGAAAAATACACCCGGTTACCACCAATTTGACTATAGAAGTTATTTATTGCTAAGTATATGAAATATATAATGGTACTAGTAGTAATAGACGTGCAAGGGAAAACAAACACAAACAATTACAGTACTACCCTCGTTTCACTAAGTATTTGGGGAAACTTAGCTCAAGCTTAACTAATACAATTCAAGTTCAGAAATCTATGCCTAGAGAGAAAAGAGAGAGCGCGAGTGAGAGCTGGAGTCTCACCAGTCCAAGACACTTGGGTTCCAATGCTGATAGGTAAAGTTCTTAGCACAATCCTTGAAGGGAGATGATCTGTTTTTTCCAGTTTCTCGGGAACAACAACAGATGGTGTCAGAGAGATTTCTTTCTTGAAGCACACAAGTTGCTGCTTTTACAGATTTTTAAACCCTCAGTTCAGATTCTTCAAAGCATTCTTTGAAGTGTGTAAAATAATTGTCTTTTTTATTGACAAGGGGTTATCTGGTTTGGAACATCTCAAGAATCTGATCAATAACCAGGAAAAACATAAGGTTAAGGAGTAACCAAACAGGAACCAGCTTGAAATTCTTATGCAGAGCAGATATACTGGATGGGATACCTCATTGTTTCTTCAGAAACAATAGATAGCTTGCAGCGTCGGGTTTTGTATTTTTACTTGTTGCAAACAAACCTCAGCTTAGCAGGACTTTTCCAGATCTTACTGTAGTCTTTTAACAGACTTAAGGGGATTACTTGGAGTGTTCAGAAACTTTTGTGGAGAGGACTTCCACCAGTCATCCTGGGAAAAGTATGACAGCAATTGTAGTCAGGGCTCCAATGGGCTGGACACTGTGATGAACCCTTTACCATTGTTCAAATGTTGCCCATACCCCCTCTGACTCAGTGTCTTGCCTCAGCATTCCCTAATCCGGCAACCAAGTTTCAGTCAATCAAGTTTAAATAGGCCTCCCATAGTGGGACCGGGGAATGTACGGCCTAAGATACCTATTAAACTTTACTTCTGCTTAGTTCTGGTTAGATGAGGTTTGTGTGTGTGGTGAGTGTGTGGGGAAAGTCCTTTGTAAATCCAGATTAGAATTGGTCTGATAAATGTTGAGCTGAGTTTGTGTAAATGTGGGTAGATTAGCATTTGGAGCATCATGCAGCACTCCCCTGCTTCTTCGATCCCAGAATTCAGTGCGGTCCTTGCCTGTTCTCAATCCTGAATGCTAATGAAGGTGCATTTCTGTCCCATCTCCCATTTAAATGAGTCGTCATCTGGTTCCATCTCAGATGCAAATGAGACCTAGGGCAGTTGCTCCCTTATCTGGAGGGCTTTAGGTGCATCTCCCACTGCATCTTCATTGTCTTTCATAATCAGTTCTTGTTCAGGTGGGGGGTGGGAATTCTTTGTGAGTCGACAGGCTGCATCCTGTGCCAGAGGTAACAAGCAGGGGCTATGGAGGGGCTGCAGCCACCCTAAAATTCCCCATAGCCCCTGCCACCAGCCCTGCCCTGATCTGGGTATATGCGCCCACCCCCCATGCCCTGCCACTGCTCGCACAGCTGGGACATGGTGGGGGTGAAGCCGCAGCTTGTCCAGGAGGCGCAGGGAGGCTGGAGCTGCTTCTGTTGCTGCATGCCATTTGTCTGAGGCAGCGCAGCGGCACTGTCCTGCCCCTCCCTGCCCTGGCTGGGCAAGCGGCAGGAGGCATAGCCTCTGCTCCCAGCACCTTCCACCGCCTGTCTGGAGTGCAGCCCAGCCCAGGCTGCCCCACACAGATCTGGGGGCACATGCCCGCTCCCATGCCCTCTTGGACTGGCAGTTAGAGCTGTCAGAAGAGCCACTGGAAGAGCAGCTCCCAGACCGGTGGTGTGGCTGGGCAGCTTGTTCCAGCCCCTGCCCCAGTCCCTCCCTCACTGTGGGGGCATTGATCTGCCCCCACGACACTCTTTCCTTCCCCCCTCCACCCACCACAACAGACTTACCAGCTGGAGGCAGCTGTGTCCAGCATCCTTGAGGACCGCTGCCTGTTTAGTATATGGCCGAATCTCCAGATCTGAATTGGCCAAATCAAATTGGGACAGTGCTTCGACTCATCAAATTGAATCACTGTCCCTCTGAATCCATCAAATCCAAATCTGAAGCAAATACTTGCTGCTTTGCACAGGCCTACTTCCCAGCCCCATTTTTCTATAATTAAAGGCAACTGTGTCATGGAAGGAACTGTCACATGAAGTAGTGTGCATTAATACAGTTGGTTTGCCTGGATAGTTCTCTACTCCTGGAGCAAACAAGTCAGTATTTCAAGCTGACTGGTAAGCCTGTAGTTGGGTGCCACAGAAACTGGTGTTCCATCTTGCTTTATTTGACATCTTTATTCTGAATTGGGGAAGGTGGTAAGCAGCATGCGAATTCCACCCTGATTCAACCTGGAGAACTGCCTGTTACATTATAGTTAATTTGTAGAAATTGGGTGCAAATTTGTAAATGACATTGAAATGAGGGCCAGTTCATCCATGAGTGAGTACAAGGGGGAAAAAAGCCCCCAAAAACCAAAGGCAATGTGAGTAGCTAGCACATCAACAGAAATAACAATGAAACTCAGCATGGGCAAAGTCAGACAAGTGCGTATGAGGACAAGTAAAGCAGAAATTTAATTGAGGTGAGACACGGCAAAAATAATGGCTAAGGAGATTTAGGTGAATTTTTCACAGGAAACAATAATCTTGTCTGCAGTTTATAGCACAGTTCTAGAAAGGTCTGGTTGCTGCATTTAAAATACTGATTTATTTCTGGGCCCTACAAGGGTCAGACAGCTTTAGTTAAACTGGAACAGGAGTTTAGATGCAGGAGAGAGGCTGGAGAAAATATTAGTGAAAGACTGAAAGGATGTACACATAGTAAAGTTAATCTATGATATTGGAAAGATGTAAATTTCCATTCACTTGAAGAGCAGTGCTAAGAAAAGTAAGATATATGAGCCTGTATTTAGACACATATGAGCAGACAGTTGACCAAGTTCCTTTTGATTTCATTGTGTTGAATTTTGAAATAAAAATCAGTGTAATGCTTTTATGATCCTTATTTTATAAGGAGTTTCAGCTAACAGGGAATTGGCAAAATTAGTGAATATAGTACCAGTTTGGGCTGCTTCCTTCTATAATTTTTCATTGATTTCATGCAAGTTATGTATTCCAGGTTAAGAAACTTAGTTTATACATGGTTATATATGATATACGGGCATACAAAAGCCTTTTTATTGAGCCATAATTAAAAATATTGTTTATAAAATGGAACTGTTGCATGACATTGGGATGTAGCTTTTTGCTTTGCAAATGTTTGTCAAGACTTGTGAATGTATAATTTTTTTTGCAATTCAAAACCATTCCGTATGTACAGTATTCAAAATGATGAAACTATTGAAAAAAGCTCGAGATCTTGAACATTTTTAGTAACTTATAATTTCCCCATGCTTGGTTTAAGTTACTTTAGTCTGCATGTTATAAAGGAGAAATTGAGGATGCTCGGAATGCTTTGGGTTTCCTGAAAGTTTAGCAGTTCAAGTATTTTTGTTTCAAAGTTTTAAGAAGATCAGTTTGCTTCTCTGTTTAAGCCAAGGGTGGGCAAAATACGGCCTGCAAGTTGGATCTGGCCTGCTGAAGGATTTTGTCCAGCCTATGTGTGGGGAGCAGCCTGGGTTGTGCATGTGTGGTTAGTTGTTCAGGATGGTCCCTGTCTTGCCGCCCCCCAGGTGCACAGCAGGGCTGTGACAGCATGGTGGCTGGACTCCATTTCCTGACAGCCCTGGTGGTAGCAGCTCTGTCTGGCAGCTGCAGCTACTGGACCCGGCCCCACTGCTCAGACATCCCAAACCATTTGCCCTGTACTCATTACTGGGGCCAGGACCTGCATAGGCAGGGCACTTAGCCAGGCAGCTGGGATGGGATTGCAAGTGGGTGGGAAGCAGTGTTTGGGAGTGAGATGGGTAGGCAGGGCCAGGGAGATCACAGGATCTTGGGGTGGTGACCATACAGGGCCAAGGCCAGGGCATGCCCTTGCAATGGACATGGGTTCTGGGGGCACGGGGGCTGCAAGGAGCAAATGGCAGCTCTGCTCTGGCTGTGCTCTGCTCTGCACTGTCACTGCCCTGTGATCCTGGTCCAGGCCCCAGATGCAGCTCCCTGCCCAGCCGCGGCCCCATTCTGCTGCCTGACTGCATGCCTTGCCTGCTTGTCTCCTGGCTGGTCTCCATGGAGACCTGGGCATCACAGGGTGGTGCCAGTATGAGAGGCCAGGGCAAAACCCCAGTTCTGTGGGAGGGGGAGTGCAGGGACCAGCTTGCAGCTCTGTTCCCTCCCTGCAATCCTGGGGCCTCTGTGGAGACTGGCTGGAAGCCACATGGGCAGGGTGTGCAGCCAAATGGACAGGATGGGCCCTAGGCAGGCAAGGAGCTGCATCCAGGACTGGGTCCAGTATGTTGGGGTGGTTACAGCGTGGGGCTGGGGTGGGCCATTGCTGTGACCCACTTCCTATGCACCCCTGTCCGTAGAACCGGCAATGGCTCAGCCCGGGGCTCTGGCCTTGCAGTGTCTCCACCCTGCGACTCTGCCCTGTTATAGTGGCCTTGTCCACCTGTCCCACTCCCAAACACTGCTCCCTGCCTATCCATGGCCCTATCCCATATAGGGAGATTTGGTGAGCTGTTGTGCAGGGGGTGGTGCTGACCTGGCTCACGACAGCTCAACAAAACTCTCTGTGTGGTCCATGGACCCAGATAATTGCCAACCCCTAACTTAAGCCCTTCCTTCTGTGGAAATGAAATGTGAAAGACAAATAATGTTGGTGGAGAGATGAGAGTGAGCAAAATTATATTTGTATCAGAATCTTACTAAATCTAGATTGGCTGCCTAAATGTCTACATTTAAAAAAGAGTGTTTTACATCTAATGCCTAATTGGATCACTGCTGCTTGTTCTGTTATCTGCCATCACTGAGAACAGTTTAGCTTCATCCTCTTTGGAACCATCCGTAGGGTAGTTGAAGGCTGTTATTAAATCCCCCCTCTTTAGTCTTTTCTTCTGCAGACTAAATAAATGCAGTTCCCTCAGCCTCTCATAAGTCATGTGAACCATTTTTATTGCTCTCTGAGTGGGAGAGAGTTCAGCATCGACAACCTTTCTATACTGGGGAGCCCAAAACTGGATACAGTACTCCGGATGTGGCCTCACCAGTGCAGAATAGAGGGGAATAATCACTTCCCTTGATCTGCTGGTAACACTCCTACTAAAGCAGCCCAGTATACTTTTAGCCTTCTTGGCAACAAAGGTACACTGCTGACTCATATCCATCTTATTGTCCACTGTAACTTGCAGGTCCTTTTCTGCAGAGCTGCTGCTTAGCCAGTCAGTCCCCACGCTGTAGTAGTGCATGGGATTCTTTCGTCCTAAGTGCAGGACTTTACACTTGTCATTGTTGAATCTCATGAGATTTCTTTTGGCCCAGTCCTCCAATTTGTCTACGTCACTTTGAATCCTAGCTGTACCCTCCAGTGTATCTACTACACCCCCCACCCCCCATCGTGGTGTTATCCATGTACTTGCTGAGGGTGCAAGTCAGTGTTCATGTCTGGGAGCTGATCCGTCCCATCATCCAGATCGTTAATGAATATATTGAACAAAACCGGCCCCAGGACCAACCCTTGGAGCACTCCACTTAAGACTGACTGCCAGCTAGACATTGAGCTATTGATTACTATCTGTTGAGCCTTACAATCCATCCAGCTTTCTCTCCACCTTACAGTCCATTCATCCAACTTAGCTTGCTTGCAAGAATGCTGTGCGAGATGGTATCAAAAGTCCTGCTAAAGTCAAGGTATATTACATCCACTGGTTTCTGCACATCCACAGAGCCAGTCATCTCATCGTAGAAGGCAGTCAGGTTGGTCAGGCATGACTTGCCTGTGGTGAATCCATGCTGGCTGTTCCTAATCCCCTTCTTCTTCAAGTGCTTAGAAGTGGATTCTTTGAGAACCTGCTCCATGATTTTTCCTGGGACTGAGGTGAGGCTGACTGGTCTGTAGTTCCCTGGATCCTCCTTCTTCCCTTTCTTAAAGATGGGCACTATATTTGCCCTATCCCAGTTGTCTCCCCCAGTTGTCTTGAGTTTTCAAGGATAATGGCAGTGGCTCTGCAATCACATCAGCCAACTCCCTCAGCACTCTCAGATGTATCACATTTAGGTTTCATAGACTTGTACACATCCAGCTTTTCTAAGTAGTCCCTAACCTGTTCTTTCACCAATGAGGGCTGCTTTCCTTATCCCTAAACTGTGTTGCCCAGTGCAGTGGTCTGGGAGCATTGGTGATGCATAGGAAGTGCATGTGGGTACATGCGCACCCCCTGAGTTTGGCGGTGCACCCCCTGCAAAAAGGTGCCGCCAACACTGCCAGCAGTGCCTGTGTGTGGTCACTGCTTGCCACCCCCACCCCCTGCTGCCATCACCACTGGCAACATCTGCGGGCGGTTCCTGATCGCCACTGGCCATCACTGCTTGTGGTGTCTGTGGGTGGTCGCCAATCGCTGGTTGGCACTTGCCACCCCGCCTCCCTTCCGCACTGCCAACAGTGCTATGGCCACCTGTGGGAGCTTACCACTTGCTGCTGCCACACTCCTACTGCTAACAGCACGGCCGCTGCTTGTGGGAGCTCACTGTGCCCCTCCACCGCCAGCTTCCTGGGGGCACGAAGCATTTATGTTCTGAGGTAAAAAAGGCGTTGAGTACTTCAGCCTTTTCCTCATTATCTGTCACTCTGTTGCCTCCCTCAGTAAGGGACCCACTCTTTCCCTGACCTTCCTCTTGTTGCTAACATACTTGTAGAAACCCTTCTTGTTACCCTTCATGTCCCTTGCTACTGCAACTCCAGTTGTGCTTTGGCCTTCCTGACTTCATCCCTGCGTGCCTGAGCAATATTTTTATACTCCTCCCAAGCTGTCTGTCCAAGCTTCCACTTCTTGTAAGCTTCCTTTTTGTGTTTAAGCTCACCAAAGAGTTCTCTGCTAAGCTAAGTTGGTCACTTGCCACTTTTGCTATTCTTCTTGTACATTGGGATGGTTTGTTCCTGCACCCTCTGTAAGATTTCTTTAAAATACGACCAGCTTTCCTGGACTGTTTTCCCCCTCCTTCCCTTTCACTTGGTATTGCATGGTTCACTGTCTTATGGATATATCAGTGGTCATTACAGTGTGCGTCTGCTCCCCCCCTGTCTTCCCCTCCCAATCTTGTGCTCAAAGGGGCTTGATGGCCTGAGACAGCACAAAAAGCTTCCAAGTCTGGTTGCTAAACTAGAATCCCTCCCCATCCTCTAACACAGGCTGTTGGCCACAACTGAACCGCTATTTGCAGTAATGTTAGGAGTAGAAGCTGTGAGCTGAGATTCATGTTACATCTGAATGAGCATACTGAAGCTGTTTGTTGCAGATTCCTCACCAACAATGTAGAGTTGTTTTTAAGGCAGCAGTATGATGTATGGGGTGAAATCTGGTTACTTGGCAGCAACAACAGTTTTCTCACTTGTCTGTTGTCAAATTAAAAACTGTCAAGCAGAAATGACAGCCATTTAATTTTCATTAGTGGCTTATTTTTAGGAGAGAATGCAGTTTTCTACATGTTGCAGGAATTTACTGGAGTACACTGACATCCTTTACATGACCATTTAAAAACAGTTAGAGGACTAATGTCTAGGTAGCTTTGCTCATGTGCATGCACGTGTACATACGCATCCTCTTCTCCCTTTCCTCCTCCTTATATTCAGGTTATCATTATCAGTCTACCAGAAAACTGATAGGTGATGCATTATTAAAACATACCTATTGTTATAGTTCTGGTCCAGGTCAAGACATTACACTTTTACTGGTGTAAGTGATTGGAAACTGGACTATACCCATAACAGAACAGAAGTTCAGCACATAAAACTGATCTCTAAATCATGGAACCCAATTTAAGATTTGCACCTCCTTTCCCCTGGCACCTGCCCCACCAAAGGGTGAATGCGTTCTGTTTGCTATTGATCTAAACTACTCCGCTTAAAGAAAAGCGCAGAACTTAAGCCAATTTTGTCTTGAGCTTTTTTAATATCTGTACCTAGCCGTGGTGAATATCTAAATAAGGTTAACTTCAAATCATTACTTTAGTTACTCATTGTTGGAAAATGTAATAATGTTGCTGTAATTTGTGACTATTATTTCAGTTTCATACTTCACAGAGGAATGTCACACTTCCTCTCTAGTTGTGTCCCAGATAGGAAAGCAATTGGCATCAAATCTTGAAACGTAACAAGATAGATCATTCCACAAGTTTGTTATCTGCAGGCTTCTACCATTTAAAGTTTCTACCCTTGCTCTGTTGAGCTATTATCTACCAGATCTTCCACCCAGCTTACGCAGAAAGATATTTTCAAGTCTTTCATTCTGACTCTGTATCCCTGTCTGAATTAGTAGCCTGACTGTGAGCTCTTATGACATATTTAGGCTCTTGGCAGACATTACTTTTATGGTTCAATAACCATGTTAATTGCACCATAAATAGTAAAAGTGTTACATAGAGACTTATGGCATCCTAAAGTGGCAACCCAGCCAAAAAAAGAAGATTTGTTGGCACTGGCATCGGGACTGGGACTGCTGAGGGGCTCCTCCTACCAAGAACCTGGGAACACTTTCCTCCTACCTGCCCCTGTTGGTAGCCTTTCTCACCTTGCCCTACAACTCCCATGGAGGCTTCAAAATGCTAAGTTCTGGGGAGCCAAGCTGCATGTGGTGTTTTTAAGATGCCTTCCTGCGGCTGGCCAGGACCCAACTGACTGTTGGCCACACGTGCGGGGTTGTGAGCATCCGTCTTTCAACTTGCCAGTGCAGGTAGGGCCCAGGATCATGATAACATGTTCTTTCTGCACTGGCATGTAGAAAGGGCCCAATTAGGATCTGATATCTGATGCCAAAATCATACCTCTTGCCATGCATATGTGGCATGACATAGGTGTGATTGTTGGGATCAGGATCAGAGCCTACTGTGTCATTAAATAACTATGTGCGAGGGACCTCAGTAACCTGACTTGACTGTTAAGACACTTGTCTTGCACATTTACCCCAGGGTTAGTGCCCTGTTGCAAAGGTATTCAGTTTTTTATTTGCAAATAGAATCCCAAACAGCCCTTTGTCAATTGAGTCATTACTCAGCAAACCTTCTGTTTGACTGGTGCCAGTACTATCTAAGAATCTTTCCCAAATTAATATAAAAAAAACACTGCATCACTATTATTATGTGGAGAAGCATATGGTTCAAACCTAAGAAAACATTTTAAAACTCTGATTATCTACTCTTTTGCAATATATTCAGAAACAATGTTCAGGTGGGAAAACCATGTGAACACTAGTCAGCAGACACAAATAACCTCTACTTACAGCATTTCTTTGAGTACAATGTCATGCTGCTAGAGCCATTGCCAAGAGAAGCTGTTTTTAAAAAGAGAAATTTCACTTTCCACCTTGGTATACTGAGTTTTCCAATGACTATGAAACAGAACCAATAGGTTGGTGTAAAATTTTATCCTTTTCAAATAGTGTGGTCTTTAAATGTATGCTTTGCTCTGAAAAGATCAAACTCAGAAATTTTTAGGAAGTGTTTGAATTACACAGTACAGAGAAGCAGCTGCTATAGGTATGTAAAGTGGTAGTAAAATGGAATCATTATGTCTCTAGGCTTTTACATAAGAGTCTAGTTTCTGAGTTAACTTTTGCTGTGTGCTACCCTCAAAAGTGTCCTTTCTATGTGTGTGCGCGCACATGCAGATTTTGTCTTTTTTCAACTGTAAAACATTTTACTCCACTCTGATGCCTCATTATGGTGGCCCATTTTAGCACGTCATCACAGCCACATTCTCCTAGCTGAACAGGATTCTATGGCCTAATGTACAAGTAGCCTTCTACTTGTGGAAACCATTAGCTCAAGTTACATTTTAAGAAATTGGGGCAGGAACTATGCTGAGCATTGTGTGTGTGTATATAGCACCTACTGGTGACGCATAGGGGAGGCACGTGGGTGCACGTGCACCCTCTGAGCATGGCAGTGCACCCCCTGTGATAAGATGCTGCCGACACTGCCAGTGGTGCCTGTGGGCAGTCACCACTCACCACCACTCCCTTGCCGCTGACACCACCGACAGTGTCTGCAGGCAGTCCGCAATTGCCACTGGCCACCACCAACACTGCTGGTGGCATCTGCGTGTTGGTGCTTGCCATCCCCTGCCCCACTGCCAATAGTGCTGCAGCTGCCTGCGGGAGCTCACCGTGCCCCCCATCCAGGGGCATGCAGCGTTCATGATAGTACCTAGCTTTGTGGGTGGAATGGCAATTGTTGTTGAGGCCTCTTGCCAGCACAGTAACCAATAACACAGCACAAATAACTAGCGACCCTACTAAAGAAATCGCTGGGCATATCTACATGTGCATATTAATGTGATACAGTAAATTCTGGTGAATATTGTATTGGAATTTATTGCTCCCAGACGCCACGTTTCCGTGTGTGCCTCGGACTACAGCATGTTGAGCCAGGTCGGAGCAGTGCTGGCTGGCAGGCTCAAGGCTGCTCTAACCTGTCTTAATGTGCTGTGGAGGGGCTGGCTGGGGTACAAGCGTGCTTCAGTGCAGGGCTAGCCATTAGGCAGAGCCCCCACTGAAGCACCTTCATGCCCCAGCTAGGTTTGTCAGCATCTGCATGTGTGGTGCTGCAAAATAAAAAACACAGTAGGATAGTACTTGTATTTACAGGTACTACCTTGCTGCAGTTTATTAGTTTCCTGCAGCCTAATAGGGCCTCATTTGTAGATGTTGACATGTTTACTGTGGAGCTAATTAGTTGACTGTAGTAAACTTCTCATGTAGACATGCCTGCTATGTTATCACATGAGGCGTTGGCTGGAGAAGGAGAGGAGGAGGAGGAGGAGAAATAATGTTGCAGTAGGTAATAGGAAGCAAAATTTGGTCTTCTATGTGACATTGTAGGAAAATGCATTCACATATGGTGCCTTTTTGAAAGCAGAAATCAAATATAGTGTTGCAATCTAGAAATGCTAGTGACTTTTTGACCACTTTGAGTTGAGCTTAACTCCAGTGGCTAAGAGATGTGTCAGACTAGAAATTAAAATCGGATGCACCTTTAGAAATGGCTGACTTACAAAGATGTAATTTATTTTACTAAGGGAATGTTATGTATCAGATTACCTATGGCCATCCTAGCAAAACTGATTGTCAATAAAGTGGATACCTGTTAAACCATTAGGTATAAGACTGAAAGCTTGACATAATGACAGCACTGATAAAATTCCAGAATAATTCAATAAAGAACAGGAGCACAATAATGCTGAAGAAAGATGATCTAAGTGACCTCAGTAACTAGCAAGGTGTTAAATTCAACAAGTCAAAATGTTCTGCAGTGTCATTTGACAGAGAATAGAGGGAGCAGTTGAGACAAAGATGAGGAAAGAGTAGGCTGGATAGCAACCCAGAAGATCATGTGTCAGCCAGATTTTCCATCCCAGGAAATAATCATTAAAGAGAACAAACAGAGCAAAAACACTCAAACCAGGCTTTATAGATTTTTAAGAAAGCAATTGATAACTTCTATTGCAGTTCGCTCTGGAACATTGCGAAATGTTGTGGTATGCAAATAAAAAACAGCACCATACAGGCTTTAAATCAAGTTGTAGTTTCTACACTTACACTAAATAAAACCTTGAGTGAATGATTTAATGTGGACATAGATGTCAAACATGAATGCATTCCCTCATCTCTTCTGCTTAGCCTTTGTGGAAAAGAAGTGTAGACAGATACAACACTTAGCTTAATATCAGAACAAGAAGTTTTCAGGTTTGATGGCATGTTTGTTTTATTTGACAGCTCAAACAACATTTCTGCAAAGCCCGTATGACTGTTCAGCACTGCAGAAAAGCTGGGATTAGTAATCAAATCAGATTTGAAAAAAGGATGCTAGAGACTCCTGATTTAAGTGTACAAAATATGAGTCAGTTCACATACTTCGCTAGTAACATGTAAACCATTGGGATATCTAGAAAGAAATAATGCTGCAAACTGGCAGCAGCTTTCACTAGAATAAATAAGATCAGGTCTTTGAAAAATCTGAAGCTTAAAAGACCATACTATAAATCTTAATCTCAAATGTTATTTTTATCCTAACACATAGATATGAAAGGTGGAAAGCCATCAAAGGCCTAGACAGATGTTGAAATGCTTCAGCAAAATACCAGATATCAAATAGAATTAACTTTCAGAGTTACATAAAAGAGAGGATGCAAGTATCTGGGATGTGTTAGGAGTGAAGCTGGAACTCTTCCTGTGGCAGGTGTGCCATTAGACAGGCAGGTGTGCCTAATGGAGGAACATGTTAAAGAGGAAAATCAAAAGAATCCCTCTGGCAAACAATCCTTAGAAAGGGAAACATATGGGACTTTAAAACTGAGAAGATGTGCAAAACAGTCCAACTTAGTTAATGGTGGGAGTCTTATTTGTGCCCAAGGAAAGATCCAGGGGCTGTGCAGCCCAGGGTTTTAGAATGTCCTTTCTCTGCCATAGGTATACGGTTCTGGTGAATCACATTTTTCTAGGAATGCCAAGTTCTGTTTAATAGTCTGACTGTGATTTGTTTATCTTTGCTAGCAGCAATGGAGAGAAGTCCCAGCGGTATCTCTTGTGTGCAGCATGAGCTCAAAACACACTCTGGCTCTACTAACTTGGGGTTACATTTTTCTTCAGTTTTCTGCTTCACATGTAATGTTTTAAGACAAAGTTTCTTCTTTAGAACATCCTCAAGAATGCGAGTTAGCAGCATAAACCCAAGGACAGTATGTAATACATTGCAAAAAAAAATTACTTAGAGGATCTACTGTAGTTTTGGGGAGAATATATCTTGTGCACTTTTTATTTGAACTCGCTCAAAGTACTACAGGTTATATTCTGGTCAATCAATGTGGAGTGATTCATTGCATTCAAGGGAATTATTGTTTAAGACAGGCTAGACCCTCACCTGGTTTAAATCAAAATAGCTTCTTTGACATCAACTGAAAACTCAGAGTTATTCTAAATTTACATCTGTATAAACTGAAGGCAGACATTTGCCTCATCGATACATTGCAATCTCCTTAAACTATGTTTAAAAAAGCAGAAAAAAACTTTATTATGTAACTAATACTATGAGGGTTTGTTCCAGTAAGTTGAAAGAGTAGCTGGGTTGCCCTTTGGCTAGAACACTTGCATTAGCAGTGTGGCATTGCTAGAGCTGTCCAAGTTTCTTGAGTTCAAACTTTGAGATCACAAGGCTGGTAGTGACTGGAAACTCACTGTATAGAGGGTGCACCAAACACCAAGGAAAAACACTTAATGCTGCTTTTTAGTGATGTTCAAAACAATGGTGATGGAATACTGAGAGAGCTGTAATAATTTTTTTGTAGTTAGTAGGAATGTTGATATGATGTAGAAATGAGGAGGAACAGATTTAGGGATAGATAAATTAATAACTGTCTTGGTCTTCAGGTTTTCAGGATACATGAAAAATTTCTCACTTGCAGTCCTGTGTATGAAGATGTAAGTGAATATATATTTATGGTTACTTAACTCAGCAACCATATGCAAGTCATTTTAACATTGGAAATTTATTAAAGAGCCTAGAATTTTGACTCATACTAGAAAGAGTGCTAAATTCTGTACAAGACTTGCAATGTAAATGGACTGAAGCCCTTTCCTTATGGTCTCTGTCCTAACGGCCAAGGGGGACTGGGTAGAATGTCCTTCTGAGACCACCAACATTGATTTTTAATGGCTGGGAGAAGAGCAACTTCATGTTGAGAAGGCAATCTGGACTCATAGTAGAGTTGATATGTTTTATTAGACTAACAAAATTTTTGCAAAAAAAATTCTTAATTGTGATTAAAGATTTTTTTTGGGAAAAATCTTGTTGGTCTAATAAAAGAGTACTAGACCTAGGTCAGACCCTTGGGGAACCCTGCTTGAGACCTCTTCCAAACTAGACATTGAGCCATTGATGAATACTCATTGAGTATGATGATCCAGTGAGTTATGTATCCATACTATAGCACTTCCATCTAGTCTGTATTTCCTTGGCTTGTTAATGTGAATGTCATGAAAGACAGTGTTGAAAGTCTTACCAAAGTCCAGGTATATCACATTGACTGCTCCCTCCCATCCACAGAGCCCTATTGCCTTATCATAGAAGAAAATCAGATTAGTCAGGCATGACTTGCTCTTGGGGAATTCATGCTGGCTGTTTCTGATCTTCTTATTCTCTTCTAGGTGCTTCACAATAGATTCCTTGTACCTGTCCCATGATCTTTCTAGGTATTGAGGTCAGGCTGACTGGTCTGTAAATGCCCAGATCCTCCTTCTTCGCTTTCTTAAAGATGGACACTATATTTGCCCTTTCCCAATCATTTGAGACCTCACACAACCTCCACAGTTCTCAAAGAGGATAGCAAATGGCTCTGAAGTTACCTCAAACAGTTCCTTCAGTACTTTAGGGTACATTCTTGGGGAAACGCTAATGTATCTCCACTTAACATTTCATATTTTAAAAACTTTTATTTGTCCTTATATTTAGCATATTTGGGGCACATTTAAAATTGAAGATAGCTACTGATATTTTATTGGCATATAGGCCTGGATCCTGCAAACACTTCCTTTTCATGTATATATTCTTGTGAGTTCCAGAGGATGTGCATTAGAATGCATTTAAACCTTGCATTAATACTAACCGGATTAGGCACAGTCTAAAAGTTAAGTTCTGTTTTTATTTTTTTAAAAGCTTTTCTGAAGATTTAAAAAAAAAGATTTAACCTATGGAAGAGGGAACACAGCTGCTGGAGTGATCAGGGGCTTTCTTTAGCTACAAAAGTGAGGCATTAATTTTAGTAGTTCTGCTCTTACCCCATAGATCTTATTTGTAGCCACAGTGAGTAAACTTATTCACTTCCCCAGGGCCATGTCTTATATTGCCCCCTTACCTAATTCATCTTGTTTAGACCATGATTCTTGCTGTTAGGAGAAACTTATGGAGGTTTCCCTAGATATTTGAGAAAAATATTTTGACATGGAGGTTGAGTAGCCTTTGTCAACAGTACTCTGCTCTAATGTGTGTTTTGGAGTGTTAAGAAGTGTTCCTTTTCTAACTATTCTTTGTTCAGAAAATGCTGTGCTCTGCTGTATTAAGACGTTCTACATGTTTCTAGGGTATATGTATGGGGATACTCATCAGACAATGGTCTTTGTCTCAATCTCTCTCTCATGACTGTATACAATACTTGGCTCAAGTAGAGGATTGAATGGTGATGAAGGTTTTCTGCTACCCATCTGGGATACTCTTCTTCCTTTGCCTGCTATTAAGATCATTCCATCCACTTTGGCGTGTTAACAGCTGCTGAACAAACCTTGAAGTTAAGGGAGGCAGTGTGCTTCTGCTTATGCTTGTATGTCCCGATTGCCGTGGAGAGGCAGAGAAGGCCCAGCTAACTAGAGCAGCAACCCATTTTGCTGAAAGAACGGTAGTGTTGAGTCCTTTTCTAGATCTATATATGATAGAATATAGACCCAAATTAAACTCATTGCCTGCCTTTCCTATCAGCAGTTGCAGAAATGACTATGATACTTAGAGAGTCAACACACACGTAAGTGATTTTCTTAACTATAAGGATACACTATATATCGCAGGCACCCAAATAGGGATGCTCACTCTGAAACTCTGATGTGTGTGTTCAAACTGCAATTGTGCAGGAAAATCAGTTAGTTGTCTAACTGCTCCAATATGCACACATACTACACTTGGAGGCTCTCTAATGAAGGTGTCCAAAAAGTAGAGGTCATGTGGAAGACATGTGTTATCCTTCCATAGCAAGGGAAGAACAGTTTAAGTAAAGACTATGCCAAGGTTGGCCAAAAAATGTATGGCTAATGGTATACTGGGCTCCAGTGTGTGTTTTACCAGCAGATTGGGGGAAGTGACTATTCCCTTCTGTTTGGCACTGGTGAGGCCACGTCTGAAGTATTGTGTCCAGTTTTGAGCCCCCCCCACTACGGAAAGGACATAGACAAATTGGAGCAAGTCTAGTGGAGGGCAAAGAAAATGGTTAGGGGGCTGGGCACATGGCTTGTCAGGAGAGGCTGAGGAAACTGATCTTATTTAGTCTGATGAAGAGAAGACTGAGGAGGGTGGTTCCAAAGAGGATGGAGGTGGACTGTTCTCAGTGGTGGCAGATGATAGAACAAGCAGCACTGGTTTCAAGTTGCAGCAAGGGAAGTTTAGGTTAGATTTTAGGAAAAAATTTCCCACAAGGAGAGTAGTAAAACACGGGAACGGTGACTCAAAGAGGTTGTGGAACCTCCATCCTTGGAGATTTTTAAGACCTGGCTAGACAAAGCCTTGGCTGGGATGATCTAGTTGGGGTGAGCAGGGTGTTGGATAGATGACCTCCTGAGGTTCCTTCCAACCCTAATTTTCTGACACTGAAAATTTCACAGGTTGAATTAATAGAGTATAAAATAAAGGATAACACATTTGGCTGAATGCAAGGAAAAACAGGAGGGAGAAGGTTGTTGTTACACATTGCTATCTTTTGATTGTACTAATAAAAAATTAGCTGGTGTGTCTTGAGTACATCTGGTAAGAGAAAAGAAAGGGATGGATATGAATTGGCTTGGTTTTGTTATGGCAGGCATACTGCTCAAGTTGTGTACATGGGGCTACAGTCTGTTTCATGTTGCCTTTATTAATAGGTAATATTTTATACTGGATGCTTCTTGTTTAGAAGATCTCATAGTATTTTATAGGTGTGAGCATTATTCTCATTTTACAGACAGAGGAGTTAATGTAGTGAAGAAGAAAGCTGTACAAAAATCTGGGGCACAGCCAGGTTAGACGCTGGTTGTCTTAATTCTTAGTTCTGTTCCCTATTAGACAATACAGCCTTTCTTGAAAGAAGCATATCAAGAAACTCAGAGCATGCAGAAAAATTTGAAATTTGAATGGTTGCATTTAAAAGGATCACCCAATATCTTCAGTTATAATGCAAGGGATGCCAAAGTTGGCCTGGTCTATGATATTTGGAATGTTGGCATAGACAGTTCAGATACACAGCTTCCCTACAGCAAGCAGAAAATAACACCCCTTTCAGTTTTCTTCTTAATGTAAAGTGTTGTGCTTTTTAAAACAGCAATGGTTAAATAAAGGAAAGTGCAGGGCATCCTTATTTTTTACAAAAGGCAGCATCTAGCTAATTTCTACCTATGGGGGCTTTTACCATCTTTAATTTTCCCTCGGCCTGAAGAAAGGTGCATCTACCTGAACACTTGCAAAGAAAGATAATGTTTTCCCCCGTGATTTCTTATTTGGTCTAATAAAAGGTATCATCTCTGAGCCAAGAGTTTGCATTTTTTTTAGTCTCAGACCAACATGGCTACCAAAGCATCTAGCTAAGGCACCGTTACCTAACTTCTCACTAAAAAACCAAACAAACTCATCTACGTCTGTTCACCAGAGCGCCCCAAAGGATGACAAGATTGAACGGTCACAAACTCTGCTGTGACCGACTTAGGCTGGACATAAGGAAGAACTTCTTTACTGTCTGAATCCCCAAGGTTTGGAATAGACTGCCACCGGAGGCAGCTCAAGCACCCACTCTGAACGCCTTCAAGACACATTTGGATGCTTATGTTGCTGGGATCCTATGATCCCTGCTGACTTCCTGCCCATGGGGCAGGGGGCTGGACTCGAAGATCCTCCAGGGTCCCTTCCAGCCCAGGTATCTATGAAATCTATGATCAAAGCCATATTAGTTACAAGGCTAGGTTACTAGAGTAAAACTTTTGTAGTTCAGGGCCTAGACTTTTATGGAAACAATCAAGGCAAGACTTCAGAAAGTAAAGGAAATATGTACGCAGTCATTATGCTTGAACAAGTAAATCATATCCTTTTCTGATTTGGGATCATGTATAACAAGCTATATATTCACATCTATTATAGCAAAATAAATGGCACTTTTAGTCTTTATAACTGAGTTGGAAAAAATAGTTTTGTAAAGCGAAACAAAACTTAGACCCTCTTTTTTGCTGAAGTGTAGAAGCCTTTTGTAGAAAAGTCAGGTGGTAGGAGTCAAATAACCTGACACGGTAGTGAATTATGCTTCATTGCCCTGTGATGACTTCAGATATACCACATTACATTATAAACAGAATATAGAACAGCTTACTATATGTTTTGAGTCAATCTTTTGTTCTAGCCACAGAGAAACTTGGATGCTAACCAACTTTAACGCCATAGAAAGTTTTCCAGAAAATAAATTCAGGTTTTTGCTTTTTGTTTTTGTTTGTTTTGAGCTCAGGTACAAAATAGATATTACAATGTTTATGAAGCAGCACATGTGAGAAGCAGAAGGGAATGGGTCTAATTTCAGGGTTATATCCCGGCTGAAATTCTAGCTTTGTGTTGCATTTAGTTCATACAAGGAGATTACAGCATTTCATAACACAGCTCTGTCAAGTGAAACAGTTGAAACTAATGACAAGATTGCATAACACAGTTGAGAATATGCTGTAAAGCATGCAGAAAACATGCCAAAATTAGAAGTCCATTGTGACTAACTTTTTGAGACAGGAGCCCTGGTTACTTGCCTAATCACTCTACTGCTTACCAGCCATCTCCCCTGATACAAATTTAGGATAATAGTGCCCCACTCTCAATTTTAAAGTATGAAGGGCTTGAGCTATGTGTATGGTATAAATGGATGTAGCTCCATTTAAGATAGTTTACAGTAGCAGAGAATCTGGCTCACTGTTTCTTAAAATCAAATCTAAGTCATCTAGAATTGAATGTGAGTGTACACAATAACACTTAACTTCCTTCGTATTAAGCAGCCGACTTGAAAATAAGCCACTTATTTCCCTAAAATAACTCAGTTATTTACATTAAAACAAAGTGAGATTGCAAGATGGTATATGTTGCAAAAGCACAGGCATCAAATACTTTTGCATGTTTGGTACAACAAAAAACACTGTAATGTTTGTGCACAGAAAACAACTATTATAAATAGGGTTGGGGGGTAGGTTGCTATTCTTTTAAATAACTTTTTTTTGTTTCCGCTTCTTTTTCAGCAGATACGGTTTAAAAATGACTTTAGGGCAGGGCTGGGCAATAATTTTGGCTGGAGGGCCACTGAATGACTTCTGGTGAGCTGTCAGTGGCACAAAGGTATCCCTGCCCTTGACAGGTGCCTCAACTCCTGGTCACCATTTTGGGACTGGAAGTCCTGCCCCTAACCTGGATCTTTGTCACTGGAAGTCCCTTTGCCTGCTCTGGAGATACTCCTTAGAGGGGTGGGGGGATTACCGTCTTGGAACCAGAAAAAAAACATATCGTATACTAAAACTTAAATACCTATAATATATTTTAATTTTATTACAAAAAATATTTTTGTCATGATTTGTGTTTGTGTTCCATATATAGAGATGACTGTTTAATAGCTCAGAAATAAAGTCTTACTCTTGTAGATTGAGTGTGTGGGGTGTGGTTGGGGTAGGTGCGTATGTATGGTGGGGTGTGTCTGGGCAGGGTTTGCGAGGGGCTGTGTGTATATGTGGGGGCAGGTTGTGAATGTGTGGGGTTTGTGGGATGTGAGGGAGGGTAGGGGGTTGTGGCAAACGCCTCCACACTCTCCTCTGCCTCCCTCGCCCCCCCCCCGCAAGGCACACAGTCCCTGCCACCAGCAGGAGCAGCAGGTGCTGGGCCTTCAGGGTGTTCATGACCTGCACAAGTGCTGCTGTCCAGTGGCTCCAGCTACAGTTGCATGTGGCAACAAGGAGCACATCCAGGCTGGCCCACCTCAGTCACACAGGGCTCCCCACGGTGCAGGTCCTGGGACTCCACTGGGAAGCAGGGGGCAGGGCTCCCTCCCACTTCTGGCTGAGTCCTGGGACTTACTTGGATGTGGCAGCAGGGAGTGGGGAGGGAATCTGGCTCCAATGCATGGGGCTTCTCTGTGGTGGCACATGAGTGCTGGGAGCTGCGTGTGCACTGCAAGGAGCCCTGTGGGATAGAAGTAGGCTGGCTTGGCTGCACTCCTTGTTGCCATGTGCAGCTGTGGCTGGAGCCACTCACTGCTGGGTGGCATCACCTGTATGGGGCTGTGTGCCATTGGGGGGATTGTGTGTGGAGCCTCCACACCCCCCACCCTTTCTCACACCCACACCCTTCCCACTCAAGTGCTGTGCTCCCGCCACCCTCTATGCATAGTCTCTGTGCTTCCACCAGCCCCAGTCCCATGCTCCGTGTTTCTGCCCAGCTGCAGCTACCCCCACCAACCCCCATTACTTCCCTACCTGCTGCTTGGACAGACAGCTGGAGCAGGGAGATGAGGAGGAGCTGCTGGATGCTGGGGAAGCCAAGCAGGTCCCCTGGCAGCTGTAGCAGTGGCAGCAGCAGCCCCTCATGAAAGCTGTATGATGGTTGGCCTGGGCCATTCTGCGCATGAGGGTGGGAGTGAGGTGTGTGGGCTGGGCAGGGTATAATTAATTGGTGGGCATGGATGAAATTGTCTGGTGGGCTAGATGCAGCCCAGAGGCTGTATTTTGCCCGCCTCAGGTATGTTTCTGCCTGATGCTCACTAGTCATGTGTTTTTGCTGGGCAGAATTTCATGACTTACCTTGTCCAGTGAATGTGCATATGGACCATGCATCTGCCTGACCAACACAGAGCTTACTGCTCATGCTTATAAGCAACCATCCAGCTACATGTCCACACTGCATATAACGTAGGATTGCAAACTGTGCATAAACATGCAAAAAGGCAGTGGTGACTGGGAAACTGACATTTGGGCATATGCAATGAAATAAGATTTTGCCCTAGGTGTTTAGACAGGGCTGGCCCATCTTATCTTGTGCAACCTGTTGTCGCAGGGGGCCCCGCAGCTAAGGGGCCATGCCCCACTCTCCCCCCGCTGCCTGTGCCATGTTTAAAGGGCTCGATGCGGGCAGGAAGCCCCTTCCTGGGTAAGTGGGGGTGGAATTCCCGGCCCTGGGGAGGGAAACCAGGCAACCCTAGCACATGCTGTCCCTACCTCATGCCCCCTGTAGTGCAACCCATGTGCACGCAGCCCAGCCCTGACTATTTTATTTCAGTGAATTTTGATACTGCAATTAACCACAGTTTTGATTTTTCGATGGATCGGGGGTGACCAAAAAATATGTGCTGGCCCTGTGTTTAAACACTGGAAATAAATATGCAGCTGTTTTGTCCTTGCCCTGTTAAGTTTTTCCTGTTCCCTCTGGTAAAGTTTACCTACCTTAATAAACTGTTATTGTATGGAATTATGCATCTTTACTAGGTGTCTGAATAACCAGTCATAAGTAATTAGCAAATTCTCATAGTAATTATGATAGCTTAATTTGAAGAATTTTTTTCCAAATACAAGAATTACTTTTAGTAGGCATACTCTTCCTGTTGGCTCCAGTCTTATGATTCAGATATGTGTGGGTGAGGAGATGTTAATACTGCTTCCAAGGAAGAGATGGAATGTCTCTATTTCTATGGAGATCATGATGTTTTCTGTGATCAACATTACTGTTCAGTGTGTTCCAGCAATTGTAGTAGTTTTCATACATTTTCAGAACAAAATGACCATAGCAGATGTTGACTGCTAGCTATGAGAAGGTACAGCTCATAAGAGCATATAAGAGTTAGAAAACTGAATAATATATACAGCACAGTTACTTCCCTTCAGCATAGATAGCATAGAGAAATGTATTACCTAGAAGTGTAATTTATTAATGATTACAATATGTCAAGTGGGCCAGTATGCCAAATTCTACAGGCACGAATCTCAACTGGTATAAATCAGCAGAGCTCCAATGATTTCAGTGGAGATATGCCAATTTGCACCTACAAATACTCAATACTCCAACAATAAGTCAAACTGCTTCCCAAACACAAATAAAAATAATATTTTCTGGTTTAAACTTGGTCTGAAAATGTGGTGCCAAATAAACATGGTATAAAGTCCAGTTCCTACTAGTTTGAACAAGTATTTTGTTTAAAATAACAGTATCACTTACTTAAACTGATAAATGGCTTTTGGCAAGATGAACAATCCTGGCCTGTGCATTCAGACACACTATAAATGGGCCTTTTTTATTTTTTAGCAAAGTTGTGACTGTGAAGAAAAGAGTTGAGTGGAGCTCCCTGTGGTTAGTACAAATCATTATTGGCATGGAACATTCTTTCTTTTCCATTAATCAGGAAAAGCAAAAAAGCCAATATAAATCTCCTATTAAGCTGAATCTCAAACTGGGATGCTCATAATTATTAAAGCTGTAGTGCATACATGCTGGCATTAGTACCAACATCGTCATTTGTAATACTGTTAACTTGTCTAATAGTGGAGTTGGTTTTTTTTAAACCTTTTTAAAGTTCCTGACTCCTGTTAATACTCATTTCAGTGCCTTAAATATCTGAATAATGACGCTCATTAAGAAGAACAGCAATTGTGTGGACAGCAAAAGATGAACATCATTATTGTTTAAAGTTTTAATTATGTTTTAGAGAAAAAAATTACTAAAAACACTTTTGTTTTACTCATTAAAATTCTACTACAGATTAGTACATTTTATTGTAGCTTTTTGAACTTTAGGACTTTGTTGTGAAGTGAGTGAGAACTGCTGTACAGTAGAAAGGCTTGCTGCTATATGCATATTAGCAAACCCTGTTAGCAATAAAGGAGCTATTGCCAGTAGGGCATAAATTAGTTCCTGGAGAAAATAAGTTATACTGGAAAAGAGCTTCATAGGTCACATAACTTGTTTACACTAGGTTTTGTGCTAGGATAAAAAAGTCACATCACTGACTGAAATTCTTTAACATATACTGTTAAGTGTCACAAATAGACCTGAAGATAGCAGGTAGTTGTCCAGCCCAAAAGAGGGAATGGTGAAAACCAAAGCTCTCTTCCTGGCTCCTGCATTGTTCCAGGAAGGAGGACATTTTCTATTGCTCCACACATCAACCCAGATGCATTGGCCAGTTTCTGGCATTAGCTTACCTGATCTCTTCCTACCCATGTGTGTGAAAAGCAACCAGGTGGATGCTGTTCTCCTGGCCCACTGGGACCTGTCATAAGTCTAGTTCCCACCAGGTGATTTACAGATGCCCTATATCTGCTTGTTCCTCCACACAGAAATGTTAGACAAAGGAGAGGTTCCCATAATTATTTTTGCCTGATCTAAAAGTAGAAGAGCCTCCAACTCTTTGTAGACATGCTCATGAATAAGGAGATACAGAGAATCTAAGAATGGAATGGACTGAACAGCGGGGCATATAGGAAGAAGAGAGGGTTTTCATATTTATAATTTTAACCGTACCACACACAAATGTTAAGTGTTTTTTATGTGAAGCTATTGCTATTAATAAGCCATATGTAAAATGCATGACTTGAATTAACATGGTAGACCACATATATATGTAGTTAATATACTAAACAGGTCAAGGACTTGATATAAATAAGGAGAAAAGTTGGTCATATTGAAAGAGCTTGGAAAATCACCAGGCCCCAGAGTGCCTGAAATACTTATACCTCTGCTATGGTTAAGGCAGTCTGTTGGCATTGTGCCTTGAGAGAGGAGGTCTGGAGAAGATCAAAGAGCAATAAACAGGCTAAGTTTATGAAGGACATATTATTTCAGGCAGACTCCATCCCTCTTTTTAGATCAAATTACAAAAACAAAGGTTGAAGGGCATATGTTAGGAGGGAATGAAACTAGATTTTAGTACAGCATTTAAATGTCTTACTAAATGCTTATGGAATAACTTAGTTAAATTAGCTCAGGGCATAAGTACTATGAGATAGGATAAAATGGGCTGAATGGTAGTTAAAGGAAAGAAAGAAGCCATCAAATTATATGGCAGAGGACCTAGGGGTGAAGCCCCAGAGTATCTTGCATAAGAGAGCTCTCCTCAGACTGTAGACAGACTCAACTGGGGAGACTAAAAGTGATTCTTTTTATTTCAGCTTTAGAATACAAAGCCCCTGGGGCTCTCCCTGGCTGACAGCCTGTGCTGCCTAGTATCAATCCATAGCTTCTAAGTGCTGGCCAGGGGTAATTCGTCATGATGGGGACTGCTGACTACACAGGAGGCAACGCATTTTGAAAAAAGAGATGAGTTACGTAGTTAAATTCAGCAGTGGAAGGAATTTGGTACCATTGCAAACACTACGTGGGAGAAGAGAGAAAGCAAGAAAAATTAGAAATATGCCCAAGAAATAATAAAATGAGATTCAAAGTGGAAAAATACTATCTGGTACATTTGGTGAGAGGGAAGATGCTTGGAAGGGCAGTAAGGTTAAAAAAGACCTGGGGTTAATCATAGCTGGGAAATTAATAAGAACTTGCTGTGTAATGGGGGAAGTAAGCCAACGTAACTGGTGAAACACCTGCAGATGCAGGGCTCTTGGAGCTGCTGCTACTCTATGGTGCCAGCCTCAGTATTTTCCCTTTAAAGAGGAAAAAATTATGGCTTTACAACCAGGTTACTCCGTGTCATTAGCTGTCGAGTTTTTGGGGGGATTGCTGGTCTACTGAAGTCCCTAAGGCTCCCATGTAGGTCTGGATCATTCTTTGTATGTATGTGTGCAGGGTGAGTTCAAGAGTTGGAAGAGTTTTTAAAGGTGGCAAGCCCTCTCTGATCAGAAAAAGATAACAAAACTGAAGGCAGGATATACCAAATTAAAATGGTAGAATGATTTCTAGGGAAAAATTACAGGGATTGACTAGGTGCTCAACACTTTGGCTAAATAGTTACCAAGATCTGGGAGTATGCCCTGTCCCATGCTAAATCAGCTGCAGGAATGGTGTCTAAGGGAAGTGGGATAAATGCATTAATAAGGTATAGTTACTTGAATGGTGTAAAGACTAATGAGCCAGCTGAGTATTTTGGATGCTCAAAGACAAGCAGTCGTAATGATTATATTTGGGAGTAATGACATGAATAAATAAGAGTAAAACTTAAGGTCTATCAGGTAAATTGTTCTAGGCTCTCCTTCAGCAAGGGACTTAATCGTGGATCTAGCTGAAGCATGGATATTTCCACTTACTTCCATTGGCTCTTATGCTTAACTTTAAGCACAGGCTCAGATACTAGAGTTGCTAGAAAGTGACAAGCAGGGTTGCAATGCAATAATATTCCAAAGTTTATTTCACTTTACAGGTTTGGAAAATAATCCATTTTTAAATGTTTGAGCTTTTTTTAAATCTGGGACCTCATTGACACAATTCTCAACATTTAAAAAAAAAATGTCATGAGCTAAAAAAAAATAATAATCCAAAAGTTAATATTTTTTTCATAAAAGAGTTCATTTACCAAAAAGAGATTATTGGACAAAATTAAAACATATTTTGTGAGAAGAAAATTAGCTAGTACTTTTTAAGTACCTTGCTGAAGGGTGAGAGCTATTAGAATGGGATATCTCCCTGAGACAACAGATGTCAGTTCATAGATTTCATAGATTGCATAGACATCAGGGCTGGAAGGGACCTCGGAAGATCATTGCGTCCAGCCCCCCGCCTGAAGGGCAGGAAGTCAGCTGGGGTCATAGGATCCCAGCAAGATAAGCATTCAATTTACTCTGGAAGGTGTTCAATGTAGGTGCTTGAACCACCTCTGCTGGCAGACTGTTCCAGACCTTGGGGGGTTGGACAGTAAAAAAATTCTTCTTTACGTCCAGCCTGAAACGGTCTTGTAGTAGTTTATGCCCGTTCGACCTCGTCATCCCTTGGGGCGCTCTGGTGAACAAACGTTCCCCCAGATCCTGGTGGTCACCCCTGATAAACTTATAGGTGGCCATCAGATCACCCCTGAGCCCACGCTTTTCCAGGTTAAAGAGCCCCATGGCTCTCAACCTGTTGTTGTAAGGTCTGTTTTCCTGACCTCTGATCAGTTGTATTAACTCAAGCTAAATATAAATTAGTATAAAATGTACGGGACTTCAGGAAACAATTTTGCTCTGTAGATGGGGCATGGAGGTCGAAACCTAATTTAAACTTTTTGTCCATGTCTGCATGAGATGCTGACTGCACAGTAGCTTGTTACTGTGCAGTAGTGTCACTTGGCATGAAGCATGACATTTTTTTTTTCATAGACATTAGGGCTGGAAGGGACCTCGGGAGATCATCCAGTCCAGCCCCCTGCCCAAAGGGCAGGAAGTCAGCTGGGGTCATAGGATCCCAGCAAGATAAGCATCCAATTTACTCTTGAAGGTGTTCAATGTAGGTCCTTGCACCACCTCCGCTGGCAGACTGTTCCAGACCTTGGGGGCTCGGACAGTAAAGAAATTCTTCCTTATGTCCAGCCTGAAACAGTCTGGCAGGAGTTTGTGACTGTTCGACCTCGTCATCCCTTGGGGCACTCTGGTGAACAAACGTTCCCCCAGATCCTGGTGGTCACCCTGATAAACTTATAGGTGGCCATCAGATCACCCCTGAGCCCACACTTTTCCAGGCTAAAGAGCCTATCATCGTAAGATCTGTTTTCCTGACCTCTGATCATGCGCGTGGCTCTCCTCTGGACTCTCTCAAGCTTCTCCACATCCTTTTTGAATTGTGGAGCCCAAAACTGGACGCAGTACTCCAGCTGCGGCCTCACCAAGGCCGAGTACAAGGGGAGAATGACGTCCCGGGATTTCCTCGAGAAGCATCTATGGATGCAAGCCAGCGTTTTGGTCACTTTACTAGCCGCAGCATCGCATTGCAGGCTCATGTTCATCTTGTGGTCAATGATGACCCCCAAGTCTCTTTCTTCAGTAGTGCTAACCAACGTAGCACTGCCGAGCCTATAAGGGTGCTGCAGGTTTTTCCTCCCAAGGTGGAGAACCTTGCATTTATCGGTGTTAAACACCATGAGGTTCTCGTCTGCCCATTTGCTGAGCTTGTCCAGGTCAGCCTGGATCACCCGCCTATCTTCTGGCGTGGATGCTTTGCCCCAAAGTTTGGTGTCATCGGCGAACTTGGCCAGTCCACTCCTGACTCCAATGTCCACATCGTTAATGAAGATGTTGAACAGTATGGGTCCCAGGACAGAGCCTTGAGGGACCCCACTGGTCACAGGGCACCATGATGAGTGACTGCCATCAATCACAACCCTCTGGGTCCGACCACAAAGCCAATTTCCCAGCCAGCGGATCGTGGTGGAGCCAAGGCCACAACTGGGCAGTTTGGCCAAGAGGTGATCATGGGATACCAGATCAAAAGCTTTTTTGAAGTCAAGATATATGACATCAATCTCTTCTCCCTTGTCCAGGTGATAGGTCACCTGGTCATAGAAGGAAATGAGATTGGTCAAACAAGACCTACCCGCAACTAACCCGTGCTGGCTGTCCCTTAGAATGTTAGCCTGGGCCAGTCCCTCAGGATGGCCTTCTTAATAAACTTTTCTAAGACCTTCCCCAGGATAGAAGTCAGGCTAATGGGCCTGTAGTTAGCCGGATCCACTCTCCTCCCTTTCTTGAAGATCGGCACCACATTGGCCTTCTTCCAGTCTTCGGGCACTACACCAGAGCGCCAGGAGTTTTCAAAGATCTGTGCCAGGGGCTGGGCTATGATGCTTGCGAGCTCCTTGAGTACCCTGGGGTGCAGATTGTCAGTGGTAATGAGCTACTGTGCAGTCAGTGTTGCCAAAAAGCTGTTTGGGGATGCTACTGTGCAGTAACATCTGTTACAATAAGAAGTCCTTCTTCAAATACATAGGGGGTAAAAAGAGGGTCCCGGGTAATGTGGGGCCCCTGCAGGACACGATGGGCAACTTAGTCATCACGCCAGATGACAAAGCTAACATATTTAACGATTTCTTTGCCTCTGTCTTCCTAAGTAGGGACCAGTTCAGCCACCTCCCTGCTGGGCCCCCCTCGGGCCCCGAGAGAGACACGCCTGGGCCAAGGGTTAGTGAGGAGTTAGTTAGGGTACTTCTGGAGAGGCTGGACGTGTTCAAGTCCGCTGGTCCGGACGATCTTCACCCTAGGGTTCTACAGGAACTGGCTGAGGTCATTGCGGGACCCCTGGCACGGCTCTATGAGCACTCGTGGTGCTCTGGCGAGGTGCCGGAGGACTGGAAGAGGGCCAATGTGGTCCCTATCTTCAAAAAGGGAAAAAAAGAGGACCCGGGAAATTACAGGCCAGTTAGTCTGACCTCAATCCCGGGTAAGCTCTTTGAAAAAATTATCCTGGCACACATCCAGGAGGGCCCTGCGGGGGAATGCATGCTCAGGGGCAACCAACATGGGTTTATCAGTGGCAGGTCTTGTCAGACCAACCTGGTGGCCTTTTACGATCAGGTCACCAAATCATTAGACGCAGGGGTTGCTGTGGATGTAGTCTTTTTGGACTTCCGGAAGGCTTTCGACACTGTCTCTCACCCTGTCCTCATCAAAAAGCTGGGAGACTGTGGTGTCGATGCCCACACGATCAAATGGGTCGCCAACTGGTTGGAGGGCCGCACCCAGAGGGTGGTAGTGGATGGGTTCTTCTCGACATGGAAGGATGTGGGCAGTGGGGTTCCGCAGGGCTCGGTCCTCGGGCCTGCACTGTTCAACATCTTCATCAGTGACTTGGATGAGGGGGTAGAAAGCACCCTGTTCAAGTTTGCTGATGACACTAAGATGTGGGGGGATGTGGGTGCACTAGAAGGGTGCAATAGGCTACAAGCTGACCTTGACAGGTTGCAACGGTGGGCGGATGAGAATAGGATGGGGTTTAACACTGATAAGTGCAAGGTGTTGCACATGGGGAGGAAGAACCGGCACCACACTTACAGGTTGGGGAACTCCCCTCTTGCCAGCACGGAGACGGAAAAGGATCTTGGAGTCGTCATTGACTCCACGATGAACATGGGCCGACAGTGTGGGGAGGCAGTCAAGAAGGCCAATCGTACCCTGTCATGCATCCACAGATGCATCTCGAGCAGGTCCAGGGAGGTGATCCTCCCCCTCTATGCGGCACTGGTCAGGCCGCAGCTGGAGTACTGCGTCCAGTTCTGGGCACCACACTTCAAGAGGGACGTGGACAATATGGAAAGAGTCCAGAGGAGGGCCACTCGTATGATCAGGGGTCAGCAGGGCAGGCCTTATGAGGAGAGGCTACGGGACCTGAACCTGTTTAGCCTCCACAAGAGAAGGCTAAGGGGGGACCTTGTGGCCTGCTACAAACTGGTCAGGGGGGATCAGCAGGTATTGGGGGAGTCCCTGTTCCCCCGTGCGCTGCCAGGAGTGACCAGGAATAACGGTCACAAACTGGCGGAGGGTAAGTTTAGATTAGATATTAGGAGGCGCTACTTCACAGTCAGGGTGGCTAGGGCCTGGAACCAGCTTCCAGGGGAAGTGGTGCAGGCTCCTAGCCTGGGGATTTTTAAAAGGAAGTTAGATGAGCACCTTGCCGGGGTCATCTGACCCCGGTGCTCTTTCCTGCTAAGGCAGGGGGTCGGACTAGATGATCTACCTAGGTCCCTTCCGACTCTAGCTACTATGAAACTATGAAACTATGAAACTGCGCAGTCATTTAGTATTTGTGTATGCAAGTACTAAATGACTGCACACTAACATCTGCGGAGTTAGTGTCTCATGTAGACGCAGCTTTCGTCTAGCTTCTGGGACTATCTCTATGTACATAGTGAGTAGAACGTTTAGAAATAAAGTTCTGGCACTAATCTAATTACAACTGAAGTCTAGAAAGGTTTTTTCTAAATTTGGTAAATATAATAAACCTAGTTTGTTCTGGAGGAATGTCTTGTTCGTAGCATATTTGCCTTTCTTTTTTAAATGTACTGAAAAAGAATAGCGGTCTGGAATATCATGGAAAATCCATGTTGGATTTTTCCTTAACTGTAAAATATATTATAAAAGGTAAGAGCAGATGCAGGTATATTTGCATCCAAATCTTATACTCTACTTTATTTAGCATGCTGCTTATATAACACATATATAATATAATGAGGTAGGTAAAGTATCAGAAACTTCTGCCTTAAAAGTTCTGTTTTTGGAATTGTGGCAGTTGCCATTAGCAAACATGTCCTTCACAGAAAAGAACATACCCAAAGGGCATGATTTAAATTCAGACTGAATTATGAGTGTTTCTTAGCATTCAAAATTGTTGCAACTAAAATAGAAAGTGCATTCAGGAAAAGATTTTTGCAATAGGCAAAATCCTTCCTAGTTGTTGAATCTTGTGAAGCATTTACCATAGGCATATGAATAACTTTACTACCAAGCTTAAAGGTAAATGAGTGTATGTGCAGACTTGTGCCTATATGATGAAGAATCAAGACTGGGAGAAATGAAGTCAACCATTCCCTTTACAAGATGAAGGGATAATTATCAGTTTTTGTGCTTCAATACAGTTGTTCCCAAGATACGTTATTAAATGAAGATTTATGATGCACATTATCATGTAAAAACTAGCGAAGATACTGCATTTTGGTCCTAATTTTACCAGGCTTGGGAATGATGTACAGTATTCAGCTTGCTTTCTTCTTTTTTTTTTTAACCACAGTTTTCCTCTAATGGACTTTCTTGACTGCTTCAAGTCCTAGTTACTAGATAGGGGCTGATGAATTGTAATTACCACAATAAAACAGCCATCCGAGGCCAAATACGCAAATCTAGTAGTGAGCCTGCTTTTGTGTTCTGTGACTGCTAAGGTCACCCAATACAAAATAGACATAATCCATAGCTGAACATACTGTTCAGAGACCTCTCTTTCTAAACATATTATAGTGTTTTGGAAAAGTGGAAGATGGATTACCTACTTTTTCAATTCTTCTTCACGTTGTCTTGCTGCATAAACAAAGGGCCCATCTCCTACAAATCAGCTACTTAAGAAATAAAGTGAGTCATCTCTAAATAGTACAATCCCTGTACATTTCTAGTATTGTCACTAGGAATATTTTCATTATCTGTTGAGACAGTTATGAGCATGCATGCAGTTTGAAAGCAGTTTCAGTGTGATATTATGAAAACATTAAAGTCAAGCTATGCAACACCTTCAAGCTACATTTACAAAAATGGGGGAAACAGCATCCTGTTGTGCAAATTGTGATTTAGGAAGCCAGGGTACAAAAGTTACTGTTTGAAATTAGCTTGTACCATTTGAACTGCCATCCAAATTTAATTAAAAAAGTCATAATGCTCTAAGAGAACCTTTCAGATAATTTTAATCTGTGAAAAGAACAAAATTCTCTTAAATCATAGACTGAAGCAGGAGTGGGCAATTATTTGGGCCTGCAGGCCACATAGACAGTTTTGGGGAGCCGCTATGGGCTGGTCAGCATCCCGCCACTCTCCTCCACAACAGCTCAGAGTCTGCATGTCCTGTAGCTCCTCACCACTACCAGTGCCCTGCAGCATCTGAGCGTATGGCCCCAGCCTCGGCCTGCCCCACACCTGTTCTGCACTTTTTGGAGCATACTAGCTGGGACCTACATGCACAGCCCTGATCCTGGGCCACCCCGCACCCATGCTGAGCAGTGGTGGCAGCACTGGCAGCTGGGCAGAAACTGCTGTTGGGCATGGGGAAAAAGTGGCCACCTTCCCCTGGCTGCTGCTGGAACCTTCTTGCAAGGCTGTTCGGAGCCCGTGCCCGGGCTGTCCTGTGGCTACTCTCCACTACCACCACTGCCCCACCAGGTGGTCTGGAGGTGGCACTGGTGGTGGTGGTGATAGTGGCAGAGGAGCCACAGGATTAAATATCAGGAAAAACGTCACTTTTAGTGGAACAGTTCTTTTTTGTTTTTTTGGTAGGTTGGGCATGGTTAGGGGACTTCGATACTACTGAGTATTTAAAATTAAAAGAACAGAGGGATAAATTTAGGTAAAGTATTATATATTGGTGTTTGTGCTGATGTCTAATGGTTTGAAGATCTCTTGCAAAGAATCGGGTTAAATGTGGTTTAATTAGTGAACTTTACAATTATCTTGTATTGGGTAAGATTTATTAAAATAGTGTGGGGTTATTGTATTGTATTAAGGATTAGAATCAGCTTATCTTGTTGTTTTTATTTATGCTTGTAAATAACACCCTACCCACACCAAAAAAAAGAAAAACAAATCAATGAGGTATATTCTGGGTCTTATGCTGTACTGCCTTGGTTCAGACGTTACTTCAGGGATCTGATTAATCCTGCTGAAATACTCAAATCATATACTTTCTGAGTCACAATTTATGACTCTCTTAAAATATTGGAGGGAAATGTTTCAAGTTACAGTATAAATGTTTGTGAGCCTATTTAGAAAATCCTGTACTTTGGTTTCAGTCCGTGTTTCCCACTGGTGTATATTAAAGGCATTTTTCTCTAAATGATGTGATATGGTCAAGACGTGTAATGGGAAAAGAACATTTCCATTTATTGAGTTTCCATAGCATTTTACTAGATACTTTAGAAGTGAATCCATCACCTATTCCTTTTTTTAGAATCAATAATAGTTTTTTCTAGTTTATTTGTCAAAGGACTTCTTTTTGTGTGAGGGCAGGCAACACTAATAAATGTGTTAATCTACCTTGCTGAATAACATGACTGTTTTCATTACCTTTTCAAAAAAAAGAGGTTTGCATATTTCTAGGATTCTCTTTAAAAAAAAAAGTGTTTGTTTTTTTAATTGAGGGAGAGTGGTATAATGGGGGGGGGTAGGTCACAAAAATAGCTGTTGCTGCAGCAGTGGCTGGGTGTGCTGCTGCCATTGGTAGCATTGCAGCCAGCGCTGCCTTATGTGACACAACTGCCCCAGGCATGGAACTGCCTTGCTACACTTCTGTGGAGACCTGACTTTGTCTTTCCCTTGCTCCGCAGAGTACTATGTCCTGCTTTCTCTGTACCTGAAGTAGAATACTGCTCCTTTTTTGGTACAGGTGCAAGGAAAATTGTAGATCATATCCACTGAGCCATTGTTCTTGAGTTTGCACCATATCGACAAATAATGGTGATTGCTGCTTAAGATCACCTATATAGCTCTTCTTCCACCAATTTCTTCCTGTTGCCCCTCTAATAACACATTCCAGAATTTAGCCCTGAAAGCATACATGGATATAATATCTTGCTTAGTTAAGTTTTCCTTGGTTTTTCTTTTGCTTAAAAAGTCTAGTTTAGTTTCTTTACTGAACCTTATGTCCTATTTTCCCACTTGTGGGACAGTTCAGTAACTCTTTCAGCAGCAGCTGTTGCTACACATTTTGAGGAAGAAATAATCTCCTTTCAGTCATGTTCTTTCTATCCAGTTATACCCGGATCTGGCATCTGCTTGCTCATTAGATTGAGGATGCAAACAGTAGCAGATGCCTGTTGTGGTAATTAGACAGAAGAAACATGTACTTTTAGTTTTGTGTTGGGAGGGAGGAGCTGCCCAAACAGGTTGGAGAGAACATCTTGATTTTAAAAGACTAACATCAAACTTTCCCCATTCCACTTTTCTAATTGCTTCAGTAATTAGGAAAATGTTTATACTATCTTTCTTCTATTTCTTTCTTACTTCTTTTCCATTCTGGATCCCTCTGTCTTCTGTATTTCTTTTCTGCTTCTTCTGCTTTTCGTTTCACATAGATTGTTTGGGTATTAGTTGAATGCTGCTAACCTGTGTTCCCATATGATGTTGCTCACTTAAAGATAACTATTGTACTTTTTTTTGTTTTGTTTCTGGAGGACAGATTTTGGCTCAGGTTACGAGGCTGTGCGAGGTAATAGAAACAGTGGAATTTACCCCTTTTACTCCAGTACAGCCTCTGCTTTTACTATAGTTAACACCACAGGCATTGACAATCTCTGCTGAACTGCTGCATTTTTCACCCCTGTGCATGTGGGTAACTGCCTCCTGGAGTGTGCCAGCCAGAATAAGCTGCACTGCACAATAGAGTTTGACTCTGTGGATGCATCTACACGTCCCCCTACAGTGATGTAGCAACATGCTATGTCACTGTACAGTGAGCTACGGTGATGTAGTGATCATGCAGGTCTACACGTGAACTCCAGCTACATCCCTGTAGCGGTGTGCTCCCTTGGTATAGCGCACCCGTACAGCGATGTAGTAATGAAATCTAACTATGTGCTGCATGCACGGTGCAGTAACCACCTGTATTATGCCATACTTCAGTACTTCCAAAAGAAAGTATTAGTAACATTGCCATATGGTGACATGTAGATGCACCCTGAGGGTATGCTTTTAGGTTAGTATTCTGCTTACTAGCTGGTGTTGAAGCCATGTCTTTACTGTTACTTCTTTTTTCATATTCCTGTATCAAGGTAGTTAGCAGAATTCACAGATTTGCTGGAATCTGACAGGCCACGCCATGAGCACTTTTGCTGTGGCCTCAAACTAGCAACCTTGGGGCTGTCAACGTTGCACCTGTCAAGAAGGTCAGCTCTTTTTGATGTAGGTGATTAGTTTTCTGTTTCACAGGAATTATTTTAAATATGCCATGTACCTAGTGTTGGCCTACTGTGTACTCTCATTCTTAAGTACATGAGATTTAAATTTAGGTGATACATTTACTTCCCCTCATTCAATCCCAGTAACAGATGGTAGGAAGCAGTAATTCTTTGATTTCTTTTGACCTTTTTTCCAGAACCCCATTATCCAAACTTACCACAGTTAACAATAAGCTTTCAGATCCCATGGCTTTATTTCCGACCCATCATCCATCTGTGTTGCTTTCTACCATGCTTTGCAAGCCTCTCTTCTTTCCCCACCCTACTTCAGGTTTTCTATGAGAGGACTTTCCCAGACACTGTTACTTCCAAGTCCTGTTGCTGAGGAGCTCCTTCTTATGGGAGCCTCCCTCAAAAAACAACCCTCTTCTTCCTGGTTTCAGCTTGTCCTGATTGAGGCACTTTCCATGACAAGGTACAGTTAGCTTTATTGACCACATCCTCGCATTGCTGGTCCATGTTCATCTTGGAATCAATAATGACTCCAAGATCCCTTTCTGCCTCTGTGCTGATGAGAAGAGAGTTCCCCAGCCTGTAGGTATGGTGCTGGTTCTTCCTCCCTGGGTGCAGCACCTTGCATATGTTAGTGTTGAATCCCATCCTATTCTCATCTGCCCATTCCTGTAACTTGTCTAGATCTAGTTGCAACCTGTCCCTCTCCTCCTGTGTGCCTACTTTTCCCTACATCTTAGGGAGAAATCCACAAATTTGAACAAGGTGCTTTTCACCCCCTTGTCCAAGCTGCTGATAAAGATGTTGAACAGTATGGGCCTGAGGACCAAGCCCTGGGGAACTTTACTGTCCACATCCCTCCAGGTTGAAAATGACCTGTCTACTACCACTCTCTGGGTGCGGCCCTCTAGCCAATTTGCGACCCATCTCACTGTGTAGGAATCAATGTGAGAGTTGCCTAATTTTTTAATGAGAACGGGGTGAGAGAGAGTGTCAAAGGCTTTCCTAAAGTCTAGAAAGACTACGTCCACCACAACACCTGCATCCAAGAATTTTGTGACCTGGTTGTAAAAGGCCACCAGGTTGGTCTGACAGGACCCGCCTCTAATGAACCCATGTTGGTTGCCCCTAAGCATAATCTCCCCTGCTGGCCCCTTGCAGATGTGCTCCTGGATAATCTTCTCAAAGAGCTCCTCCAGGACCCAGGCAAGACTAATGGGCCTATAACTACCTGGGTCCTCCTTCCTCCTTTTTTTGAAAATGGGGACCACACTGGCCCTTTTCCAGTCCTCTGGCACCTTGCCAGAGCACCACGAGTGCTTGTAAAGCTGTGCCAGGGGCCCCACAATGACCCCTGCCAATTCCCTCAGTACTCTGGGGTAGAGATCGTCTGGACCTGCTGATTTTAAACACTTCCAGCCCCACCAGAAGTTCCCTAACTAGGTCCTCCCTGACCCTAGGCCTGGTGGTACCTCTCCTGAGTCTGTCCGGAATCCTGGTGGGGGAGATGATTTGGTCCCTGCTCAGAAAAATGGAGGCAAAGAATTTGTTAAAGAGGTCATCTTTATCGTCTGGTGCAACCACCAGCTTGCCAAGCGTGTCCTGCAGGGGCCCCATGTTATCCGGTACCTTCTTTGTACTCCCTGTGTATTTAAAAAAGGACTTCTTGTTCTCTTTGATCCTGGTTGCTAGTCCTAGTTCTGTCTCAGCCTTAGCCTTCCTAACAGCCCCCCTACAGTCTCGAGCAACAGAGGTATAATTCTCCTTGGTGATAGCCCCTCCCTTCCAGCAGATGTACGTCTCCTTTTTAGCTTTCAGATATTCCTGAATGCCTTTGGTGAGCCATGGGGATTTTGAGCACTCTTGCCTCCTTTTAGTCGCATTGAGATCTTCACCCTTTGGGCTCAGGATCTTCTCCTTAAGAAATGACCACTTTTCTTGGACTCCTAACTCCCCTACCCTCCAGGACTTCATACTAATCTCCTTAACTCATTGGAATTGGCCCTCCTGAAGTCAAGGGCTACTGCCTTGCTGCAGGCCTTTGACACCCTTCACTGGATAGTGAATTCCAATAGGCATGATCACTATTGCCCAGGTGGTCGAGAACCTGTAGACCCCTCACGAGGTCATTGCCTGTGGCCAGGACCAGGTCCAGCAAGGCATTTCCCTTGGTGGGACTGTGCAACTCCTGGGTTAGGTAGAGGTCCTGTATTTCAGCTAGGAACCTACGTGAGCAGTCAGACCTGGGTGACTGCACCTCCCAGATGTTCGGGTAGTTTAGGTCGCCCATGAAAACCACATCCCTTGACTTAACTGCCTTGTGAGCTGACCTGAGAATTCCCAGTCCAGCTCTTCCCCCTGGTTGGGTGGTCTGTAGTAGACCCCCACCATTAAGTCCTTTTCCCCACGACCCCCATGTATTGTTACCCAGAGCACTTCAGTCTGCCCCTCCTCTGACCCTGTCCTGTTTGTTGAGGATATGTATTGCTCTTTGATGTAGAGTGCCACACCCCAGCCTTTCCTCCCCATTCTATCGCACCTGTACAGTCTGTAGCCTTCCAATTATGGGTTGAATCCTACCAGGTTTCACTGAGCCCCCCTATACCCCCCAAGTTCCTCCTGCTTGTTCCCCATACTACGAGCATTAGTGTAGAGGCATTTAAGGCCGCCTGTGGGGGACATTTAAGGCCTCCATAGTGCTGCACAAAGTGGTATTGGGCACAGAGTGAAAACTATTCTTTCTTTTCAACTGTTAATGAACCAGTGTTAGGGCCTTGTTACACATCAATTTTCAGCAGCTTCTGGAGCTCTTAACCCCTGGATTGTCCACACATTGACAAGTGAAACTACTTGTAAGCACACTTTAGGCAGCTTAAAGCTACGCTATTCCAGGGCAGGTTTACCTCTGATTTGTGTTACCCAGCTCATGTTCCATTACTGTGTGGCCCTCCTCACAGATGAGCTGTGGAAATCCTCCAGTATCCCCGGATGCAGTGTACCTTACCCCACCCTTCTGTTCTGTATGGAAAAACTTTTCACCCCCTGAACTTTGCTGTTTGGGGCGGTGGGGAGGGAGGTTCTGGCACCAAGCCAACTCCCCTCCCATCCTTGGGAGTGACCTTTCCACCCCCAGGGGTGCAACACCATGCAAACAACCTGTAGAGCAGATGCCAGCTAGCCAGATCACATGGCATTGATGGGTCCAAGAGTGAGGTCCATGTGGGGTGGTAGAGGAACAAGGTGGGGGGCCAGACTGGGTCCCCATAAGCTGGGGCTTCCTTTCTGGGGCTGGAGCAGTAGCTCCCCAAAAGCACCATGCCTTACTGCTCCCACTTCCCAGCCACCCCGGGAAGCATGTCCAGTAACCCCCACACCCCAGTTCCAAATTTTAATTCATTACAACATGAGACATTCTTTAATTTACTGCCTCTTTATTTCTTTTTATATTTCTTTTTATTTTTTTATGTTATCCTTCAGTAGCTGACTTCCCTCGTTTCACCACCCATCCCCCACCCCCATTTCCTTTTCACCTCTCATTTCATTACCCACCCGCATCCCATTAACTCTCTGCCTCCCAGCTTCATGTTCCACCCCCACTGCAGCCCATCTCTCTCACACTGCCCCCACCATCCTGGGCAGGGAAAAAAGCCTGCCCTAGCTCACCAGCTCTGTACTGGCAACTCACAGCTGTAGCTCCTAGTCAGACACCTGCTTGCCAGTCCTCTAAGCTATATACAGACAGTCAAAAAGCCCTAGGCTGAATTGATTCAATCTTTGCAGGTTAGTTTAAACCTCATAGATTAAATTGAAACAGAAGTGAACAGATATTTACCTTTGATTCAGGAAATGTAGCCACGTGTGTGCTGTGGCTCAGGCCAGAAGCCAGGAGGTGCTAGAGTATGGCTGTCTAGCTTTGTGTCCATGTCCTCTTCCTGTTGCCCCTGAGGTCTGTGGGATTTAAAATCCAGAATCACAGCAGCAGGACTCTGTAGGGTTGCTCATCACTTCCTCTTCCTGCTTCAAGGTGGCTCTGGGATTTGTAGTCCACAGTTGCAGCCACCAGTAAGTTTGAGTGAGGGAAGATGTATTTAACCCCTGCCCCCACCACCCAGGGTGTGCTGGGGGGTGGGGGGTATTCCCTACACCTGCAGACTGGGCTGCATCCCCAGCTGGGTTTGCTTCATCCTACCCTGTCATCCAGGCCTCATTGCTCCAGCTAGGGAGCACAGGGGCAGGGCCAGCCCTGCTCTCTGGAGCAGACAGCACACCCCAGTTCAGGGCTGGCAAGCATGTTGAGATGCTGGGGGGACTAGGATTTAACTTGAATCAGGAAAGGGTCTGGGACAGAAGTTTCATAAACTGGTTTGACCCAAATCAAGTAAGTCTGATACTACATTCAACCTGATTTATCTCAAACTAGTTTCAGCCATTTTCAAACTAGTTTGTGTGCATTTTCTTTCACCTTAAACAGGTTTATGTGTAACTTCCGTCCCTAGCCCTAGTGGCAAGTCACAGCTGTGCAGGTTGGGGACAGTCAGAGAAGGTTTTTAGCTTTAAGTTGTGAGTACTCTAAACTTGAGCTAGCACTAACACCAATCAAGATTTGAGCAGCTCAAAGTACAATGTGTAACAAGGCACTTACAGATGTGATTCCATTTGAAGAGCCTTCTCATGGTTTTCTCAGTTTAGGATCTTTCATGATCCCTGGCATTCTACATAAGGGCAGTTGTACAAACTGCAGTGACCTGGCCATATTCCATTTGTGGAATGTATATTTTGTCTACCAAAGTGTTTCTCTAGCAGTTTGAAATGGATGGAATAATCTTTTTGTCCAAACACTTGTATGCTTATACACTTGCTATGTACTGTCAAACCATTGCTTTTTAAGTGTTTGGGTAAGGGGTTCCTCTATGTGTATTTCATGGAAATTAAAGGTTTTCTGAATAAAAGGTGCCACATAAATGGGACCAAATACAAAAGAGCAATTTCCACACCGCCCCTTGCATCTTGTCAGTCTTCTCCTGAAATACTCCATCCATCAGAAATAGCCTTACTGAATTTTTCCACTTCACTTTCCCATTTTGTTTCAGCTATTGGTTATAGCTTTAGCTATAGAGATATATCTCTTTTCTTTCCCAGTGCTGTTTCTGTTAATTTTGTCTCTCTCTTCTGTTCTTATTCCCTAACAGTATAACTGAATGATTTTAATTTTGCCAAACACTTTGGATTTAGTTTGGAAGAACGTTATGGAATTTGCCTGTTCTGGAAGGCATTGCTATTGGGTTATTACAAAATCATTCCAACCTGGAGATAAGTAATTTAAAACATCATTTAGTAGCTGATCCAGTTGGCATATTTTGTGTTAATGTAAAAAAAATAATTAAATACTACAGTGCATCTTTTACAAGGAAGTCAGTAAATTGGCTGAAAGAATACTTTTCATCATTCTAGTGTGGTACTTAGTTGTGGACTAGGATGCATTTCCTCCTGCATCATAGTTAGTAATATATCACTAAATGTGGAGGAGGAGACTTGGATTATTCCAAGAATAGTTTGAGATCACAATACATTCTGGGCACATCTACACATTGCCGTATGCCAATGTTGCTATTGTGCCATGCAGTGTTGCTATTGTGCCATGCTTTAGTATGGGTTGTTACTGCACTGTGTATGCAGCACAAGGTTATATTTTGCCACTACACTGCCATAGCGATGCACTATACCTGGGGAGTGCACTGCTACGGCAATGTAGATGACACACTGTGTTGCTGAACGGCATGCTATGGCTGTTAATGATATATTATCACACATCCACGTGTCTGCACATGATCACTATATTGCTGTAGTGTGCTGCATAGTGACATAGTGTTGTTACATCGCCTCAGAGTCGTTCTACCATACTCTTATTCTGGGGTACAAAGATGCCAGGATTTCTAAAGCAAATTGTAGTGACAGATAAAGTTGATGTATAATACTCCTCTGTGTGTGATATATGGGGGATGGAAAACAAGACTCTGTGGGTCTATTAACTCACATGTATTTTGTAGAGCAGTACATCAGGATGTGTGGTAGTAGATCATTAATGATCTTTCTCAGGTTAGGGGTCTACCTGGCATTAACCAAAGTAATTTGAGAATAATTTTGATCAGATGACTTAAAGGGTCATAATAAGTAAATTGAAGCTGGTGGTCACAGATTATTTATTAAGGATTACAATATTTATCATGAAATCATTGATTATAATGAACGTATACTTATAAGGGTCTCTAGCTAAGACTGATTGAATGAAATAAAGAAAAAGCCAGTCTGATTTTCCAGGGAGTGGGTTGGGCAGACAGTGAATTGAGTTTACTTTCCTCTTAGATACCAACAACTATTAGATTTTTAAAATTATTTTCAAGAGGAATAAATCAGTTTTATCACTTTGGGACTTTTAAAACTAGGTTGACTAAAGCACTATTAGAAATAATCCAGCAATGTTAAAAAAATGGTCTGGATAAACTAATATAGTGATTACTGTTGGCGTTTACATGACAGCAGTTAGCACTCCATAGTGTAAAAAAAATCATGGATATTTCTTTTTCTGTTAAAATGGTCTTTTTCTGGTAAGTGAATGCTGCTGTATCTCAGATACCACAGTTGGGGAAAAGCTGGCTTCTCATTGATGGCTCCTGAAGATATTTTTTCCTCTCTTGATTCTCTTGTTATTGAACCAGTAGGCTTTATCTAGTAGTACAGTTGTCACTTTTTAATTTTGTTTTAGAGATTCCTATAAGTCACACTGTAGTCTTCAGGGAACTTTTATAATACCCAGAAATATTAACATTGCTGCCAGTTGCATAGTTGGGTGGTCAATAGGAGGATGGGAAAATATGCTTTAGTCCATCAGTTTTGAACCCATCTAGTTATACTACCATTTGGCATGAAAAAGCCCAGAGTTTTAGACTCTAAAATGTTTTTTTTTAATCAATCACTATGCATGAGACAGCCAAGCAGTGTAAATATATAGATTTGGCAGATACAACACTTTGAAATTTGCACAAAAGCTTTTTTATTGAGGAGTGTCATAACAGTAGTCAGTTTGCAGACTCTTCATATGGTGTCAGGGGTTGGTTTACCCTAAAAGTAAACTTGACTTGTAGTTTATTGTATTACAATCTTTCTAAAGCTTGAACGAGTGACTTGAATGGCATAAAACTTAAATATGAAGATCGTTCTTTTAGGAAAGCCCCATAGTCTTATGAGTAACTGTCCCAGGGGAGAGTGGGAGGAAGGATTCCGTACCCAAAATGGGGAACCGTGGGAGAGAAATCCTTACGAAGAAAAGAAAACAAATGTAAAAATAAAACAAGAAAATACTTACCGGCAGCAGGAACAACGGCGCAGCTGGAACGAGGAAGGAAACCTGCACGTCTCATCAGCCGTGCTTTCATACAGCAGCATCTGGCCAGTGACGTCACCAGCAATTACCAACTGGTAAGAATAAAACAAACCACTGGTGGAGGAAGCGAGGGAGGGAAAATGGACCTGAGGGAGGCACCACCATGGTGTGCCTCTTGGGAGTCCCACAGGGAGACAGAAGGAGAGCCCGCTTCGGCTAACAAGGAGCCAGAGGGAGTCCCAGATGCCGGCTGGGACAACAGCAGTGAGGAACAGCTCACTGGAGAGGAGGACGAGCCAGAGAAAGCTCCTGCAGCCAGTGGAGACAGCAAAAGTGGAGGGAGCAGAGAGAGGAATGCGACGTCCTACACCCTAACAGATGGGAGAAGTGGGGACATTTGGGAGGCAGAAGAAAACCCCTCTTCAAGAAGCTTTATGCAGGAGCAGCGTGAGGGGCGGAGTGCCACTCCTGGGTATGAGTAGCAACCGGGCATACACAGAGGGGCCACAAGGCACCCGAGTAGTGACGCCACTAAAGAAAGGGAAGAGGAGTGGATCCACAACAGTAGAAGAGCTGGAAAGAGGGGGAGAGGCGACCCAAGCGAGGGGTCACTGATACCCGACCCCAGGTGGGGACCATCTCTGGAGAGATTTAGGGAATAAAGCACCCAGCACCCAGATGTAGGAACCAGGGTGGGGCTACACAGGCTCCCCTTTGCAACAGAGTAGATTGTTAGTTTGTATTTTTCTTTGTTTCCCCGTTTGGAGGGGTTGAGAGGCAGGAGTAAATGCCATGGCTGAGGTAGCTGCCACAGAGCCATCATGGGCTCCACTGTTTTTGTTTAAGTACTAGCCAGGAGTCATACCCTGGAGGGAATAGGTTACAAGGCTGGAGAATACTGGCTGCAAGTGACCCTAGGCTGAAATAGCAAGTCCGTTCCAAGAACCAGTTATTCAGGATAAGGAGGGGCATGCAAGTCTTCCAGAATGCGATAAGAGCAGGACTGTGGACAGGAAGACCCAGTGACCCATCAAGATGGCGTAAGGTTGGGGTGTAGGGATGGTGGAGCCCCACAGGTGACCGCTGGACAGAGATCACGCCACCAGGGAACCTTGAGTAGTTACCCCACCACTGGGGAACATTCAAAGTCGTGGCAGGAGAGATTGGGGAAGGCCACTTGAAGAGCAGACACCTACTTGGTGGCTTACTGGAGACTGGAGGGCGTATACCATCGACCACTTGAACCAAGGCCGCATGTGACCGTACGTTTGAGGCCCGGCAGTCACAGTAACAGTCATAGCAATGTAGGAATAAATGCAGGGTTGCTTACTTTCATTAAAGTGAATATAAGTGTTCTTAAAACTCTGATTCATTCTTGCAGACCAAGAAAACAAATGTAGTACTATTTACATTTCAGGAACACAATTCTTTAAACTTGACTCTTGGTTCTTCAAAAGCTTCTTTAAATTCACTTTTTAAATGCAACTGTATTTTGAAATCCTGGGGTTAAGATTCTTTTTGGTTTTCCCTATTGAATTTTGAACCTAACCATTGAATTTAGTTAGGCAAGTAAGAACAGAATTTAGTTCATAGGTTTTAATCTATAATTGCTGAAATTACTGCCCAATCTATTTAATTTGTATATTTCCTTTTTAGAAACCAGAGTATATTTTCATGCAGCTTTTATGGTATTCAAATCTATATGCAAGGGACTTCTTAACTATTCAGCAAATGTTAAGTAGTACCATCTAGATTTTAGCCTGAAGTAATTGACTGCATTTGATGAATATTACTTTAAGAATTGGACAGAAAATCTTGGCTCTCACTTCAGGAATAAAAGAGCTAATTCACAGTAGTTTAAAAGTGATTTTCATTTGTAATGGTAGGTCATGATGAATGGTGTATGACATAATGACTCAGGCTTTTATAAATTACTTCCATATGGTTGGCTTGTTTTGCAAAGCAATTTGGAAATAATATAGGGCATAACATAAGGCTTTTTCACTTTCTGTTGTTTTCATGATGCTTTATTTTTTTCTTTTTAGTCAGAATTTGAAGGTACAAGGAGGAAAGGATGTTGTATGCTTTTGTGGACAGTACTTGAGTTTCTTATAGTTGGCGCTGAGTAGTGGGAATCAGGCACTGGAAACAATCTTCTTCTTTATAACAGGTTCCTAGTATTTTATGTACTTTCAGTGAAAAACTGTTTCAATTTGTAGACAATAATTACATAACATTCAGTGAACATTAATATTTTTCTGAGTGATAGGTAAGCCTGGCAGACAGAAGTCTACCAATAAGATAATGGAGCACAGTAATTTAGTTAAAATAAAAATTAAAAAGAAAATTTAGGATTGTTTTTAACACTTTTTTAAAACTAGTAACTTTTTCAAATCAAATAGACATCTTAACACAGGTCTGCCATAAAGTATTGCCATAAGGCTGAATGTCTTGGATTGCAGAAGGAGACTGGAACATGATATTTTTTTTAGTTGAAACTTTTCTTGAACAAAAATAACCTTTTCACTATGAAAATATTTGTGCAATGCTTCCATTTATGACATGATTTTTAGGCTATTGTTTTAAAAAGTCCTGAAATATTAGGTTATCAATAGCCAAGTATTAAGAACATTCTAGGGTTACCATATTTCCAGTTCCAGAAAAAAGGACACTTGTTCTGCAGGGGGTAGGGGTATATGATTGTGGGGGGCAGTGATAGGGCAGTGATATGCTCGTGGCCTGCCCCTGCCCATTCCTTTGCCCTCACTCCCAACCCGCAGCTCCTTGGTGCTGCCAGTGTCCTGCACTCCTGATCCGTAGTCCCTGCCCACCATGTTCATCCCCTTCTCCCCCCAGCCCTGCAGCGTCTCCCTGCTGCCCCACCCCTACGAGCACAGCACCGGCCCTGGTGCTCATGGCCTGGCCACACAGCTCCCTGCTGCCTCCTGAAACCCCGTCCCCTGCTGGAGGAGCAGGTGCCTCCTCCCCGCTCCCCCTGCCTTGCTGCAGTTGCAGTGCCTGGATGGCTTCCCCTAAGCTCTGGCAGGCACCTGCCCCCCTCTACACACTGTGCCACACACTTGCATTGCCCACTCCCCACCTCCCCAGACAGTCCCCAAGCCCTGGCCATCCAGCCTCCACCCTCTTACAGATTTACCTGTATCCAGCTGCTGGGGCGGCTCCCACCATTCTGCCTGGCTGTATGCCACCCGTATGCGTGTGCACCCTGCCTTCAATCACCCTCCCCTGCTCCCTCCAGCTCCAAACAGCTCCTTGCTAGGGCAAGCTAGGAAGTGTTGGGAAAAACTGTGAAGCTGAGCTGAGTAAAATCTTGGACATTTGATCATATTTAAAGAAACAGCCTGGATGGAGATCGGAGGGTCCAAAAAGAGGACATGTCTGGGAGGACATGTCCAGCGCCTGGAGTTTCAGTAAAATAATGAAATGTCCTGCAAATTTTTTGATGAACGTAAACAACTTGCAGTTTCTTTGAATATTTTTCCCCTTCCACCCTATATATAAAAAAAAAATTTTCTCTAGCTAGTTCAGTACATGTGTGGAGGGGGCAGTTATGTAGCATATATTGTTTATATTATGTACCTCCTAAGTCACTCATGGAGGAATGTTGGGACGGGGAGCTGAAGAGCCCATTCAGCATGTAACTACTGCTACCATACTTCAGTGAAATATAAGGACTTTGTAAAGCTCTTCAGGCCAGTGGGAGCTGCAGGAAATCAAGGATGCTACCTAGAATGTTTTCCAAACTCCATAGGGCAAGGACCATCTATTAGTACTGTGCTTATTGACATAGTCCTTTTTAAAAATCAAGGACATTATCAGAAAAACCCTGGTGTGTGGCTGAATGCTGGATTAAAATGCAGAACTGTCTGATATGTTTATTTTGCAGTATGGCATATAACTTTATAAAGGCATAGTATAAAATTCTTTATTTTCTGTATTTTTTTTGGTAGAACAAGGATGTAACAGGTGGAAATAATACAGCAAAGCTAGAGCTTCCTACAGTATAAATTCCCACAACTCTGACCCTCATTTACAGAACTCATTTATCACATTAATGGGAGACTTGGAGGGTCACCTTGCTGGTTCTTTGAGACATTAATCTTACTGTTCCTTCTGCAGGCTATATCAAATACTTCTGGATTACAAATATCAAAATAATTGCTTGTCATCTGAGCACGATGTGAAATTCAAAATGTTTTTTTTTCTGAACTGAAAAATTAAAAGACTCATGGAGTAAAAGCAGGATTCAGCCTTTGTTTTTTAAAGGCTTACAAGGTACAAGCCTCTCTTTTTGTTCTGGAAATGGAAAATCCTTCACTGGTTTTTACTTGGTATGTGTGAGGACAGCAGGAGTAAATCCATAGCAAATAAATGCACCAAAGAGAACCAAGCACCTGTTAAAAATAGGCCTTGAGATTTTGATGAAGCTAATCTCATTCTAAGGGTTTTATGTAATATAAAGAAGAAAGTATTCAGACACAAACTGCTGTGATTTTAAAATTGTCATTACAATATTATCAAAAACCTACCTATGCATCTTTAAATAATGGTACTCTATCAAACATAATTAGTTTTCCTTCTCAGTTGCCTTGGATAAAAGGGGTGGGAGGATATCCAGGAAGATCAGAGGATGGGGGCATGAATCTTATAATCAAAAGGAAAGGGGGACAAATAAATAAGAATGGAGAAAAGGTGCTACAAACACTGAAGTGGCTGGTTATGTGATCAGAGTACAGGGAATGTGTGCGTATAATATTTAAGGATCCTTTCCAGTTTTTCTGATTCAGCTTTGTCCATGAATGCGGCATGCCCCCGGAGCCTGGAGGGGCACGGCTAGCTTCCGCAGGCGGCAGTGTCAGTGTCAGCAGTGGGAGCATGGTGGTAGTGAGCGGTGAGCTCTCACAGGCAGCTGCGGTAGTGTTGTGGGGGGCGCTGGTGAGCACTGACTGGTGGTCAGTGACCACCCGCAGATGCCGCCAGCAGCCGGGGGTCAGAGGCGGCCACGGATGAATGGGGACTGCTTGCAGATGCCGCCAGTAGCGTCAGTGGTGAGGGGTGGGGAGTGGCGACCACCTGCAGGCACCGCATTCCAGGGGATGCTCTGCCAAGATCAGGGGGTGCATGCATGTGCACCCCCTATGCATCTTGGCCTTCTCATTCATAGAGGCATTAGTTGTTCAGTTTGTTTATAAGGTGCTACTCTGCCCTACCTTCTGCCTAACTTCAGATTAACATGACTGTCTGTCTCTCTCAATCCAGTAGGTTTCTCTAGGCCTCGCAATAAGCTGGCTTTTCAAAAAAGATTTGAAAGCATAGTTGCATGCAGACATACATTTAATTTTGTTTCTCAGGAAAAGCATTTAGTTATGCCTCCAATGGAAATAAAAGAATGAAGTGATGTTAGTGAGAGTATTTCAGGGGAGAGAAGAATGAGACCCGATTGTCCGTCTTCCTCTATCAGTGAATTTAATAGCAACTTCTATTTATTTTTATTTTTATTTTTTTTTAAATGAGTAGGGTCAGATTATCTGGATATTTGAATAATTGCTTAATTCTTGTCATAATTTTTATTTTAATATTTAAAAAAAAAATCAAATTCTGACAGAGCATGTTTTCAGGAGGCACGTTTATAGGTTGTTAGTTGATTTTGCTGCTTAGGTATGCTACCAGATGGTCTGTGACACTTGTCTTGGCTATGGCCTAGTTTCAGCAAAGTATTTAAGCATGTACTTGACTTAAGTTTGTGGACCTCTTTACTTAATGTTAGGCATGTGTTTCAATACCTTATTGAATCAGAACTTCTGGGGATTGTACTTCTTGGACTAGATGCTGCTCATGGCTGTAATTCCAAATACGTGATCTTATTCAGAATAAAAATCAGCATGTTGAACTTAACTTTCAAGAATACCGAAAAATACGACTTTCTGGAATCATGTAGCAGAACATGAGTTCTCTGAAAAGTTAATCCAGTGACTTGTGGGAAAGGTTTGGGGTCTGTCCTGGCTATTTGGCTTAGGGGCTTGTGGGCAAAAACTTGGACCAGAAGGTTGTGAGCCCAAGGTTGGGGGTGCCTTCCCATTGCCCCAGGGCTGCTACTATGACCCTTAGGTAATGAGCCTACTAGAAATACCATAAAGGTGTTCTTTCCTGTTCATGGGAGTCAGCTGGAAGGTGAAGAACTTAGAACGTGGATGGAGCTGGTCTGTTCCTCCTAGACCATGGAGTCTCTATCTCATTGTTCATTCATCTTAAAAAGTTTCTGCATTACTCTTATGTTTGTTGACCCTAGATTAGTTGTCCTTCAAAACTTATCAATTTTTAGGTAAGTTTGCTCCATTGTGGTACATCTCCATATACTCTTGTCTTCTTACCATAGGACATAAGGCTTATTTGGTTGAGACTGGCTTATCTAGTAAGATCTTCCCCACATCTCTCTATGGCCTCTCCAGGTCTAGGGTGAGATATATGTGGTAACTAGGCACTTTGTCTGCTACCCCGCAGAGAATGGGCACAGTCTTGACTCATATACCTTCTTCTTTCTATGGTATGGCTGTTGAGGACCAGTGGCAAATTAATATTCCAGCCTCTGAAAAAAGGGGGAAGCAGGGAAAGAATCTTTAAAGCAAGTTAATCCATGTTCTGCTCCTGCAATAATTCATCTTAATTATTTCCTGAATGGTAGTTGGTAAGATTTTATGGGTGTTACTGTATATTTGCAAAAAACATCTTTACAACTATTAAAAACCAAGTGTAATAGTTGGAGAGACCCAAATTCCAAATTGCCTTTTATAGAAATGACTCACTATTGTAAAGACTAATTCACAGCTTCTTTTTGACAACTGTATTCAGCACTTATGGAAAGAGAGAGCCTGGTATCTAATTTTACTATATTTTCAAATGAAAACCAGAGGGAGTAAAATGCAGATTACAGTAGAAAGTTGTGTGTAGAAATTTGTACTCTACCAGAGGTAACACTTAAGATAGTAGTGAAAGTGATATGCAATATATAGTTTGCAATTTCTTTCAGTGCCTTTCTGAGGGAACACTTGTAAATGATGCTTTAGGTGCATTTCTTTACTCTTATGTAGTCCTAAAACAATTTATTCAGATTTAAGATAGTAGCAGGGATTGTTTCAAACCACAGTTAAGTGAGAGTCTGAGGAATAAATGGCTAGTTTGTACTGTAATTTTACATGGATCTTTTTGTAAAAATGTTAAAAAAAACCTGACAAAGCAAGGTTTCATTTTACATGATTTAACATTATTAAACTACCAGATGTACCAGGAAAGAGCTGGGAAACTGGTATCACTTGGATACATGGAAGTAGCAGCAGACCAACAACAGAAAAAAAAACTTTCGGTAATAAATTAGTAGTATAGTAGCTGAAAGGTTGGTAAATTTGTCATAAAAGGATAGCACTCTGGTACTTTACCCAAGATAAAAGATTCATGAGTGTTGTGAACCAGTGATGAACACACTATTTTTATTATTTTGGGCTCTGACTGAAAATGTTTAGAACAAATACATCATTCAGAGCTATCAGGAGCGCTAAGGCTGAATATATTCCTAGTTCATTCTTTTTGTGATTAGGTAGTACAATTCCCTGACATCATACTGGTTGTGGTGAGCAGACCTGTCTAACTTGCTGTCTTCAGTATCTAGGCCCTGTTTCAGTGAAGTGTTTCAGGACTTATTCAAATTCTGAATTCTGAAATGGTTTGCTGAATGTATGCATGTGCTTAAAGATAAGCATATGCATAAGTGCCTTGCTAAATTAGGGCCATGAAAGTCAGAATGCTCAGAAAGCAGCTGAAAGACAGCTGCAGTTTTTTATTTGTTTGGGATTTTTTTTAAATTTCTTATTGTAAATAATGAACTGGAAAAATCAAGTTGAGCCTCCCCATGGTTCCTGGATTACTGATCAACCAACTCTTTCTTTTAACCATATAAATATATAGGGCCATGCTGTAAACTTAGGTGCAGTGTTTTGTCTCAGAAACTGTTACTGTGGTTAAGTGATGGTGCAGCAGTAGATTTTTAGAGATGAATGATTATGTGCTCTGTTCATTGGAGATCATTGTCAAGATAGCATCACAGAGTTGCTCCACCCTTATGGTGCAGCTCTTGCTTTCTTGGAACCTGCCCCAATTTAGAAGAGAATGCCTATTTTTTGAGGATACAGCAGCCAGCCAGCCCTGATGTTTTCCCCCTAAATTATCATAATTTTTTGTTAAGTGTAGGGATGCCAACTTGAGGCTTCTCTAGTCCCTCTACATGAGATTCTTTGCAGTAGGGTTACACAGCTTCCATGGCCCTTTGTGAGGAAGAAGGATGACAATCCCTGGAGGATGAACACTTATGTACAAGTCCCATTCAACTAAAGTACACTCTGGCACACAGTTTGTGCAGCTTTTGAGGGCATATGCATGTCTTCGGCCCATATAGTAAGGGCTGAAGATTGGGGAAGGTTTAATTCAGACACTTACCACTAATGTGTTCGAGCTTAATACCCATCAGTCTTTAGTTGACGCTATTATTTCCTTGTTTTGCACAAGGTGATTGTATAACATAATATATACTATTTCAAAAATGTTCCTGTCTTGTATCCTTAAATTGAAAACACAACTGGCTGAATTAAAGGTGTTGTTTTCAACTTTGAGCTTCCTGTGTTTGTTTTGCGTCTATAAAACACATGGTATCTATAGGTCTGTAAACTTTTTTGAAAAGCTTTATTTCAAAGAAATAAATAGCTAAAGATGGCAAGATAGAATGCAAAACAACCCCAAAACAAAATTACTTTCAAGGGTATTGGGCACCAGACTGTCTAAGCCTATTGTTAAGTTTAGTAGAATTTGATTTTTATTTTTAAATATTTTTGATGGCTAAAATCAGTGTTTATTTTAAGCATTTATTTCGATTTTTATTGATTTTAAATTTTCAGGATTGCATGAAATTATGGGTGTGGGGAGCAGACAATTTAGTAATGACAGCATGGTGTTTAAAAGCTTTATAAAAATCACATCAAAATATAAGAAGTAAATATCTATAAATCAATAAAGCATGCCTGTTTTAAATCATTCTGTTTATTTGGTAGTACATTCATACCAGGCTGGACCTTCACTCGAACAGAACAGAGCAGAGTGTTGGGCAAGGGCCAGGCTGGGCTGGATGGGAGTTTGGTGCCTGATTCCCTGGCTGGGACCTGGGCAGAGTGAACAGGTAGTGGCACCAAGATTCCAGCTGCCAACAGCCCTGCCTCTCGGTGGTGGGACCCCACAGCAGTGTCCCCCTGCTCCAGGCCCTGTTGCCAGCAGCTAGCATCCAACTAATTCCCTCTCCCAGCAGAACCCTCCCAGCACAGCCCACAGCAGCTGCTCACACCACTGCCAGAGGAACAGTGCATGGGTGGCGCAGCTGGTGTTCCCCCTACCCTGCCTGCAGCAGCTGCTCTGTGTGGGTGGGTGGGCACACACGTGGTGCCCCCCCATCCTGGATTTTCTTACCCCTAGTCTGGATTTTTGTTTTCTTACATCCCCTTTCTATAAATTTAATTATTACTGATGGAAATACTTTTTGTCAGTCTGTGAGTGTGAGGTTAATTTGGCATTTATCGACATTTAGTGATAAGAATTGAATCCTACCAAGCCTACTATTGTTTACTTATCTTTATGAATGTATTTGAACATATAACACGAGTTGCTCTTCCTCTCTGCAGTCTGTTTGATTCTGAAGGGGTGGAAAAATAGGTGTTTGAGCTTGCATCATGTACCAGAACCATTTGGCTTTGATTTAATACTTCCCTTTTGCCTCCACTTACTGCAACTGCTGGAATTATCTTATGGGATGGGGTGATGGCTCAGATAACAGTCCTGAATCACTTAGAGCTTTGCAAGTTGAAATCAACATACAAAAATACTATCCCCTGCCTCACGTTTACTACTGCAAGTATGCCTTGCCAGAAAGCTTTCCTGAAACACTCTATGTGAACTCTTTGTGTGGAAAACACTGAACCTGTAGTTGAACTCTGAAGTGTACGGTGCCAGTTAGTGTTTTGCTGCAAACTCTAGCCTTCCACTAAAGCACATAAATTAACTCCTGTTGGGTTGGTGGCACTGTGCCGCTCTACAAGTGTTAAGGCATTCAAGTGATGTAGTAATATCAGTTAAACAGAATTTCCCTAGAGGCCATAACCCATTTAGGTTATATGCTGTTGGAAGTTTATTTATTTTCTGTGTTCCTTGGAAAGTATTATTAAATGGAAAAGATACTTACTTCATATTATGCAGACATAATTCCAGGACTCCAAACTTGAATTTTTGCCAATTATCATATATTCTGTTTCCTAATAGCTCATTGTATGTGAATTGTCTTGAAGTGTTCATTGATCTTAAGCAGGCTTATTATTGTATTACATTTTGTTTCAGTGGCCTAACTATTTTTCCCAGTGCATTTGAATATAGTTTCATAGAAATGATTAGATAAATTCTTCCTGAGAAGAAGAGGGCACAGTATGTTATAATTTCTGCTGTTGGCTCATACATATGGTTAGTTCTTCTAGCTAGGTGTACAGCATCCTGCCTTACCCCCATTTTGCTTTGTAAGTGTAACAGGTTGCCTTCCCCAGTGCCATCTTCCCTGTTATCTGCGCCCTATGTTGGGTGCCCTTGGAGTCCCCTTTAAGGATTCTTGTGTCCCGCTCTCTACTCGCCTGCCATGTCTTGATGGAAAATTGTTATACTGATATTCTTGTAAGCAGGAGACTGCCTACAACATATTTCGTATGTTGGGGTCTTCTGCCTCCATGGACCTTGACTCTTTGCCTTTCTCTAGGTAGGCCTCCCCATCTAAACTCACCAAACAGGGTTTGACTCTGAGGCTCTAGCATTTTTCCTTGTCTTGAGGCTTGTGACCTTCCTTTCTGCTCTAATCTGGAGCCTGGCCCAGAGGCCTGGTCACTGGCCCCACAGCCAGGGGAATGCAAGTTCAAGTCTGGGGAACGGCCCTTAACCTACACTGTCCCAGTCCACAACAAACCAAAACTGTATCTCAGGGGCACCATATGGCCCTAGCCTTCTAGGGTTGTGCCCTCTGGTGCCGGGGTCTGTACCCCCCCACCCCCAATCCTGCACTTGCACTGTTGTCAGGGCCTATGTACCCTAAATAGTACACCTTCTCTGCTGCCAGGGTCAGTACACCCCAGATCCTGCACCCACACAAGCGCCAGGCTCCCACAGTGTAGTGGGGTCCCAATGAGGCCTCCTCTTTCCCCACTAGCCTCGCCCAAACTGCTGGTGTTATTCAGTAAGAAAAAGAAATATGAACAGTCCTGTCCGTGGGCAATAACTGACACCAAAAAAATGTGATTAAAGAAGGTAGCATGCCAGCATACATTTACGCAGGATTTGTGCTTCGGCTTCCCACCGTCAGCTACAGTCTTTCTTCTGGGGTTGCTGCTGTCTCTCTGGGGGCTTCCATAGTTCCCCTCCTCCAGCCTTTGGACCGCTCACCAAGCCTGTCCATGGAACTCTGGGATATACTCCTTCCCCTTTGGCTGCTGGCTCTTACTGGTGTTCTGCCCAAGGTTTTTATAGTCCTGGCCTGCCCCTTCCAGTCAGCTGACTAGTTGGCCAGGCTCAGCATTTAACCCCCTCCTTACTCTATGCCCAGAAAGTTTTGGCCTTAAAGGGGTGGACCTGTCTTCTGGTGACAGAGCTAGGGTTCCCTGTTACACCCCGCCTTCTCTTTCGTCTGGGGTCTTTCCTTCCCCTCTGAACCCTTGACCTGCCTTCTGGTAACAGGGCCAGGGTTCCCTGTTACAGTAAGTATACAGAATTATTTTGAATATAAGTAATTGGGACTATCGGAGAGACCTAATGCTGCCAACATACAAATAATAATGTCTAATCAGATTATTTAGTATATGTATAGTATTTAATATATGTGTTAAGGAGCCTTATTTATAGACTGAGACCCCACTGTACCATGCACAGCACAAACACAATAAAATGATGACCCATGCTCCAGGTCAGCTTACGATTAATGTGATTTTCATTGACTGACTATCAAGATCATAATAGAAGTTTTAGATGTAGAAAACTATTAAATTATTAAAATTCTTACATGTGGCTAATTTGCTTACCAGTTGGATCCTTTGTATCTGAGCTTTATGATGGTTAATCAATAAGTGCTGCATCATGGCAAGGCAATATTGCAGTATTTGTAAATAACTGTGTAAATAACCAACTCAAGAAATGTAGGTGGGTGAAAGACATTGGCATGGTGCTGAGGTGACAAATGAAGAGTCAAGCCTGTGGTTAATCTAAGCACATATAAAATTAGATTGCAGGTCTGGAATAAGTCAAGCAGATTGTTAATATGGCTTGATGCCAGATTGGTTCTTTTGCCTGGCCCTGAAATTGGAAACATGAGTGAAATGTAAAAACCAATGAACAGAATCTCATTTTAGAGCAAACCCATCAATTCCCCCTATAACTGAAATTTCCTATCAGGAATCAGAATGAGTAGTTCTGGGTGCCTAGCACAATATAGATCTCAGTGAAACAGTAGCTTTGTCAGACTGATTTAGAAAAGGAAGTAGGCTCACATGAGAACAGGTCTCTCCATACTAATAAAAACCTGGCCTGCAGTCTTGTGCTAATCTTTTTAAAAGTGCAAATAGCATGATGCTTACAACATGAAAACCAGTGACCTCATGACATTTGCTGGGTGGACTTTCTTGTTCCACTTCTTTCCTTTTTGCCATCTCTCTATTCCATGATGTTATCTGACTTACAGTGGTCGTTTGTGTGTGTATCTGTGTGTGCCTAAATTTAATGTGCATTAGCTTAATGCACATTAAGGTGATTTAAATTTGTGTCTATACGTGGATGAGGTAAAGCACATTAACGCAGTGGGTGTGGACTGATGTGGGACTAAAGTTGGTCCCAAATCAATCTATGCACAGAGTTAATGCGTCTTAACATGTCTACTCATGTGTTAATGCACTTTAGCTATACGTGCCTAAAATTGCCATTTTTTTAAGGCACATTAAGGGCGTACACATGTAGATGTGCACCATTAATGTGCCTTAAATAGGGCTAAAGTGCCTTAGATTGGCATGTGGAGATGGCCTAGTATAAATTGCTTGTGCCAGGGACTTTGTCTTTTGCTTGTCCATGAAGTGCTAGTATTCTTGATATGCATATACATTGTTGATTGGGGCAGTATAAGGATCTACACGGACAGTACAAACAACAGGATTCCATAAATTAAAATGAGTAGATCTCTATGATTATGATACAGTATGAAAATAAATATATACTTGGAGTAATATCTAATTTACCAGTATGGCTGGCTACGTCATTCTCATCTAAGGAAAATTCTTGAAAAGCCCATGTTTTTCTGAAGAATTACTACTTTAAAGCCAGATTTAAAAGACAGAGAGAGAGGGGGATTGCTACATATGTCCAACAGGCCTTCGGTAGACTAAGTACTAATATCAAGAGCTTATTTTTGGCGGGGGAATAGAGCACACTTGTGATCTTAAGATAAGATGGGCTCCCTTTATTACCTGAATGTATTGGTACAGCATGTGAAGAGACTGTTAAAGAAAAATATCAAAATAAATAATAAAAGGATCTAATGAACAGAATTCATCTGAATGATCTAAAATAAATAACTAGCTGAATGTTGGTACAGGGGATTTCAGCTTGACATTTGTGCACACTTGAGCAGAAAAATGATCTAGTCTTAAAAGATTTTCAAGCGGTGGTTTGAGACATCATATATAATAATTCTTAAAGAAGGGCCTGAACTTTGAGATACAAATCTGGGCCTGAAGTTGTATGAAGTTAAGAAATGTTTGGAGACAGAGGACTGTCACAAATTGAAATATACAAGATCTAGGAAGTACATTTTGAATTTCTGGTTATTTCCTAAGGAAAACATGCTAGTCATAGCTTGGTGAACTTAGACTACTACAATGAGGAGAAGATACCTACCCAGGCTGAATTTATGCAGCCTTTTCTGAAATGCCTAACGGTCCCTTAACTATGCATTGTCATGAGCTGATATATCCAAGTTCAATGTATATCATTGGAGAAGATTTGATCAAAAAACCAAATACCTGGAAAGACCAATTCACTTGATTATGTGTTGCCCATATAATATTAAAGGAATAGGATTTATTCTTAGTTTGATGGTTCTAGCAACATTATTGTGACAAAAGAAGGCTTCTTCAGTACTGTTTCATTAACGCTATTGTATTAAAATCTGGTGCCAACCAAATGGCTTCTGAATCATTGTCAACACAGACAGCCTATAGATATGCTGGGAAAAAACACTGTTCAAAATGTAATTTTATTTTGCATTCTCTTTTGCAATATTTTGTACTATTAGCATCAGACAGTATTTTTTCAGTGAAGAGAAATGCAGCCTCCAAATTGTTAAGTGGTACATATCTCCTCAAAGCCACATAATATATCAGCCAGCCAGAAACCTTATCCTACCTGACATCTCTAGTTCATTCCAGCTTTGAAGCAAGATTGAATTGCCTGTTCCTATTTCCTCAATCTGACTTGGAAGGTTGCACCTTTGCTGCATGTCAGAAGAAATGAGGGAGGTTGGTAAAGCCTGAGAAGACATGCAAGCAAACAGGAAGCAACTGTGAGGAGAAGAGTTACTTCAACTCCGTAACATTTAGGGTCAGGGTTCTTTATATTGTATGAATACAGTATCTTTTCCTACATGGGCTTGGATGTTGTGGTTGCCTGCTGCTTTCCATTCATAGGAAGTACTGATGAATACAGGCATGAATACTCATGAAACTGTGTTCTTGTATTACCACAGCATCCAAATTTCAGCATATTATTTCAGTGATTTATTATCTTTCAGTGTAAAATGAACTTCCATTGTAGCAGTTTGCAGTTGAAATTAATTTAATGGGTTGTTAGAAAATTTAGATTAATTTGTGGAATGTATATTATTCTATTTTAGGCATGAACATTTTACTTAGCAAAAAAGATGTGAAGATAGGAAGCTACGCATTCTAAGTATTGTGGCATGCCTTTCATGCACCCAGCTGAAGCCAATTTATGGATCACTTGCAATAATTTAAATACATGTATATTCAAAGCTGAAAGAAAAATAGATGCTTAGCTTACTGTAAATGGGGTTTGCTCTTTGTAAACTATGTGGGGTAAAGCCAGAGCTACTAGGTTAGCATGAATATGGAACTTTCTAAGGATTTTAAAGGATGGAAAGACATCTTAAAGTAAACCTAGATTAATTCAAAATTAATAAATACAGCATGAACGGACTTATATTAGCTATTAAGGGGCCTTCAGGCTAGTGGTCAGCAATGTTTTCTGGCAGCAGGTTGCAATGACCCAGTTTGAGTCAAAGAGTTGCCACCACTTTTGCTTCTTCTTTTTCCTGCCTCCTGGCTGCATGGCAGCACAGGGAAAGACCCAGCCACGTGGACACTCAGCCATTGGGCCATGGGGCGGCTGAAGCCAAACACTACCAAAGCCCCAGCTCTGTGGGCTAAATCCAGTGGGTTGGCCCCTGAGCTGTGTGTTGCCAACCCCTGCTTTAGGCATTTTGATTTAGAGTAAAGTGTCGGAATGAAACATCCCAAAGGGAAAATTGACAATTTGGCAGTCATTAGTGCATTTCTGATTCAATATTTGTTCCACATCAGCTTTCAGTAAATATTAATGATTAACCCTTTTATCCTGCTCTGAATTATACTTGACCATTTTGAAAGTTGCCTAGTGCTTCACTGGTACACTGATAAAATTAATATTATTGTTGTCACTTAAGGTCAGGAACCTTGACTCATTTTAATTGTATATTAAATAAATGACAACATTTCTAACTTTTCGAGATTTTACATACACACACACACACCCTTTTTGAACCTAGTAGCAGCTAAAAGAAGCTTTGCTACAGTGATCAGTTACTGTCACTACTGTCTCATTTATATACACCTGTAACAGAAAACCATTAATCATACTGTGTAAGCTTGAGAAATATGTGGAAACATGCATACAAATGCAACAGCTTCAAAATGCATAACATGGCAGGCTAAGATGGTCATTTTGTTTCTTAGGAGTGAAGTAATAATTGGGTTGGCAAAGATTCTGGCTTTGCCTTTTTCTCCGCACTTTACAAGAACTCCTGGTTTTAATTTTAATGCAAAACATCAACATCACATGGATTATTCATATTCAAAAGTTAGCATTTTAGTAATTTTATTCCAAAGCTGTTTATATTGCTGGATATCTAGAGGTACTTAATGCTTCATAAAAACTTCTGCTTTAGATAGAATGAGCTAGAGTTTTCTAAACACTGTTTTTATTAAAAGGGTATTGCTGGCAATCCAGGATAAATTAGAAACTTTCTCATATAAAATGTTATTGGCATTCTTACCATCATCTTGGTTTCAAGAACTTAAATAGACAGTATGTGACACAATTAAGAGTTTAATTGCGAATAATAGGAAGCTTGGCATTTTTTATGGTTTTCATCTTCCTTGCTACTTACTCTTATGCTGTATAAAGCTTTTTAATTGTTACCTTAACAACTGAGTACATTGTCTTAATAATACCTATTATTTTTTGTTAATAAAAGTATAAAATAAATTAGCAGTAAAATAGAAGCTGTTTATATTCCAACTGTAAATAGTACAATTTCAACCATTCATTTAACAGATCTTTTTATAATATCACTTAATTATTTGTGCTTTTGTTATACATATGTGTTGAATATTTGGGTTTTTATTGGTAAAATGTGTACAATAACTAGTTTTAGGTCCTTGGTTTTGTACTATGCCAGAAATGAAAGGTTCCTAATCAAAATACATCCTAGAATTTCACTAAATAAAAACTCCCTCCCTTCCAGCAATGACTTCCTATTTCACTTGTTTGTCTCTTTTCTGTTTCTTTGAAAAAGATGTAGTTTGGTGTCATGCCCATGAACTAAAGCTAATAGTACACAACTGGAATGAAAAATGTTTTGGCAAGTACTTGTGAATTTATCTGCTTCACTAAGGCACCTTATCTTTAATCTGCAATAGCACCTCTTGCTCCAGCACTGGGGCTATAGCCCAGAGGTAAGTAAGTATAGACTATTGGCTTTATCCCATTCTGCTCATGAGTGGGCCTAGAAACAAAACTCAATGATTGGAAATCAAATGGGAGTTCAAGTTCAGAGACCATAGTACACATAGTTTGTTTAGATAGCTAGTCAGAATCCTAGATATCATAATTCTGTAACTTGGTAGCATATATGCACCTCTTTTTTAAACCATAAGAGAAAAGTCTCAACCCTATACTTCTAATCATGAGTTTCATGTTTCTCTAAAACTGTCTGCCTTTCTGTGTCCAGAGCCTAAAAGCATGACATGCAGCATACTATAATCTAAAGAAAGATGTTTTTTGTTTTTACAGAAATTTGAGAGTCTTGATGACACTATAGGATTTGAACCAAGGCCCGTTATAAAGATAGAAGCAATTCTTCCACTGTCCTTGAACCAGGCCCATAATTGGCCTTTGTTACAGGCATGCAAAAGCTAGCTGAAATGTTAGATGAACACTGCTGATTTATGATCTGTACAAAGTGTTCAGAGTCTAAGATTTTCTGTTTGTTTACAGTTTCTCTACTAAGTTATAACAGTGGAAGGCTGTATGCCCATGCTGAATACAGAAATTAACTCTATTGTGACAGTGGAGATGCACAAGCAGACATCTGCTAGCAGTTCCAGAAATATTGTTCTAATATTTTTCATTTTGGGAGTATCAGCAAAGTGTGTGTGCGTGTCTCTCTCTCTCTGGGTACAGACAGAAGTAAAGCTCCCTGCTGTAACTGAGAATGCTTTGCAGGAAGCACTCTGAGTCACAATGATCCTCTGGACCAAACAGAAGTTCACTATAGGCTTCACAGGGGAGGGTAATCTAGCTGCTGGCTGGAAGCCTGCAGCTGGTTTCCCCTCGCAATGGCCCTTCCTCCCTGCCAGGTTGCAAAGTTTTTGGAACAGGAGCAGGGAAAGGGAGCTTCTAATGAAGCTTGTGCATTCTAGCGGTTTCCCAGCCAGTGCTGGAGGGTGGGGTGGGTGCATCAGAGTCCCCTCTCCCTACCTCAGGGGGCTCCAATACACCCACCTCACCTCCCAGCGGGGGCTGAAATCCCCCCAGACAGAACTCCCTTCCTACCTCCTATTCTAAAAACAGTGACAAGCTGGGAAGCAGTGCAGACAGAAGTGAAGATGCTGTGTTTTGAAATGTCTTCATCTGGCCTCTCATGCAATGAAGGTTCAGATTTTCACCAGATTGGCCATTTCTGAAGCTGTCTGCAGCCATGAACTTGTGTTTGGTCACAGCTATAGACACTGTGGAAAAGGCTTGCCTGAAGAGACAGGAAGGCGGCAGGATGCTGCGCTGGGAGCTGATTGCGGCAAAAGTGAAACCACAGCAGCTGGACCCACTGAGGAAAAAGATCAAAAGGAAAAAAAAACTGGCAAAGTCAGGAGGAGTTGGGAGCAGCTCCCGCATCGACCTGGGCATGTTTTATAAGAGCATGCTGGGGCTGATTGGTCAGGTGGATGCCCGACACCAGGATAAAAGACCTGGTGGAAGAGAAGCCAGGAGGACCGGAAGTGAAGTTCTCAACCGGCCCGGATGGGCCAGAGCACTTGAATGGTCCTAGTGAGGGGACCTGGTGGATACCCTGGAAAGGGGTTAGGATGGGGGCACAGGGCCAGAGGGGCCCAAAGATCTAGTTGCAGGGTCAACGCGGACTGAGGGAAGTAGTGGCGATTACTGGAGTACAGCTGGACCCAGCAGAGTCAGGATCCAGATGCAGCAGACGGATGGCAGGTACCAAACCTGGGGAGGAGGCAACACGCCAGGGGATGAAACACTGCTGAGGCCGGACGCTGTATAGGCCTGGAAAGGGGAGGCTGTAGGGGGTGCTTGGCAAAGAAACATCACCATTAGCCTGTGGCCGAAGACTCTGAGAGACCGAGCGCCAAGAAGGTTCAGATTATCAACCTTGACAACACAGCTGACAACATCGTGGTCGGTGGTAGGCAGTGTGTAGGGGAGGCGTAGCCCCAAGAAGAAGGAATAATGGGAACGACCAAGGGAAGGCACCAAGGGAGGTAGGACCAAACACAGTTCTCCCAATACAAACATTACCATCATCAAAGTTGTGGCAGGTGAGACCCCTGGGGGACTGACCTGAAGTCACCCCAATAATCAGGCCATGCCACCCAAGGAGCCACGGCAAGATTCCAGAAGAACCCACACGCAGTGTTTAGGGGAAAGGCACGGGAGGTTACAACCACTTTCTGTGGCCAGATTTGGGCAAAAATTATCACTTCTGTCTGCACCCTTTCTCTCTCTGTGTTTTAAAACTATATTTTACCAAAGAAAAGTTAGATTATTTTTATCTTTCTCTGAAAAAGCAGTTGCTCTTTCTCTCTTGAGTATAAGTCTTCTTTAATGTCAGTTTGGTTATACTTCCTTAAATTACATCTTAGGTGTAATAAATTTGTTTTTGTTTGCATTTGTTTTTTCCTGTCTTATTATTTAGAGGAACTGACCATTTCTAACAATGATTGATTTGACTTGTGTAAAATCTTATGTTACCCAATGAGCTCTGACATGGCCCTTCTCAAATTCTGTGCTGTAAAAAATTATGAGATCTGTATGATGAAAGGTGTCAATGATGAACATGTTTTTATGAAGTTATATCACTTATGCAGGGTTTTTTAAATGTTTGCAGCAAAACCTTTTTTATCAGTTCCATTGGGATGATGTAAGTGTTACTAGTGATGACTAATTTTTTGTTAATCTCATAGTCTTTGGATGCTATTGAGGCAGATTCTAATTCCCTGCAATGTCATTGAACAAGTTATATTGCTTCCAATATAATTTCTGAAAAGCTGTCTTGAAGGTCCTTGAGTGACATTAATTGAAGAAAGCATGAAACAGTTTCTGTTCTGGTGGCCTGGTTTGGCATATTCTTGAGTCTGGCATTGAGAGTTGACATGCTGACTCTTCTCCAAGAGTGTTAAATCTTTTGATTGTGAGTTGTCCATGAGGCATTCTTTGTATTGTTCACAGCTTCAGCAAATACATCCTTGATTGAGCATGAGCTGGTTTGCCAAGTACCATCTCTCTCCTGCAGGCTGGCTGCCATCTGTGCCTTTACAGAAGCATTTGCATCCTGTTTCTTTTAGTGAAGCTTGTGCATGTTGGAATTTGTGCTAGAATAATTTCTATTTAGTGAAGGTAAGTGCTCATGCACACTGAACTGTCCACAAGAGAAACATGCCAAGAGGCCTATAAAGAAAGGTTTGTAATTGTGAAAAACCCAGCTCTAAAACGTCTGAGATATTGGAATGACTTATTTCATACTAAGCAATGGAAGGTCTTGGTCATGGTAGTTTTAATGCTCCGTTGTTGTATGAGTGGTAAATTTTGACCTCCCATGGAAGCCCATGGGAAGATCTTGTATCAAATGCTATTCTGAATTTACTTATAAAAGATAATTTGTGTTCTTTTAACAAAGTTAGCTAAGTGATTATTGTGAAGAAGAAAGTATAAACATTGGATATATCTCTATAAAATATAACCAGCTAATAGGAACACTCATGAAATAGCTTACATTCAGTTGTTTATAAAATGGCTTTTTCCAAGGTAAAGCAGTTTTATATCTAAGGCCAGAAATCAAGAAGGCATCTATATTCAGAACAGTACCTATGTATGTGCTTAATAATGGGGCCTGGGTTTTAACACCTAGTAGAGATGTTAATTCATACCTAGGAGTTATGAAACTTAATGAATGTTTTTGAAGCACTTTGAGATAGAAGCCCTATATAGGTACAAAGAAATATTAAGACCATTTCCTTGAAAGCACTGTCCTTTCTGGTAGTAACCTTAAAAGAGAAGTTTTTATTTTTTGGAAGAATCAACAATCTTCAAGGCACATAAAAGTTAATTTGCTTGTTTGAAATACAAGCTGCCAAATTATGCCAAGAAAATGCCAAGTACAGAATTTATTCTGTCTGGTGTATACATATTCTATGTGGTAGACTTAAGGCCACTGAATTCTGAAATTATTCCAGAGACCATTTTGTAGAGTTTAATATTAAACCTCCACAGCATGTCTGTAGGGAACAGAATTAGAGAGAGAAATTTTGCTGTTTCCAAATCACTATGGAAATTAGATGAGAAAGGGGTGCAGCTACTGATAAAAGAATATTAGCTTTTTATGGGCCAATTACTGAAGAATTCACTGGGGAAAGATTCTCTCCTCAAAGAGGATATAATCCTTATTCTATCAAAGGGCCTTATTACACAGTAGTTTGGGCAGCTCCTGGTGCTCTTAAACCCTAGACTGTCCCCACACTAACACCTGAAACTAGTTTTAAGCACTCAAAATGATGCCACTCCAGGGCAGGATTATCTCTGATTGGTGTTACCCAGCTCATGTTACACTAAGGTGTGGCCACTCTAGCCTACACTTTAGTGTAAACACTTCACCTGGCCGCTTTCCCTTGCTGGCCCATGTCAGGCCCAGTGCCTTCCCCAAATCCCAACTCACTGTCCCCTACCACCTTACTTGTAGCTGCCTGCACTGTCTGTCCTGAGGGAGCAGGCAGGGAAGGGTTAACCTGCCTGCCCAGCTGCTGCTGCTTTCTGAGTGGGCTTAGCTGGGAGAAGAGCAGCAGCCTGGTAGTGGTGTCAGTGGGGCAGGCAAGTTAACCCTTCCCTGTCTGCTTCCCTAAGACAGTGTGGGCAGCCACAAGTAAGTGGGGAGGGGGTGCCCCAGGGTTGGTGGGGGCAGCATAGAACCCTAAGGGGCAGTGAGGTAGCCCAGAATGGGGGGGGAGGGGGAGAAGGAATGGATTCTTATCTTTCAGTCCTCCAGGCCCCTGCTGGCCTGAAGTGTAACTGCTCCAAACTTGAGCTAGCACTAGCACTGATCAACATTTGTGCAGCTCACAATGTGTAAGGTATAACAAGGCCCAAACTCAGTGACAAAATTCCCAGTTATGTCAGTAGGACCATGACTGTAGTCCAGGGCTGCCAGAACTCTTATGAGCTGAAAGCCTCCAGGGAGAGCTGTAGGGAGGAGAGGAGGGGAGTGGATCTTCTAAACAGGAAGCTGTGCTATATGGTATGCAGTAAGTGCTTCTCCTCCCTCTGTAAAGAAGATTTATAGTACCAGAATATGGGGTTGGAGTATGTATTTATGGTTCTCTATCCACCTCCTTCCTTCTCTTCTCTCCCCTTCCCACCCACCGAGCCTTTTGCTTTGAACCCTACATTCAGTAATGGTATAACTGACAACCACAAGCTTTTGAGGCTATCATAGATTCATCTGGATGGATCCTATATGTTTTAACTACAAACCTATTGCCTTGTAGATTCAGACACATACATAGTTACTGGCAGGAGTGTTGTCACAAGACTAGTGTTATAATTAGAAGTCCAGTTCCATACATGCAGAAATCAAGTAAAGTAGTGACAATTAAGGAAAGAAATGCATGTTTTATCCATATCCTTTCTAACACAGAATTACTAATCTTTCTCACCCTTTTCTTGAATTCAGTTTTGCCATCGTGTATGCAGACAGAGAGAACCATTTCAACAGTTTCCTAAATTAAACATGCAGCTTGCTGAGGGTATAAATAGCCCTACAGATTTAAACTCTGCGATGCTGGCATGCCTTCAGGTGAATGAAACAGAAGAGTGATTTTTATGCTACTTTTAAATATTTGTAGTTTTAATACAAAAATATTGTTATGAAAGATGGATTAAATGAGTGCCTGGCTATGAGAACATACCAGCTACAGTTCAGCAGAATTTTTACTACAGTTATAGTCATGTCTGGTGGTGTGACTATTACTTGAACAAATGATGACATGTAATGTGGAGTAAGATTCAGTTTGCTCCTCTTTGCTGTTTTGCTTTCTACTTCAAACATGAGGAAAAAAGAGTAAACATTTTTATTGGTAAAATGGATTGCTTTCTGAAATACATACAACAAAGCAGATTTGCTGAGTAAGGGATCATTTTTGTGTCCATGGTAAACTTACCGCTACTCTCTGTCTTACATTCTTGATGTTATTTTAAGGTAAATTGTATTTGTTTAATTTTGTATTGTCACTATCTGTGCAAGCAGTTGCTTTTATATAGATCTTATAGTCTTATGTATGCACCCTGCTGATAATATTCATCTGTATATATTAGTTTGTCCCCACTTGGAACACATTTCTGTGAATTGCTGATTGAGTATATTTAAATGGTGTCAGTCAGAAGGATGAGCATGGCACTTTGGTTCTGTTCTCAGTGTAGATGGAGGGGTATCAATAATTGTAGGGGGCCTAACTTTATAAATTTAGGGAGAAAACATTTATTTGCCTTCTCTGCAGCATCACTACCGTTTTCTATGTTTGGCAGGACACGTCTTTCTTTCTTTGTTTAAAGATGTGATGGAATTTAATGTTTGTGGAGTTGCGTTTGTGAAGAATGCTTGTGAAGTTGTGAGTTTGACACCTCAATCCTAAACTAGCTTGGCCCCATGGGTCAGATGAGTGGTGCGGGCCTGGTCTATGGGCCAGATGTGGCCCCGCAGGCCGTATAGGGCCCAAAACCACATTCTCCCCTTTTCCCCCACCACACACAGCAGGCAGGATCCAGCTACCTGTTTGCTCTGGGACTTCAGCATCTGTTCTGGGACCTCCATCAGGATAGCTGGAGAGGACACTGTATGTGGTTTATGTCTCCTACTGGCCTGAGTGGGTTCCACTGGCTCTGGATCTGGCATATGGGGATGGGTCTCAGACAGGCCTCAGCATAGGCTGAATGAAGTGGCTCTGCAAGTCATATCCAGCCTGTGGGCTGTATGTTTGACACCCTTGGTTTAGATGGATATTTTATGTATACTACTGAACATGCAGCAAATTGAGTTTAAAGGGATGCCAGAGTGAAAACATATGGATAGGCTTAAAAACAAATGGTCTCTCAGGTATCCTTTAAAGAGGAGGGAGATGTTTTTTGCTTCCTTTTTATCATATTTGTTTGCTACTTTTGACGTTTTCTGGTCTCCACTTTCATTGGCTTGTGAGATGCAGATAACACATTAATTAAATTACAGTGTTCACTTGTCTAAAAGCTGATGCAGACTATGGGTAGATGTTTTATTCCTGAAGTGGATTAAGACCCTGATTGAATTCCCAATCAAATCAACAGAAAAAATAACTCCTGCTGATTTCAGTAGAAATTGGATTAGGTCCTACAGCCTTGAAGGCTTTATTCAGGGCTCAGCCAGCAAATCTTTATGCACAAGAGAAAACATACTCACATGCATAGGTGCTGAGGGCCTGAGGGCCCTAGCCTTCCTCAGGAAGAAGGTAGGGTGATCAACCATCCCTAACTGGATGGGACAGTCCTGAAATGGGAACATCAGGTCCTGCTCCCAGGCTGCATGACTCCGGGGCAGCATTTGTCCTGGATTCCCACTATTGTGCAGGGATCTGGGTTTTCTGTTCACTGTGGAAAATGCAGGAAACAGCAGATTTTCTCTTGCAGGCTGGAAGACTTCCAGCCTGGAAAGGCGCAACATGCATGTGTGCATATGCATGTGGCCAGGAATACAGCCTGAGGCAGCAGTGGAGAGCAGCTCTCCCAATTGCCTGCAGGTAAATCTATGGTGGGGGGAGGGATTGAGGTCCCCATGGTGAGGGAGGGAGTCAGGCAGGGGCTGCGCCTGGGGGTGCTGCCTAGCCAGGGTGGTGCATGGGGCCCAGGGCTGGTGCAGGGAGCAGGACACAGCCACAGGAGGTTCTTCCATGGGGTGGGGGGGCAGGGATGGCTCTCTGCCACTACACGCACTCCCAGGGATGGGAGCATGGGGAGGCACGTGATCCCCAGATTTGTGTGTGCAGCAGAGATGGATGTGGGTTGCCTGCTGTGGCCTCAAGGCCATAAGACTGTATAAGTTCTATATGAAAGAAACTGCTTGCACAGATACTGACAATACAAAATTAAATTAAAAAATTACCTTAAAGTAACATCCAAGAATTTAAGATGGAGAGTAGTGGTAAGTTTACCATGGACACAAAAACAATCCCTTCTTACTCAACAGATCTGCTCAGAGAGCAATCCATTTTACCAAAACAAATGTTTACTCCTTTTTCCTCATGTTTGCAGTAGAGAGCAAAACAGCAAAGGGGAGCAAACTGAATCTTATTCCAGATTAAGTGTCGTCACTTGTTCAAGGAGTATTCACAAAGTGGTTCCCTGCCCTGCTGCTCTCCCACTGGGAGCCCCACGCTGGTTGTGCCACCATGGCAAGGTGCTCTCTGCCCACTTGGCAGCAGTGGGGATAGTGGTAGTGGCAGTGATGCGGAGTTGTGTCTCTCAGTGCTGTTGGGCAGGCAGGTGGCGCCTTGCTGTGGTGGCACAGCTGGTGTGGGGCTCCTGTGGGGAAGGTAGCAGGGTTGGGAGCCCTGAAACGGCAGCAGGCAGCCCACATCTGCCACCGCTTGCCATGGGATCCTCTCTGGTGGGTGAGCTCTAGAGAGGGCATTCTCTTAGACCTGAGGTGGGCAATTATTTGTGTTTGTGTAGTGTATATAGATGTGATTACATAATAATGCAAAATAAATTCTTAGTGTTTTATATTGTGTGGGGGTATGGAGGTATGTGGGGGCAGAGGTATGTTGGGGGATTGTGTATATGTGGGGGGTTGTGGGGCCAAGGTGTGGATGTGTGGCAGTAGTGGGGTGTGAGTGCGGGTGGGGGTGTGTGGGGATCCCTCACACTCCCCTCATGGTGTAGCAGCAGGTGCTTGGGGTGCTGGTGCCTGGCTCTGGTCAGCGCTGCACATCGCAGCGAGGAGCGGAGCTCCCCTGCTGGGCCATCTATATTGCCGGCACTCCCTGCACTGGTGCGGCATAGAAGGGGAACCCCACACACTGGAGCCAACTGGGGCTGGCAAATGGTAGCTGGCAGCTGGCTCCAGCATGTGGGGCTTCCCTTCCATTATGTACCAGTGTGGGGAGCAAGGCACAATGGGGTATGTTGGGGGCTGCTGTGCACATGGGTGCCTCGCTCCTACTCTTGTGGACGGAAGGGTTGGGCAGGGTACAGTTTGTTGGTGGGTGCTGAGGGCCTGATTCATAGATTGTTAGGGGCTGGAAGGGACCTTGCAGATCATTGGGTCCAGTCCCCCCACTCTAGGCAGGAAGACAACTGGGGTTAAGTGACCCTAGTGAGGTGACTGTCCAGTCTCCTGTTGAAACCCTCCAGGGTAGGTGACTGCACCACCTCTGGAGGGAGTTTATTCCACAGTCTGAACATCTTGACTGTGAAGAAGTCGTGGTATTAAGCCTGAAGCGGCCTTCCAGGAGTTTGTATCCACTGGTCCTGGTCTTCCCTGGGAGTGCCCTAGTGAACAGTTGTTCACTGAGCTCCTGATGCACTCCTCTGATACAGTGGTAAGCTGCTATCAAGTCCCCTCTCAACCTTCTCTTCTTTAGGCTAAAGAGGTCCAGGCCCCTCAGCCCTTCATCGTATGGCTTGCTTTGCAAGTCCCCAATAATATGGGTGGCTCTTTTCTGGACCCTCTCAAGTTTTTCCACATACTTATTGAAGTATGGTGCCCAGAACTGGATGAAGTTCTTCAACTGCAGTCTCACCAGTGCTGAGTACAGTGGGAGAATCACTTCCTTAGTTTTATATGAGATGCATTGGTTATGAGATCCAGTGTGTTATTTGTCCTGCTGAGCACCGCTTCGCACTGGCTGCTCATATTCATGCGATGGTCTGTCATTAACCCTAGGTCCCTTTCAGCCGTGGTCCAAGTCAGGCTGTCACCACTGAGTCTGTATGTATGTTGAAGGTTGTTTGCCCCCATATGGAGCACCTTACACTAGAAAGTGTTAAACTTCATCTGATTCCAGTCTTCTCAACTCTTGATCCTGTCCGGATCCGCCTGTATCTGCAACCTATCTTCGGACGTGATCACACTGCCCCATAACTTGGTGTTGTCTGCGAATTTGGCCAGAGAGCTTTTCACTCCCCCATTCAAATCACTGATAAAAATGTTGAAAAGCACTGGTCCAAGCATGGACTCCTGAGGGAATAATTAAAAAGGGCCCTTAATTTCAACATCAAATTTAATTATCAACATCAAATTTAATTTCCCTTAATTTCAACATCAAGGGCTGGGTTAAGTCTGGCACCACCTCAGCTCAGGCTGGCATGCCTGATCTAGCATGCGGAGTTATTCTGCCTGGTCTATAGGGCCCCTCTGGGGTCTGGAAAATTGGCAGCAGGGGAGTAGTAATTAATGCTACCAGTGCTCCCACACCATAAGTTTTTGACCCGTGAGGAGCCTTGTGAGCCAAATAGTGGCCTGATAGTCTGGATCTGGTCCGTGGGCCAGGGGTTCGCCACTCAGGTTTATACCTTTGATGGAAGGGTTATTATTCTCTCTTGATTTCTGTATGACTTCTATCTGAGGAGGATTGCAGAATTTGGTTTCATGTTGACAACAATTGACATTTTAATTTAATGATTGCAAGTTATCCACTACTGTTGGTCACATGAAAATTTGACTAAATCTCATACTAAGATTAAGAAATATGTCAGGACAAACTGCTATATCTTTCAGAACCTCCTTGGGTTGGCAAAGGCGAGCCGAGCAGGGTGCAGGACCCGGGGCAAATCAGCCCATGCGGGGTCCCACCCCCACTCCAGCCCCAGTCCCAGAGAAGCTGCCACTGCCATTGGCGGTGGTGGGACTGGGGCAGGGGTTGGGGGTAGTGAGCGTCTGGACACAGAGCCGCTGCTCCACTCCTCCCCACTCTGCGGGGACCCCAAAACACAGGGCCTGGGGTGGTCAGCCCAATTCACACCCTGCTAGAGACAGCCCTGTGAGTTGGAGAGGAAAAAACTATGTGAAAATGTAATATTATGGTGGTATAAGGGATGTTGATTGTAACTGTGTTGGTGTAAGGGCATAAGCAGACAAAACTCTTTGGGTAGAGGTGATATCTTCTATTACTAAATAGTTGCAAAAATTATTTTTCCTTGCAAGCTTTTGGGCTCACACAGTTCATTAAGTAAAGAAGAAATCAAAGATGGCAAGAGTTCTGTCAGGTAAAGAAGAAGCTTCATCTGGCAAAGAAGAAATCAGAGATGGCAAGGGTTCTCTCAGGTAGAAAAACAGTTTGTAAAGAGCTGCTCTGTAAGAATGCAAATGAGGTGCAGACAATGGGTGTAGCAGTCAAGGTATCTGAGGGTACCAGATAGCATGTTGAATTTGGCTTCTTTCTTCTTCATGTTGTGAAGTTTTCTTTTCAAACAGCAAAACACAGTATTTTCTATGTTTCAGGGATGTTGGTTGTAGCCATGTTGGTCTAAGGGCATAGGCAGATGCAACTCTTTGGGTAGAGGTGATATCTTTTATTAGATCAACCCAAAGAGTGGTGGTGTAAGAAACACAGCTTTCAAACAGGCATACAATTAAATTTTCTGCCTTGTGCCATCATTTTTTGTCATTCTTTTGTTAAATTTTCTGGTTTGCACTTTGCAGTAAGAATTGAAAGTCAGCTTTGAGAGGATGAAAATAGATATGAAATGTCTTAATTTGAATTAAAAAATCTATGTATGCCTGTATTGATGTAGTATAATTGCTTTATAAAATATAAAAGTTCTTTGAAAGGAACTGATTTGTTTTAAAAAGACAAATAACTGCCCATCATATGTGATTCTCCCAGTTCTCAGAAATTCACGGGAGAGGCAATAGAAGCATTTGCTTCAATCTGATTTCATTTCCTTTCCTATTTCTGCTGTTTCCTTTTATTGGCTGAGTGTTAGCTGCTTATCAGCAAATGCAGTAGGATTAAGTTCTTAGGGTTGCGACTAATTAAACAAATGAAGATAATTTTGCATGTTATTAACCATAAATGGAGAAGAACTGTCAGTACTTCAGGAACTCCCCGCCCTCTTCCCGTTCTATCCAGTTTATGATTTTCACAAACAATTTTATTCTATTCTCAGAATATATGAAAAAATGCCTATTACATTCACAGAGCCAGTTGGAATCTGTACCAGGGTAATTTGCGATAGAATGTGGCTCCCAGTCTTACTGTGTGTATGTTATGGATGACAGTGGGATAAAAGTTGGAGTGAAGAAGGACTTAAACGTTACCTTTTATTTCAAAGGTGGAATTAAGATTTTTTTCCCTTTACTTGTTTATATGAAATATTTCATTAACCATAATGTTTTATTAGAAACAAGACTTTAAAAAAAGGAGCCTAATATACAGTTAGACATCTAAATCATCTTATTTTCAAAATGTTAAGCACCTAAAAGCTATACAAAGGCCCAGTTCAGTACAAGACTTAAGTCTATACCTTATTTTAAGTGCTTGAGTGCCCTGACAGTACATCAATAGAGTTGCTCACACATTTAAAGTTAAGCAGTCAAAGCAGTGCTAGATTGGGACCATAGTATTCAGAACCTTGAAAAGGACTGAGGCTAAAATGAGAGCTGTTGAGGATTGAGATTTAATAACTGACCTACCCAACTTTAGGTTTCTGTTTTTGAAAATTGTGCCCAAAATCCATTCTGGCAGCTGGAGAGAGTAAATGAATGGAATTTAGCCCAGGCTGATGGCAGTCACACCTGCTTAAATGGACAAATGCTGCTGCTTTCATAATAACTCTGACCTAGAGCATCGCCACTTACTTAAGGGTCTAGGGGAAGGGTCAGAGGTTTCCATTACAGAGATGTTGCCCTGCAAATTATTGGGTGGATTGACTTTTCCAGCTTCTCTGCAGAAAAAGCTTGATGCCTAACTCCAAACTTAGGAATTTCATTCTGCGTGAAAGCCCTGAATCCCTTGTACTGGTGCCTAGGCAGTGAGTCTCCACTGCCTCCAAGTGTGCTGGCACACCTGGGAAGAGGCTTCATAGACATAATGCAGTCTTGGGTATAAGAAAATAAACTTCAAGCTTTATCTTTGCTGACTAATTCTCCTTGGGCTGGAAGGAAAAAAATATATATATAAAAAATACCATACTGGGTCAGACAACAGGTTCATTTAGACCAATATTCTGTGTCTCAAGAGCAGCATGGACCAGATGCTAAGGAAGAGAGTATTTATACAGAGTTTATCCAGACTGGGCTGTCCCCTGCCCTTTTCCTTTACAACTGCCAACTTTCAGAGGTCTAAGAAGTCCTAATTTGGAGGTTGCCACTCTACTACTGTATTATGTTTCATACCTACTGATGGTAATACCTAATACCACATTTACCCAAATATAAGATGGCCCTGAATTTAAGCTGAGTTCCCAAGTAATTAGATTTTATGCATAGAAAATGTATAAATGCGTTATAATTTTCTATGTATAGAATCTCATTATTGGAGAGTCTTCTTTAATTCGTCCCTCCCCTACACTACTGTATTGGGGCAGGCAGCGGTGGGCAGGTGATGTGGCAGTGAAGCAGTACAGCACTGGCTAAGCACCTCTGTATGCAGTATTGTTGCTGTAGCCATCTGTGATTAGATGCAGATCCTCAACCATCTCCTGTGCAAGCAGCAGAGAGGGCCTGTGGAAATTAGAAGGCAAAGTATGTTGCCCCTAAACATTTATCCAGCTATCAGTCTGTTGTTCTGTGACAGCATAATGGGAAGAATTCTTCAAGGTGGTGATGTGCCCGACCCTTTTCCTGTCTCTAATGAAGTCAAGCAATGCCTACTTTTAGAACCTCATTTGCTCTTTTACTTGCATGTTCCTTTGGGAACTCGGACAAAGGAGGTATATCATAGAAAAGTAAGGTTAGAGAAGGGACCTCAGGAGGTCATCTAGCCCAACCCCTTGCTTAATTCTTTCCTGTTTGTGAGCAGCAGATCAAGAAGAGCACGGGCTCCTAGTTGGCCTCTCCACCACTTGCACCAGAAAGTTGTCTCCAATGCTCTCCAAAAACTTGCTGGATTTCCTGTGCACTGCTGTATTACTCTCCCAGCAGAAGTCGGGGTGATTAAAGTCCCCCATGAGAACCAGTGCCTGTGATCAGGAAACTTCTGTTAGTTGTATGAAGAAAGCCTTATCTACCTCATCCTCCTGGTCGAGTGGTCTTTAGTAGACCCCCACCACAACCTCACCCTTTTTGCTGTCCCCCCTAACCTTAACCCAGAGACTTTCAACAGGCCTATCTCCAGTTTCATACTAGAGCTCTGAGCAGTCATACAGCTCTTCACATATAGTGCAACTCCTCCTCCTCTTCTCCCTTGCCTGCCCTTCCTGAGCAGTTTGTACCCATCCATGACATTACTCCAGTCATGCGAGATATCCCACTAAGTCTGTTATTCCAGTTGCATCATAGTTCCTTGACTGGGCGAGGGCTTCCAATTCTTCCTGCTTGTTTCCCAGGCTCTGTGCATTTGTGTACACACACCTGAGGTGATTAGCCAGTTGCCTTACTTTCTCAGGAAGAATGAGGCCTTCATTGTTTCCCTCTCTTTCCCCCTCCAGGTCCCCTACTTACCTCAGGACTTTGTTCTCCATGTGTGCTCTGGCGCGCAGCAGGTTACCCTGGGTGGGGTAGGAGAAGATGGGGCCAGCAATTGTGCTGGTCCCAGCAGCCTTACATGGGAAGCTGGAACTGTGGCACTCCTGCAGCTGGGAGCCTGGCTGGCAGCCGGAGTATGGCTTCTGGTTTTGGGCAGCGTGCACTGCGTGTCTCCCACGGTCAAACCCCCTCCTCCCCTGCACTGCATGGTAGCAGCATGGGGAATGCCTGAATGTGCAGTGTGTGGCACCACATACTACACATCCACGCTTGTCTAGATGCAGCCACAGAGGCAGCTCTCCAAGTAGTCAGGAACCATTTTTTCAGGTGCTTGTAAAAATATTTATCTTGCTATTAATCTGAAAAAAAGACTGAAGGCATCATACCTTGCCTGATCCTGGAAAACTCTGTGCCACCTAAGATCACTACTGATGGATACCCATTGTCTGTGGTGAACAAGCTTATACACCCAGGGAGTACCCTGTCACAATAGGTAGTCCTAGTTGATGAAGTAAAGTGCACTGCTCAAAGCCAACAGGGCTTTTGGAAAGTTATGGTGAGGCCATTACATTGGCAACAAAATTCAAGGTCTACGTGGCAACAGTTACCCCTTTTTCATTTTTGAGTGTGAGAATTGGACCACTTAGAGCTGCCACATTAGGAAACTTGGCCACCTACACTTAAGTTGCCTCAAGAAAGATCATAAAATTTCACTGGTGGCATGAGGTACCAAACACTGAAGTCCTAAAAATAACAAATATGAGAATGCAGACTACAAATCATCAGGATACAACAGAGCTCAGCAGGTAAAAGGACAAGGAAGTGATTTTGATGGGTACGATGATGCTTTGTTTGGCAATGCTGGCAATTGAGTTAAAGACTTAATAACACAGGTTGGTATTTTCTTTAGTATTAGTGGATGTGGGTGGGTGGGAGAGTGGGGAAGGGTCTGCTGGTGCTGCATAGCTGTGTTGGACTCAGGAGATAAAACAGATAAGAAAACCAGATGCGTAAGTTTCAGGAAGACTGGAGGAACAGCATGAGGAGTCACCGGAAGTGATTCAATTTGCACAGTTATTCAAAGACAGGGAAATAATATTAGTAAGGAAGTAAATCAAATCATAGTTTAAGGGCTTTTCACACACTGGATAGGATTAAAGAATTGAATTGGAAAGCAAGGGAATTTTTGGCAGAAGGTGCAGAGCACAAATACAAATATGGAAACAATTGGTCTGAACTCCTTTGTTGTCTTCCCCTTTGGGATCATACTGTTACCTTTCCATTAAAAGTTTTTGCGCATGAAGTCTAGTAAGCAGGGGGGTGGAGGAAGAGATTAGGTATTTTGTCCTTTCAGTTGTTGGCCCGTGTCTCTGTAAATTGTGAGCATATCTTAACAAATAAAGCTGCTTATTTAACTGAATTTTAATTGAGCAAGCAGATCAATAATTAAAACCTCTAATTTATCTGAAACAACCATTTTCAGCCTCTTGCTACTCTGTTAACAGCTTCCTGTTGTTTCTGCTTGAAGCTTATTCTGAATAACTGTCCCAATATATTCTTTGCTGTTGCAGATTGCAGTCATGGACCTCTGATAACAGACTTGGCAATCTGCTAAATAGGAAGCTATATATCAGCTGTATGCCTTTGTTGTATTAGGAAAATGCACTTGGTGAATTTTATGAAAATGTTTATCTTTGATCTAAGTGGCAGGAGAAGATGAAGTGCACAATTATTATTATTTACTTGTTTGATTTTACAGAGTGGGTTATTTACTACCTTTTGGTAAGAAACAAACACTGATTTCCTCCCCCACCACATTTGGATATTTCATCAGCCTTGATTAAAAAACAAGCAAACAAAAAAACCCTTAACACAATGAAAATGGAATTCCTCTGCTGTCTTTTACAGAACACATGACCATCTTAGCCACTGAAGCTAGAAAGATAACTGATCAAATATACTTACTTTCATACCTGAGAGAATTGCTTCTGTCTCTGTTTATCAAAACGGGATGAAGGGTCTCTGACAAGGCTCAGAAGGCTTCTCACCAGACAGTTACTGCCAGTCAGTGATAAACTTTGAATACTTTTACACCTATTTTCCCTTTGTATTCAATTAAATCACATTAATGACAATGGAAATTACATAGTTGCTCCAGGGTCTGGAGCAACCTGCTAGTATGTGGCACAAGTTCTGAACTTGAGAGATGAGCACCTATCTTTGGCAGATGTTCCCCTTCCACTGCCTCCCTCTCCCCAGTCATCCACAGTTGTAGAAGGGAGGGATTCCAGGTGCACCACTGGCATATGTCTGGTGTTTTTAGGAGTCCAGGAATATTTGCTAAGGGCCATGTAATGTGGAGATGAGGGCAGGCTGCATGGGAGAGTGGACTGTGTAAGTGTTTTTCAGGAATCTAAGATATGCCTGAGAGAGTGTTAGCAATTGCAGAGCTTATATTTGCTGAATTGAGTCTTTGGTTCTATGGATACAATACCAGCTTCTGAACATAACAATAAGTTTCATTTTAATAAGCGGTCCTGTATTTAGACCATTTGGCTACATCTCTTCTATAGAATCTGAGATTCCACTGTTAGTATGTGGGACTGCTGCATAGTAAGTCCAGCTTGGCATAGTGACAAGGGCACTGAAATACTGATTTTAATTTGTAGGTATGGACCTGTAAGGGGGCAAGATGTCGAGGTCTTCTGAGGGAAGCTGAACATACTTCACAACTCCTTAAGGTCAATAGCAGCTTGGAATGCATAGCTCCTTGAAAAACAGGGGCACAAGTGTCTTTGTGACATGGCTGGAACAGCCAATTTCAGTAAAAAGCCCAACTGACCATTGCTTAAAATGTACTAGGAAAACATCCTATTTCTGTTGGTATTTTTTTTCTCTGTTCCTTGATTTTGTTTCTCTCGCTGCTTATTTTTCACTCCTTAGACTCCTTTATTGTAGGGCTTGTTAACTTGCAGCACGGGTGCCACAAGTGGCATGGGCAGCCTCTGTGTGGCACACAGCAGATCAGGGAGAGGACGGGCAGAAAGCAGAGCAGCAAATCAGGCAGGGAGCACAGGAAAGGGAGCAGAAAGCAGAGAGTGACAGGATCTACCTCAGTGGGTGCCTACAGTATCCTCTACTAGCCGGTCAATTCCTGATTCTCACCTGGTCTCACCAGAGTACCACCCTGATCCTACCTGCTGTGCTTTACTGGCGGGATTTATTAATATAAATTAGGGAGGCTAGGATGAGGCCTTCAGTACATCAGTCCACTTTGCTTATCATAGGGTAGCCTCTGTCTGGCCTGATTCTTTTGACTCTGTCCCCTGAGCATGGTGCCTCTCTCCAAACTTGGCCTCATTTAAAACCCTGTGTGTTCTTCTTTCTCTTCGTCTCTCTTTCTTTTGCTCTCCACTTGTCCCCCCCCACCATGCCCCAGCCCTGCTTTGCCCCACCAAACTGGACTCCCACCTATGCCTTCCACCACCAGTCCCCTGGTCATAAAACCACTTATTTAAACCCCTCCCTCCTCAACATGCACAATGTCTCACTGCCACTCTAACTATGACAGCACCCTCCTTGGGGGATCTCTTCATGGTCTCCAACCTTCCCTTTAGCCACCCCCAAGCCTCATGGATTAAAACTGTCAATATAAACAACTTAATTAAAACAACTAATGCATCTGGGTGCGTGTTTATCACCAGCATGTTCCTACCAGCTCCTTGGGGTACCTGATCTCTCTGCATACCAGAGCCGACACTAGGGGTGCACAGAGCCTGGGGCACATCAGCCTGTGCGGGATGGTGAGTGGCCAGAGCACTCGGGGAGGGGCGGGAGAGGTTGGTGAGTGGCCGGAGCATGGGAAGGGGGATGGTGAGCAGCTGGAGTGCGAAGCCAGCAGCATGCGATGGCCGTGTGGAGTGGTGGCGCCCTCAGCACATGCCAATGGCGCTGTCTGCGGGGCCTGTATAGCACTGTCTGCTGGTCCCCCCAAAGCATGGGGCCTGGGAAGGTCGCCACGATTTGGCCCCCCACGGGATGGCTCTGCTGTGTATCCTTCTCAGGCTGCTTGCTAGGTCCTGAAGTCAGATGCCCAGGACCAGAGCCAAGCCTATCTACTTTCTAAATCCATCTCCCTCTGGTCTTCTGATTCCTGCCTCTCAGGACTAGGCACAGGGGTTTTCTGTCAACCAGTCTGTATGCTTATCTCCCTATCGCCTGCCTCTTGGTAAACAGGCCCCCAGCCCTGTGATGAGCTTCTAATCAAGCAGCCTCTGTAATTCCTTGCAGCCCTTAGTTCTGCTGGTTGGCTCTACACCGTGTAGCAGAGTTGACTCATTTTCCCAATCATCAGCAGCCTGCTCAGCTCTGCTGTACCTGCTATTGTAACCCACTGCCTGGAGTCCAGCCCTAGTAGTCACTCCTTTTTTAGCTTGATTCAGGGAAGTGGCCTGCAGCTTTGGAGTAACTTTTCCTTATTCTCTCTCTGCTGCCTATTTTCTCCTAGCTGGCCCTCCATCAGCTGCCCTGTTCTGTCTTACGGTAACAGAGGTTAGGAGGTCCCCATTACACAAAGCAGAAGATTAAGCAGGGAACACAGAGTTGGGAGCAGAAAGCAGAGCTGCAGATTGGACAGGGGAAGGGGATTGAAGTGGCACTTGGGGAGGATGTGAGACCTTAACTTGTGGCTCACCTGCCAAAAGGCTGGTCCCCACTGCTTTGTTAAATCATATGTAGTTGCTATGGAAATAACTGAAATCAGTGTTTGAGAAATATTACCTTTATATGGGAACTAAACAAACAAGGCTGCCTCCTTTGGTGGTTGAAGGAAGAAAGGGAGAAGGGAAAAAAAAAATAACAATCCATATAGAAAAAAAATTGTATTTTTTTAAACATATATCAGTTCTTAAAGACTTCTGAAATCACCCCAAATGAGTAAATACTAATGGTTTTAGTTTGTTTTTCAGTTAGTCCAGACAAACAAGGGACAAAATGATGAATTTTCTAGTTTCATATATGCTAAGTTTCATGCTGCTCAATTTTAGGCAGTATGATTATTTGCGCATCTGCAAACAATTTCCTCTTTCCCTGTCATCCTCTCCCATTCCATCCCCAGCCTTTTCAGACTATGGCCCATTCACTTCTTTTTCTCAGTCACTTTATTGTCTCCATTCTCATCTCTGCCATTCTGTCTCCCTACTCATTCTCCTGCCATTTGGAGATTTTCTCTCCATTACTTTTGTTGTATTTATGAGTTGGTACCCTGTTACAGCTCCTTCCCCAGGGCTCTGTACTAGACTTGGCAATATCAGGGAAAGGTTTAAGTTTAAGGGGGTTCATTCAAGCCAGGTGCTAGAGCAGTGGATAGTACCCAGGGAATAAACTGCGGTTTCTGCATGCAGGTGAGGATCCCATACTGGGCTTTGTGATTGAATGGAAGCATGAAGGTTTTACGTTAAAAGTATCAATAAAATGAAAGTAGAAATAAAATGATGAGCAGCTTTATCCCATAAATAATAAAATGATGAATAAGTTCCTGGAACTAAATAATATCTTACTAAATCTATACTGTGGTATTTTATGTAGACCATCAGAACAATGTTCTTTAGAAAAATCACAAGAGTACGCAGCTTCCCAGATAAAACCTGGGAGCTAAACTACTACATTTGACAACCTTTTCTGTGCTAATGAATTAAACAAGAAATCTCTGATTATGTTCTCAGCCCTCCAAAAGCCATAGTTAAAAATAAATAAAAGCTCAAACTGTTTTTAAATGGGGTAAGCTATGGTTTCATGTGTTAAAATTTCCTGCAAGTTTGTTGTACAGTAAGTTATATAGTGAAGTGGCTCATGTTCTCAATGTAGGAGATATTCTTATAGCTTGGTCCCACAGAAATTGAGTGGTGCTAAAAGGAAACTCCATTTCTGACTTTTCTTTCAAGAAATATTGAGTAGGCAAACCAGGTCAGTCAAATGGATTAGCCTGTCACTTTTTGAGGAATTAGCCAGGTCTAGTTGTGACAAAGGAACATTCAGATAATTAAAAAAGTGAATTAATTGGCAAAGTGAGGATAGTGTTCTAGGGGACTAGAGTTTACACCAAGTTGTCTGTACCCATCTGACCAGAATCGGGCTACTTCCCCATGCATGCTCAAGAAACCCAGAGTAAAGTAGATGTAGGGAAGTCTCCAAGTCAGACAGGATGCAGTATTACAACAGAATTGTAAATGTAGAACATGGGTGGCTTGCAGCTAAATAGAAGAGTATAGCATTTAGTATGGTACTGTTAATCCCTTTATATTTGGAAGCCCTAGATTTTTCACTTAGAAGTTTTACAAATGAGAAGGAAGTGGTGAGAGCATTATTCAAGTGTGTCCATTTATTATAACCTGAGCCAGTGAGGGAGAGCAGATTTTTATAGAAATATTTTAAAATACTATCACAGTTCCTATAAACAAAAATAAAATCCATCTGAGTAACTGTTAGGTTTTGCCTGAAACCTAAATCATTCTAGAGAAAGGTTCCAGCCATATGGCATTAGGTTTCAATATAAATCTTTTTTTTTTTGTAGTGTCCCTTAGGAGATTGCAGATTTGCCATCTGGTGTGATTTGGTTTGACATAGTAGTTGAGCTTGTTTATTAACTTCCCACATAAATATTTCTTAACTGGAGCCAGTTCAGCAATATAATAGTGACTGATACTCCCTAGCTGTAAGATGCAATCATAATGAGGATACTGGAATATAGGATTATGGCAGCATAGTTCTTGATTTCTAGATTTCAACTACCAAGATGTGCATTAGGAAGGAAAAAATGAGGTGACTGGGAAGATTTTTTCCACGTTGTTTAAAGAGCAATTGAAATCTTATGGAAAGATGCAAGATATATATTTGCTGAGGAAAAAAACCACCTCTTTATCAACCCTTCCACTCTTGATTTCTAAGGAGTTGCATTAAAGTGAGAACTTGTTTCCTTTAGAATTTGCCTGTTTTAACATCTTTTTCTGTAATATCCAGCATGTAAGACTCATATAGTATCAAGAGCCACTACAGGGATATGATGCTGGATTATAGAGAGGTGAAGGTATGTCTAGTATTTAGCCCTGTTGGCGGACTTTTCAGGAACAAAACTTCCCTTAGGAAGAAAGATTAAGTTATTTATAATTGTCTTTAGTAATTAGCTTCTAAATAGCATGTTTTTCATGTAGATGTCAATTGTTTAGACAAGTTATTTCCATTAGACTTAATAGTATAGACAAAAGGTTTAAATATAACTGTCAAGTCCTCGTCTCCTTGCTCATGTTAGTCATCTCAGTGGCTTTTGTGAAACTACTTTGAGTAATATGACTCAAATACATAAATGCTCAGTTTACTTTTTCATGCCAGTGGGTTTGTGTTTGCTCCCGAAAGCAAGCATAAGAAAAATAGAGGACAGATGAGGAAAAAAGGCAATAAACTGTGGAAGAATCAGATTATACTAATGATATCAGTAGGTGTAGAATGCTTGCCATTTTGAAAATGACAGAGAAACAGATATCCTAAACTTGTGGGCGAGACTGAAGGCTGAGAAGAACAAATATGGTTTGTGCTCTACCTATTTAAATGTAGTTGGATTTACTCCACTGTTTTGGAGTGTAGGAGTGAGACTGGAAGTTTTTTTGAGCAGGCTCCAAAAGATAGGTCTGAAATGTGACACAATTTATTTATGTGGATCTGCAAAACTAACACAGAGGTGCCTATCACCCATTCTTGTTGCCTTGAAGAATTATTTAAACCACAAATGGCCTGTTTGATCTGGGACTTTAGGCTGGATGGGTGAATTTTACTGTCAATGAACTGCAGAACTCTTTCAAAACAGGAATCTTATCTATTTGGTTGTCTGCTTTGATTTGTAGGAGCATAACACATTTACTTTTTTGAAGCTGAAAATTCAAAGGTTTAGCTGGCTCTAGAGTCTAGAAGGATCATTCCTCTGGGTCTTGGAGATTTGAACAAAGCTTCATCATTTATAAACCCCCAGAAAAGCACAGGCTCAGGGGTGATCTGATGGCCACTTGTAAGTTTATCAGGGGTGACCACCAGGATCTGGGGGAACGTCTGTTCACCAGAGCGCCCCAAGGGATGACGAGGTCGAACGGTCACAAACTCCTGCAAGACCGTTTCAGGCTGGACATATGGAAGAATTTCTTTACTGTCCGAGCCCCCAAGGTCTGGAACAGTCAGCCACCAGAGGCGGTTCAAGCACCTACATTGAACACCTTCAAGAGCAAATTGGATGCTTATCTTGCTGGGATCCTATGACCCCAGCTGACTTCCTGCCTTCGGGCAGGGGGCTGAACTCGATGATCTTCCAAGGCCCCTTCCAGCCCTAATGTCTATGGTACATGTAGTGTTAAAACCTTATTGTTTCTCCAAATTATTTAAATAACTTTTTCCTGTCTGGCTCCCTGTTAGGAATCATGCATTATTAAGTTAGAAAATAACACAAAACAACAACAAGAAGAAAACACCTCAGCAGGAACTAATAGAGTTGGTTGTTCATTATTTGGTGATAGCTGTTCAGTTTTTCTCAAGATACCTTATAAAATTACCTGACTAATGTGTGCAAATTACCCTGCAGGACCTAAATATGTGACTTGTAGGTTAAAGTTACCTCATGCAGAAAACAGCTTGCTGGTGTAATGCCTTAAGGAAGTGATGCATGGAAATGATGTTGATTAAATGTCACAGTTTAGAAAAATTAAATGCCACATCACTCAGAATAGTGGTGAGCCTTTTGCATTTTGTTTTTGTACAGCATAATTGTTTGGCTTTATTATCACTGCCATTATTGCTTTACATTATGATAGAATCAAGGGGCCCCAGTCAGAACTGAGACAGCATTATGCTGTGTGTTACACAAATACATGTGAAAACAGTCACTTTCCTAAAGAGCATACACTCTCTCATGTGTATAATTCAAGAGGCAGAAGATGATTTTTAGATGCTTACATATAGATTACATATTTTTTTGTGTGTGTGTATGGATGTGTGAAAAAAGTTTATAAATTTGTAACACGTAAGACCCTTTTTGCTTGGGTGCCTTTAGCATCATTGTACATCATTGTAATGTTCACAGGCGATCCAATAGGTTTGCTTATGTTTTGCCTAACTGAAAATGGAGTACAGTATCTGTTACTGATAACCAAAGTTCAGTAGAGAACAGGATAATCTGCTCATTAAACATCAGCCCATTATGTGTAGGAAGAAAAGCAGTCATCAAAGGTGACTTCAACCAGGGTGATATTTCCGGGGTTCTCATTTGGTCAGTAATAAAACTACCTTAGTTAAAAATGGAGGGAAACGATAAGGGAAGCTAAAGGGAATCAATGAAATATCAATTGCTGGTAGGGTTAAAGGGAACAAAACAGCATTTTTCACTTCTACTTTTAAGAGCATTGCTAAGTACAGATCATCCAATTGTACATATACGAAAGGCAAGGATTTTTGAGGCTGTTTATGTTTTATTGGACAGATTCACGACTGGCATAAACTTAGACAAATTTCTGAAAGCAGTGCATTCTTTTTCGGGTCTGAGAAAAAGCTAGCAGAACAAGAACTAAAAACAGTCAACAATTTGCATCTATTGTTAATCTTGCATCTATTAACAATAGATTCAAAACCTGTCAACATGTCTCCACCACTACAACAATCAATACCTCCCACAACAAATCCATTGGAATCTATGGATACTACACATGTCTACCCTAAAATGGGATGCATCTCATTCAGTGCACCAAATGTCCTCATGGAAAGTATGTGGGTGAAACTAGACTAAGACTACACACCAGAATGCATGATCACAGGGACACACAAATGTGTAGGAGAACACTACACAGAACAAGCACTCACTTTTTGTTCTCACTATCCTTGTACTCAAGGGAAGTTTACAAAATGCCTTTAGAAGGCAAGGGTGGAAACAAAATTGTATAAGCTGGCTGGACCCAAGCTGAGTGGCATGGCCTCAGGTTGGTCCCTAATGGTTTTAGTATCTGTGAGTTTCCATACTCATTCCATTCTTCAGAGCAGAATTGCCTGCAGTGGCCTCAGCATATTCATAACGCAATGCAGCTTAGAAAAGGATTTTTAGTCAAGATGCACAGTTTGCTAGGTGTTGTGCATGGGATGCTTGATGGGGTGGACCAGTGTCCTGAGCTGGCATGGAGAATTCCTTGTCTAGATACCTTGTTGTTTAAGTCTGCTTTGCTCATGTGCTCTGAGCCATACTGATCATCTGATGTACCAATGGGAAAGAATTTGCCTCCTAGTCAAATTGGCAGGATCTTGGGGATTTTTCATCTTCCTCTGCAGTGTAGGATATAGGTGGCCTGTTGGGATCATTTGGGGATTTCTCATCAAACACTTCCCTGCTATTGCAGGCCCCTTGAGCATGGTTGGCATCATTGTTTCTCTTGTTATCTCCCTGTGGTTCAGAGTTTAGTTTTCTCAGGACTGCAATCTTAAGTTAAACTTAAGCCTTTTGGCTTAATATACATGTGGCGGGTGCTTTTTAAAGCATCTGGCACTGTTGCGCATGCCTTTGTAGAAATGGCGAAATGCACATCAGCACTGAGAAATTGGCGGCAGCGCACTTTTGACCTAAAACACACTGAAGGTGTCTGAATGAAATTCAATGCCCTGTTGTACATAGATCAGATTAGATAATTTAGTGGGCCTTCTGGTATATATAAAATGCATGCCTGTGCAGGAAACAGTAAGATTGTCAGTCATAACTTTAACCTCAGAAATTAGCGGAATTGAACTATTGTGAAAGTGTTTGATCACCTCTGAGTACTACTATCATACAATGAAAGAAAAACATCATCTTCACCCCTTGTGTTCCTGTTTCAGCAATGCAGCAGGCCTGTTAACTCTGGCTTTTCTAGCAGTAATATCTTCTGTCTGGCTGCACAAACATACAAAACAGACTAAAGATTGCTCTGACTTGCACTTTGTGCAGTGACATTGAATTAATGGTGTTCCACTCTAAGTCAGGATAGTATGTATGTCATTTATGTCATTACTGCCCCAGAGGCATGGCTCAGGCACTGTTGCCAAGCAAAATCCACTTATATTGCATTGATCCAGGAGTTTGAGGCAGTTACAGTGTTAAAATAAGCTATGCTCACAATAGATTTATGTATCCTACCATTATACAGCACTATGGCACCTATGAACTTTCTCTCTTTTTTTCTGTGTCTTCCCTTTGCCACATGCATGATTCTGGCCATTCTTTTGAATTCCCTCCCTCTGAATGGACTCTGTTCAACATCGTCTCCAATATGAACAATTTTGCATGGAGAAAAAATAAACCCAGTGTCTGTGGGCCACCAGGTGAAGGGTTTCATATCCCTAGAGAAGAGTAGGGATGATGACATGTATCTTAGTCTCTTTCCGGAGTTTGTGATCAATAAGAACACACCAAAGAAATTTCCTGAAGGAGTTGCTTGAGCACTGGATCCTGTGCTGGTTCTCCTACCCTGGTAAGGAAAGTGGTTGATTACCTACGGGGTATTTCCCTTGATGGTAATTTGAGGAGGGGAGTCACATTCATGGCCTGGAGAAGGCTGATTTTTCACTTTAGTTTTCTCAAGAGGGGCCCAAAGTTCAGTAGGTTTCTGTGAAGAGAACCAGCACAATCTGGAGGTTTTCCTCTATGTGGGCAAGAACGATGCAGTCATCAGCATTCTGAAGATCAAGGGATGTTCTTTGGAATACTTGAGTCTTCAAGCGAAAACATACCAGAGTGAAAAACCCTCCATTCATCCAGTATTCAATGTCTGTTCTGGAAGGAAGACTGGCCTTAACGAGAACCAGGATGATAGTCAAAATAATAGAGAACAGAATTGGGACAATGATGCATTCTTGCATGACCCCAGTTTGGATGACAAATGGATCTTTCTCCCATCCACTACAAAGAATGGCCATAGTCATGTGGTTTTGGAGAAGATTCAGGGCCTTGAAATATTTTTCAGAGTATCCAAATCTGGCCAGTACTTTCCACAGGGCTTCATAATTGATGAAGTCAAAGGCCTTAGTGAGGTCAATGAAGTCATACGCAGATCCTGGTGTTGTTCCTAACTCTTTTCTTGGACCTGGCAGGCAACAAAGATCATGCCAGTTGCCTTGGGGGATGGCTTGAAACCACACTGAGATCTGGCAAGACTTCCTCAGCAAGAGGTAGAAGATGGTTCAGGGGGGTGCAGGTGAGGATTTTATCTGCTGTGGAAACTAGGGCAATACATTGGTAGTTCCCACACAGAGACTAATCTACTGTTTAGTCATACTGATGGTGTTCCTCAGGTCCCCATTATTCTCATTGTTGCACGTTTGAAGAATAAATGTGTGGAGTCTCAATATCAGTTCCTTGCTGCCAGCCTTGAAGATTTAAGTAGGTATGATATCTGGTCCAGTAGCCTTGTTGTTCTTGGTTTCTTTCATGGCATGGCTTTTAAGACAGGAGGGTTGGCAGGGGATCTCTTTTCAGGGTGGTGGGGGATGGACTCAATGATGGCATCTCTCAGTTGATTCACAGTTCAGGAGTTCCTTGAAGTGCATTTTCTGTCTAGCTTGGATAGATTCATTGTCTTTGAGGAGCATCAAACCATCCTGTGATCACAGGAAAGTAGGACCATGGAAGATTGGACCGTAGATGTTTTTTGTTACCTGGAAGAAACTATGCATGTCATATTTAGCATAGAGCTGAATTTCTTTGGCTTTACCCTGCATTCACTAGTTTTGATTTCTGAGATCATCCTTTGAGCTTCAGCTTTTGAGGAGTTGACATGTTTCTTTCTTTTGCTGAGATGAGGTATCAAATTACCAACAGAAGGAGAGCTTGGATCTTGGTGTTGCTTTCATCTAACCAGTCTTGGTGCCAATAGGTGGTATAACCAGTGGATTTAGCACAGGCCATATGAATAGTGGTTTTAAACATTGTCCAGAGTTCCTCAATGCTGCCTTTAGTTATGGACAGGGCAGAGAGATTTTCATGAAGACACTGTTGGAGATCCTTGCAAACCTTCAGGTTTTGAAGGGATTTGATATTGAAAGACCTTCACATTACTTTTGGCTATTTTTGGCATTTTGCAGTATTTTGGTATTTTGGATGTTCATGTTGGAGCTGACAAGATGATGATCTGGTCAGCAGTCACTAGTTCCTCACCTGGCTCTTGTGATATGGACATCTGTCCAATCACAGGCTCTAACAGTAACTTAGTTGAAGAAGTGACACTGCTTAAAGCGAGGGTGTCTCCAGGGAGTCTTGTATATGTCACTGTCTGAAGATGGTGTTTATAAAGACAAGACTGTATTTTCTCAGGATGCCATTGGAGTTGGCTTTCTCTACTCCTTCCTTCCTGATGGTGCCACTCCTGAGTTCCAGGTTATACCTGACTCTGCCATTGAAGTCACTGAGGATAATGATTTTGTCCTCCTTGCGAGTATTAGTGAGAACATGGTCAAGGTTGGAGCAAAATTGTTCTCTGACATCATCATCAGCATTGAGTATCAGAGCATACACACTGATGACAGTGGTGTATTGGTTTTTGCTGAGATTGAAAGAGGGTCATAAGAAGCTCACTGATGCCCATGGGGAGGTCTGTAAATTTGCTAACATGCTGATTCTTGATGGCAAAACCAATGTCATGAACGCATCTGTCCTGGGCCAGTTTCCCCCTTCAGAAGAAGGTGTAGCCTCTACCCTTGTCCCATTGCTTTGTCTCACTCAGACTTGCCATGTCAGTGTTGTATCTCACTAGTTCCCTGGAGATGATGGCAGTTCTTCTTTTTGGTAGTTTGTTGTCTTGGTTGTCCATGAAGGTGCAAGTGTTCCCTGTTGCAAAAATCATTTTTGTCCTACGATGTTTTTGACCACAGAGAGAGTGATCCTGCTGGATGCAGTTATTTAGCCAGGAAGTGGAGAAAACAGCTTAGATTTAGGGCATGTTTTCTAATCCCTTTCCCATATAGAGGGAGCAGAAAGGATCCTGAACAGGACTGTTCCTGAATAGGATGGCCATCAAGCTACTGCCACCTGAGTGCAGATTTGTGACTGGAAACTGCCAGATTCACTGGTCTTGTCTTGGTCACACAATTAGCAGAAGAAAAGAAGCTGATAACTAGAAGATCAAGGCCTATCAAAAGGGAGAAAGGTCATTCTCACCTTTCCTTTGTGGAAAGAATTCAGGATTGTGGTAAAATATAATGTACCATAAAACAAGTATCAGTGTTTAGTCCTTGTTTTTTTTTACATATTGAAGTGGCTTAGTCTCTCTCCTGCATCTTTAAAAATAGTTGTATTTGAAAAGCATATTGGGGTTTAAAGTGAAGTAACTTTTACCATGTTTGTAGGGTTGTGTGTGTGTGTGTGTACACCCCGTCGAGAGAGAGAGAGAGAGAGAGAAAGGCTTTTACCATGTCTGTAGGGGGAGTACACACACGCACACGCACATGCACACGCACACACACACGGTAAAGGATACTTCACTTTAAACCCCAATATGCTTCTCTCTCTCTATCTGTATATATATGTAAATATATATATATAAAAATATAAATATATATCTTTAAAAAAAAATATATATATATATAGAGAGAGAGAGAGAGGGTCTATAGACAGTACGTGCAAAGAAGAAGTTTGTATTCCAGCAACTCAAGACTGCATACTTCAATATCTGAAGTATCAACAAAGTGTGAATGGTAATCTGAGATAAATCAAGAGAAACCAGAAAAGCAAGCTTAAGTCCATAGAAAAGATACTGAGGTAGAACAGGGTCCATGTCTGTAAATTTCTGAAACATGAGATTGTGGGAAGCTGTCCAAGCCATTATTAGTGGAAAAGTCCCAATTGCGAGCATGCGAGCGGCTGACTTAATCTACCTCGGATTAGTTATTACATGCTAAAGATCAGAGTAGTGTAGTTTGCAGGAAGTCTCTCACTGTGAAAAAACTGATGTCAGTTGGCAGTTCTGTAGTGGTTGACTAGGTAAATGTTTTGCTCTCCTACTAGTGCTCAGAAGACATGCTGAGGAAACAGCTAGTGTTTTGTGCATAATAACTTTAACAGACAGCTAAAACCATTTTTTTTATTTAGCACAGCAGTCAGTTCACATGGGAAGAGAGACAGCTCTTACCATGTATAGACTGTGAAAGTTATTTAAAAATAATTTTCCATTGAAATAGCTATTTCTCAGTGTCCTGCTGGTAATAAATATCTTTTTTTTTTTGAAAGTGACATTCTTTGTGTCAGTTTTAATTAAATGTGCTCCCTCCCCCCACATGACACGTTTAGTTTATTTGTGGTGAAAAATGTTTCTGGCAGCATGAAATGCCAGGTTGCTATGCCGGAGAAAAGCGGTCAGATTTTTTCCTCCTGAACTTTTAAAGGTGATCATTATGCCAAGTCAAAAAGAGTAAAGAGCTTATGTCAGCAGTAGTATAAACATGGCTATGACTGTAGACTAGTAAGGAAGTGGGAAGATGTTGGGCCTGATTTTCCATTCTGTCAGCCTGGTTTGACATCCTTATGATTCTATTGATGTCAATGGAGTTTCACTTGCATAAAACACTCTAACTGAGGGGAGAGTCGGGCCGATTGTGTAGAGAAGCAATGAATGCAGTTACAGCTCAGCAGGAAGCAAATGCAGGTGCTTGCTTGACAAGTGAAATCTTTCACTGCTGGTCTCACTGTTGACATAAAAAATGAGAAGAAAAAAGTAGAAATTCTCTCCTATCTTGGCAGCTGTATTGTGCATAAAAGTACCCATCTGATATGTGTGAACATTGTCATTCTCCCCACACACTCTGGGAATAACGAGTTAGTCAATATGACTGTAAAAATCATTGAACAAAACAGCCAGTGCCATCCCTAATATAACTGTTAGTTAAAGTGGAGTTTTACATCAAAAGTGGTTCTGGCCCACTAATGATAGTTAGATCCAGTCAGCTACTCCCAATGCTGCACAACAACACACTTGTGAGAGAGGCTTCGAGGTGCATGAAACAAATTGTTGACTCCTTATTTCAGAGAATAGCTTAAACATTCATTGATGTGAGACTGTTGAGGAATTCTAATGACATTCTTTGATTGGTGATAAATTAGTTGAGACCTACTTCAGAGAAAAGAGTCTCAACTAAAGTGCAAGTACCTTCAGAAACTTCTGGCCTCCTTTCACTATGTTGCTAGGAGCCCCGAAGTGGAAATTAGAGTTAAAGTAGGTGTAGTTTTTCATGATTTTGATAAAAGAAGCTTTTTATTGTGGACTCAGGTAGTAATCCATGGTTGTGGCTCCAGATCTGAACAGTAGTCTTGACTGGATTGTAATGATAGAGGTGGAGCACTGACTTGTCTTTATAGCTAATGCACAGAATATATCTTCTTAAATAGTAAATTTAAATTATAACTTCTTTGGGCTCAGAAGAAGTTGCTAGATTGGAAGAGAAGTTCAGCATTTTTAAAATTCTCTAGTTTACTGTTTCTGGTGTTACAGTGGCACCATGGTGCCACCACAAAAAGTTTGTAGGGGCTAAGCCCCGTTAGCCCTGGCCTTCTGCTGCCTATGGGCATCAGAGAAGGTGATTTCTGTCTTCAGTGTAGTGGCTTGGTCTTCTAACATTTCCACAAACAGGTCCTGATCTTGCAAAGGTTTCCCCTGAACTTTAAGCATACAGGCTGTCCCTTTATCTTGCAATGTTGGACCCCTGCTAAACCAGATGGGGCAACTGACAACTGACGCCCAGGAAAAAGCCAACCTATTAAATAGGTACTTTGCGTCAGTCTTTCATCAGTCACATGGGATGCCCATGCCTGCTATGGGACAGGGAAATCTGGGTGAGGGGGATCCCCTACCCTCCATCAATGCTGACCTCGTGAAGGGACACCTTGAGAAGCTGGATACCTTCAAGTCAGCTGGCCCTGACAATCTGCACCCCAGGGTGCTCAAGGAGCTGGCAAGCGTCATAGCCCAGCCCCTGGCACGGATCTTTGAAAACTCCTGGCGCTCTGGTGTAGTGCCCGAAGACTGGAAGAAGGCCAATGTGGTGCCGATCTTCAAGAAAGGGAGGAGAGTGGATCTGGCTAACTATAGGCCCATTAGCCTGACTTCTATCCTGGGGAAGATCTTAGAAAAGTTTATTAAGGAGGCCATCCTCGATGGACTGGCCCAGGCTAACATCCTAAGGGATAGCCAGCATGGGTTTGTTGCGGGTAGGTCTTGTTTGACCAATCTCATTTCCTTCTATGACCAGGTGACCTATCACCTGGACAAGGGAGAAGAGATTGATGTCATATATCTTGACTTCAAAAAAGCTTTTGATCTGGTATCCCATGATCCCCTCTTGGCCAAACTGGCCAGTTGTGGCCTTGGCTCCACCACAATCCGCTGGCTGGGAAATTGGCTTCGTGGTCAGACCCAGAGGGTTGTGATTGATGGCAGTCACTCATCATGGTGCCCTGTGACCAGTGGGGTCCCTCAAGGCTCTGTCCTGGGACCCATACTGTTCAACATCTTCATTAACGATGTGGACATTGGAGTCAGGAGTGGACTGGCCAAGTTTGCCGATGACACCAAACTTTGGGGCAAAGCATCCACGCCAGAAGATAGGCGGGTGATCCAGGCTGACCTGGACAAGCTCAGCAAATGGGCAGACGAGAACCTCATGGTGTTTAACACTGATAAATGCAAGGTTCTCCACCTTGGGAGGAAAAACCTGCAGCACCCTTATAGGCTCAGCAGTGCTACGTTGGTTAGCACTACTGAAGAAAGAGACTTGGGGGTCATCATTGACCACAAGATGAACATGAGCCTGCAATGCGATGCTGCGGCTAGTAAAGTGACCAAAATGCTGGCGTGCATCCATAGATGCTTCTCGAGCAAATCCCGGGACGTCATTCTCCCCTTGTACTCGGCCTTGGTGAGGCCGCAGCTGGAGTACTGCGTCCAGTTTTGGGCTCCACAATTCAAAAAGGATGTGGAGAAGCTTGAGAGAGTCCAGAGGAGAGCCACGCGCATGATCAGAGGTCAGGAAAACAGATCTTACGATGACAGGCTGAGAGCCATGGGACTCTTTAGCCTGGAAAAGCGCAGGCTCAGGGGTGATCTGATGGCCACCTATAAGTTTATCAGGGGTGACCACCAGGATCTGGGAGAATGTTTGTTCACCAGAGCGCCCCAAGGGATGACGAGGTCGAACGGTCACAAACTCCTGCAAGACCGTTTCAGGCTGGACATAAGGAAGAATTTCTTTACTGGCTGAGCCCCCAAGGTCTGGAACAGTCTGCCAGCGGAGGTGGTGCAAGGACCTACATTGAACACCTTCAAGAGTAAATTGGATGCTTATCTTGCTGAGATCCTATGACCCCAGCTGACTTCCTGCCCTTTGGGCAGGGGGCTGGACTCGATGATCTCCCGAGGTCCCTTCCAGCCCTGATGTCTATGAAATCTATGAAATCTTCTGTTGGGCTATGCCTATACAAAGTTAAGCTCATGTGTCTGCGCTTTCAGGATTGGTACCATACTCCCTGGTTTTCTGGGTGATCCTATTGACTACAATGAGACTTCTGTGAAAAAGGGACTGCTCACTTGAGAGAGGATTGGGCTCTAAGTTCGGTAGAAGGCAGATACTGCAGGTGGAGATGCATCAGAGCAAAACATGATTTGCTTTACTCTTGTTAAAATGTTGCATAAAATTAGCTCAGATGTCATGACTGGTATACATGGCACAAGAAAGAACCCTAGTGGCAGGAAGCTAGCAGAAAAGTGAATTTTGTGTGACGATTTAAAGATGGAAATCCCGGGTACCCGTCAAAGGGGAAGCACAATATTTCCTTTTTATAACATTGTTTTCAATCACCAAATGTCTACTTTAATTAATGCAAAAAATATTTTTCCCTAGCAGCAAGTCATAATAGCTAATTTTTAACAATAGGCGTAAGAAAAAATCTGGGCCTGACAGATAACATCACGCTGATTTGTGTTTCCTGGAATGTAGTACATCAGACATAGCCTTGTGAGAAGGTTAGAGGGGCTATTGCATTCATATGCTATTTTGACAGAATACATTGTTTTGAAAGGCCCTGGGAGTTACACTCTCAAACACATTCAGTGACACATGTCTGTGAGGCTCAATTCAGAAATCTGTAGCCATTGTCTAGAGGGCCATTTAAAAGGCCAGACATGAGAGCATTCTGGTAATCTTCAAACAGAATCCCAAATACTGTACAGTGGTATTTATTCTGGCTTAAAGTGTGCAAAATATGTGAAAAAGGGGGTGGGGAGTGCCTAAACAGACTTCTTCATCTTGCATCTCTGTGCAGAAATTGGACAAACTTAACCCCTCCCCACCTTGTTAGACCCTGTACAAGGATAAAGGAATTCAACTCTGAGAGATTTGGGATGCTGGGGTAGAACTATACACAGTATAACATATTCTGTCCATCTGGGCGCCAGTTTTCAAAACTGGACTGGCAAAAGTGGGGAAGCCAGAGGGTGAAGTAGTTGCCATGTCAGGATGCTCTTTCCATTGCTCTCTCTCTCTGCTGCTTGGGCACAGGGCTTCTTCTGCCTCTAAGCAAAGTATGTCTTCACCACTCTGCAGTGCTGCCTTTGGCTGAAAGCTACAATCTGAAATGGGACATCAGTAAAATAGAGCAAATATTTTGTTCTTCACATAATTTATGATAGGATGAGGTGCATCCCCAGTCCCACTGCAGTAGCCAGCTGAGTCTTCAGGGTTGTCATTAATTCTTATAATTTTAACCTTTCCTTCCTCCCCACACTGTAATTGGCATTGTTTACAGATGGTGACCATGTGGAATCTGTAAGGTTACTTGATGTTTTTGAAAATTCACCGCACAGCTTCACAAACAATTCTGGATGTGTTTAGGATGGGGTAGGCACCCCTGGCATGGGTGCCAGTGTGTGGCACACCAAGGCATTTTGCTTGGCATGCTCACTTCAGGGCAGGTGGCAAGGAAGGGGCCAGGACTGCCTGCCACAACAAGGATTGGGCCCCATGTGGCTCCCCTGCTGTCCACCCCTGGCAGGCCAACATCTTATAAGTTGAGGTTGTGGGTGTTTTGGCACTGTGCCCAAAAACATGGCCAACCCCAATCTAGGATGTACTGCATCCTACTTCTCATTTTTCCTGTGTATACTAGAAACCTACAGTATAATAACAATACTTAGAGTGTAACTTTCTAAATAACATTTTTATAGTGGGAAAATCCCTAGTGTAGATGGCAATAAATCAGCACAGGGTTTTTTCAGTTTAAGAAATACTAGCAAATACATATTTTTGCTGGGATTGGTTGTGCCTTTACAAGGCAGGAGTTTGCCAGCAGAATTATCCCAACAAAGTCAGTCTAGTATAGGCAAAGCATATGTTACTGTATCCTGCTTCTGTCATGTATGCAGCCAGCCACATAATTTTATTAAAATCTAAATCTTTTCCCCATTTCTCCTCTCTTCTCTTTGGACTTAAGTGAGAGGTGAAGATGGGGGCGGGGGTGGAGAAGGAATGATCAAATGCTGTGGTATGAAGCCATGTTGTTTTCCAAATTTACAAGTGGTATTTTTATTTGTTTTGATGACAAGTGCAGTATATGCTTACTGAGTGGTAACTGGACCTCTCATTGCTGTCTGCTCCATGTCTGTTTACATCTGTGTGTTGGTTAGATGTTAACCTGTTATATCTTTATACAAAATTGGAGGCTAAACATTTATTCTTCTTTTAGAACACTATGAAAATTGACATCTGTGCTCCAGCAAAATGGATAAAAAGGAGGAAAAGCTGTCAAAGTACCATTCTTTGGAAAGTAAAATATGCTTATAATTCTGCACGGTGCGCCAGGACCTGCTGTCAAACATACTATTGCAAACAAAGTGGGCAGGATATGAAAATGTATATCTGATGGTTGACTTTGGTCTACTGTATGCAAATAAGATATATGCTGTTGCATAAAGATTTAGGCCTACATTTTCCAAAGCATTTTGTAATTTCTGCTCAGTTGAAGACAGGAGGTGGGTTTTTGGAATATAGATGGTCAGTAACTGCCAAAGATTAGGCCTGCTTAAAATTTGTTGGTCTGATAGCTTTAAAAGTGAAATTTCCAATATTGTTAGCTGTGTCTGAAAATGTGGGCCTTATTTGGTTAACAATAACTTGGCAATCATTTTGAAAATCACTTATTCGTGTGCTTAAGTTTCCTATTATGAGAATCCAAAATAGTGTTCACAGTGTAAAAGCTAACCTTGTATAAAAGTGCATGAAACATTTGTGTATCCCTTTGTTAACTGCTAAGGTTCTGTAATCAAATGCAAGCAGTGTGTGGTCTAGTGGCTTGTGCATAAGGCTGGAAATTGGATATAATCTAATTTTTAATCCTGGCTCTATTTGTGGTTCTCCTTATCACCTTGGGCAAGTCATTTTACACCTCCTTCCCCTCAATTCTAACTAACTAAAATCCTGCCTATTACAGGTCCGATCCAAAATCCACTGAAGTTAATTAAACTCCCATGGACTTCAGTGAACAGGCTTTGTATTTAGCAGCTGTGAAGATTAATTAGGTAATTTAACTTATTTGACTGTGCACGGGGCTACAGAAGTACAGCATATTGTTACATTGTGTGGCCTGTTATACTGAGAAAAAAGAAACAGTAGTAAAAATCTTCTGAGAGATTACCATATGGCACAGATCTGGCTGTGACGGCGTGGGCTATAATGGAACCAGTTTGTGCTCAAAGCTAAGCTCTGTTAAAGCAGGCTCCCCTGACTCTCCCTCCTCTCCAAAATGCTGCTGACCCCAGTATCATTTTTAGTAACACCAGGATAGCTCCTAAATATATTAGCCTAAAAATATTTCTGAACCTCTTGCAATCTCTTGTGGCCTGTTATTCCTATGACTTCTTCCTAGCCATGTACTGAAACTTCGTTCAAAACTTTGTTTGGAGGTTGAGGGTCATATAAAATAGATAATTTTAAACTCAAATAAGCAACTGGGGATTTTGGTTGTGGGTTATATATAAACCCCTAATCTAGATGGAGATACATTGTTTGTATCTTAGAATATGTGATATGACAATGAAACATCTGGCTAGACAGATTAAAAATCGGAGAACTTTTAAAGAAGCTTCCTGTTTAAAAGTCAGCCAAACTTAATCTGTTTGTGCTATATTAATCCTTTTTATTATTTTATATCAAGGAACTAATTTTGTATCTCCATAGTCATTTACATTTAGTCCTCCTGAATTAGTTTTTCTTAACAGATCTGTTATAAACTTGGTCTCTTCTGTTTTATCAGTCTTAGCAGCAATTTCTGCTGGAGAATCTCCTTAGTTACTTCTTGACTTAGGGTAAATACAGACATTCAGGGGCTAGGGGGAGGTTAGATTGAATTAAAAATGGCCACCCAATCTAATTTAGTTCACTCAGGTGCAGACCCTACACTTAGATCCCTAGTCAAGCCCATTTAAGTGCGAATGGCACAGAAGTTCAGGAAGGTTAGGTCAGTCTAAAAACGGCTGACCTGATCTAAGTTAACTGTACCTTGGAGGTAGTTTAACTTAGATTGGGTTTGGCGAGACTGATCTAACTGACATTCTGTACAGTTCCCAGGACAGCCCTACGCCTGGGAAAGCCCAGCTGCTATCCCCAGCCCCGGGGCTGTGCTTTTCCTACCCTATCCCCACCCTCAGCACCAGGCTTTTCTTAGCTCCCCCATCCATCCCTCTCCTCCAAATAGATAGCTCCCCCCCCCCCACAAATCAGCCAGCCATGCCCCTAAGCCCACCAAACCCCCAGTATTGCCAGCTGTTCCTGGTTCTGGTTTCACCAGTGTTCGCGAGTGCTGGGAGCTGCAGAAGTAAGTTGGGGTGAGGGTCGGGAGGATTGGTTTGCTTGTGGGGATTGTTAATTTGTGGGTGTGGGAGGGTTGAGGGGATAAAAATAGCCCCTGGTCTGGGGGAAAGAGCCCCTCATTCACCCAAGCCCCCACCCCCCCTTTCCCCATGGACTCCACTAGTCTCCCTGATACTGCCAAGCCCTCCTGGACCCTACCAACCCTCCTGCAGACCCTGCTAGCCCCGCAGTTCCCTCAAACCTCTTGCAGATCCCACTTGCCCCCTTGATCCTGCCAAACCCTCCAAGTCCCCACCAACTCCTCTGTGTGGATCCTGCTTGACACCCCAATTTCTCTGATCCCCCCACAGACCGAACTTCCATACTTGCTCCCCATCCTGACTTACCTTAGATCAGGTGGCAATTTTTAACTCAATCTAACCTCCTCCTAACCTCCCTGAATGTTTGTAGGTACCCTTAGTAGCACTATTTACTGTCCACAGCTCAGTATAATGTGGGGATCAAAAACTTATAAAAGAGGTGATGCAGCCCAGTGTGTGTGTGTGTGTGTATGTATGTGTGTGTGTGCTTCACCCCACACATTCATGCACTTCTCTGGACCTCAGTTTAACCATCTATAAAGTGAGTTTAGTAATGCTAATCGGAAAGTAACGAGAGAGGTTCTGTAGTAATTTTGACAGAGAAGCTGGTGCCATCTATGTGCAGATTTATTAGTTTGTAAGCCTGGTGCTTTGTGTGTGTCTCTGTTGCTTTTTTGGGGTAAGTGGTTGTGGTTTGTGATTCAGACTCTGTATGTTATTTATCTGTACATAAAATTGGAAAGACTCCTTAAGCAGCTGAGCTCATGATTTTGTAAACAATATAAGTGAAGGACCAGGGCCCCCTTCATTTGACTAGAGCCATTTTAATTACCTGAGAGGCTGACTCCTTGTTGCCTGAATGCATAGAGTCTCTTTAATTAAATACAAGAGCTATTAGCATAGGGATGCCAAGAGAAAACAAAGTTATTTTTAAAGCTCCTCTTCACTTTGAACCTATTTTTGAAATGCTAATGAAAGCATATTTGCCTTGTGCTGCTGTATCATAAGCAAAATTTACAAATGCGTAAAAACGATGCTATTTTGACACTTAGTAACTTCAGCACAAATTCTGCTGACATGTTTTTACAGCTTGTTACTACATGCATTGGAGTATCAGCTTCGATAAACATTTAACATCTCGAAGAGGCAGATTTGATTTTTATAAACACTTAATTTCTCAACTGGTATTTTGTTCAAGTATGAGACATGCCTGTTAAGATTTCTGTAACCGTAAGACAATCAAGTGAGAGTTGTCATTTATTAAATAAATGATTAAGATCCTACTTCGGTCATCCTCAGTGAGGCCGAGCACCCTTGGATTTCACAGGGGAATCTGCAAAAGGACTGCACCTGGATTCACAGAAATGCTTATTCCATGTTAGCCAGTGGGTTTTCTATGGCTGAAAACAGACGTCACATTTATCCTGGGATATACCATTTTATCCTAGGACAAACTGTAATCATACAGATGTCCATATTCATTGTCCTAGGATAAGACCTAAATACTGTAGTTTCCCAGGTAAGGAGTTTAAAGGAGTGCAGGAATGGTTTTGAGACATCTTTGCAGTTGACTGATTCAGGGGGAAACGGAGTGCTCTCTAAGTTACAGCAGCTTTTGTGGGCTACTAACTTCAGGATTGTATGTTTTTGCCATGTTCTTGACCTGGCAACCCAAAGCCCTACAACCCATAGCCTTATGACTGACAGGCCCTGTTTTAGGGTGTCTGAGGGGGTCCTCAAAAGGCAGGTCTTTGCCTGCTTTAGTGCCTTTGGCCAAGGGCCAAAGCAGAAACTGTTTTTAAGGTTACTGTGTACTCTTCTACTCTGACCCACTTGTACCAAGCCATAGGATCTTTCTTGTGCAGTTTAAGGCTGGACTTCCAAAGCATTGAATCATGTGTTTATCTTTAAGATTGCATAGTTAGATTGAATTTGTAAGTCATTTGTGTCTAAGTACTTGTGCTTAAGAATTGGATTGGAATTTACATTACACTGTCATTGGATAAATGAAGTAATGCAAGGGCCAGGACCCCTGACTCCCTTTACCCAGCTGAGTCCCCTAACCACTGAGGCTGCTTACAGATGTGAAAACAAACAAACAAACAAACAGTGCTTTACTTTCAGCTCAGCATGCCTCTCAGTGTCACACATTGTCACACATATACTAAAAATTTATAAATATCTGGGAAGGTGGCCTGAGCAGTTATGGGAGGGGCAGTGGACCTTCTGCAGTTCTCTATATTAAGATATAGTTAATAGTTTAAAAACTTTGCAGATTCCAGCAGCATGAATTTGTACCAACAGATGTGGGAAAGTCAGAAGCTGTAAATTGTGGGGCAGAGAGGGGAACAAAAAACTTTTGTGAGATGATGACTGGAGAGGGTTCTCTTACATGAGAAATGTAGCAGAGAAGAAAGAACAGAGAGAGACTGGGGCTGCCAAGATGAGGGTGTTACATAGAAAACTGAGGTCCTCTCATCCATTAATCTATGTAAAATTATGTAATATTTATTTAAAACTCACACTGCTACTAGAAGGTGAGTCATAAAATAAGTTCAGTAGATGCACAGGATAGGTGATATTTGCATATATGGAAAGTATTCAGGCATTCAGTGATATACCATTTTTCCATTACCCTGGCAACTTTTATGGGTTGTAAAGGGGACACTTTAACATTGTGTAGCGCAATAGGAAAAAAACCCAGAGTGGTTAAGGTATCTTTCATTGGTTCCTGATGTCTGAGGTCAAGCCTTGCTCTGTACTTGTGGCAAAATACTTGCCACTCCCTGCCTCCCTCCACTCCCCAAGTTGACCCCATTGTAAGTATAACTGGTCATGCAGGCTGGAGAGTCGAAGGTGGTCAAACATGATGCTAGCCACATGCAGTTGACTATAGAAATTGCTTTGTTTTAACCACTTTAGTCCAATGGGCTGTTAGCCTCACCTGGAACTTTAAGTTGTCTTGATCCACAGATGAAGGATGCCTGTCATCCAAGGAGCAGTTTTGAATGAGGAAGAAAAGTTCTTATTCAGTGATGTTTTGTTCTGAGAAGCTTCGCCATGTGTTTGTTAAAAATAAAAATAATCATCTCTTAGTCTTGCAGTAACAACAGGGCACTCTGTGGAAACAGTGTCAGGCAATTTGTTTATTGGAACAGAAAATAATTAAAAGTACTTGTTAATGTGTATAATGCACCTGCTCCCCAGGTACAAGGAAGGGAAGTCAATCTGGTGGGGGAGGTAGATGTTAGAAGAGTCTGAAACTAGTAAGCATGACAATTTGAAAAATGTAGCTGTGTCTGGGGGTTTATTTAAATTGTGGAGCCAAGTTCTACATATAATAAAACTGAGAAATAAGAAGGCTCAGAAAAGATCAGTATACAGCATTTAGCATTAGGATGCTTGTCAGTGAGTGGTGGAATTTAGCTACCTCTGTCATTTGCACGTTGTCATGTAGGCCATCTGTAATGATGGCCGTTCTAATCCACAGCATACCCTGGGATGGATCATGAGAGTCTACTGCCTGCCATTTGGTCACTTATTCTTAGAGTTAATTGAAAGTGTGTATATTGTGCCAAAGTAACAGATGTTTTCAGGACTACTGACAGCAGTTTGGTTTGTGTAAAGTAGCCGTGTTTTGGCTGGAGAGTGTGTGTTACTAAAACGCGTTCCTAACCCCAAGACTCTAGTGTGACTAACTTCTGCCTCATGTGAACAAAGCCAGGAAGTAATAGTTTAACTTCATCCTTCAGAAGATTGCTGCACTACATGCTAAAATTTTCTTGCATCTTCAGCATAGTTCCCAGTCTTGTGCTAGCGTATCTTTTGGAAACTAAAATGCCTTTGTCTATAGTTCTTGAACTGCTAAGGAAGGTTTTTGGAGCAGACAACAGCTGGGCATGGTTATGGCTCCTAGACTGTTAGGGAAATCTACTGCTAAAAGTTTCTTCACAGAATGGGGTGGTTATACCAGAGTGTAGGGGAAAGGTGCTGTGAAAGCTGGTAGTTGAGGCCAAATATGTGCAGGTTTACAGGAGTAATGGACCTTTCTAGGAATGCTTTTGCAGAGGGAAAATTGGAGCAGGAAAGGGAGCCCACTGGGGGCAGGAGCCTTTCTGGGAATTTCAACATTGTAGGCAGCTCCTTGTGATCCCTAGTGCAGCTGCATACTAGTGACAACCCACTGCAGCACTTCTCCCCATACAGCACATAATTTACTCCCAGTCCACTTTGGTACCATATAGTGAAAACAGTCTAAGCAGGATACTTCCAAAATGCTACACCATTAGAAACTTGTATACAGTGTTGTACACTGTATATCCCCACCTACACTTCTGTCCTAGGGAAAGGCTGAAAGTGGGGAGCTGTTTGGGGTGCTGTAGTACTAGTCCTCAACAAAATCCCTGTCGCGTCACATGGCAGAGGTTGATTGTCTTTTGGAATACGAGTTCCATGGTAATTGCAGCAGGTTTGTTGTACATGCTTTCACATCCTTGCTTGATTACAAATGCTTTCCTGTGTTTCTTCATTCTCATTTAGCCCTTGCCAATCACATTTGTTAAATACAGTTAAGCCTATTGTTTGCCATTGAATTTTTTCCTGATAAACTTTTCCAGGTTATAAAACTTTCTCTTTTTTCAAGAGCAAGTTTTGACCTTGACTAAAAAAGAAAAAGAGAGAGAAAAAAAAAGAAAGAAATTGAAGGATATTAAGGAACAATAGGATGTAGAACTTTTGTGAAACAAAGGCAACATTTTAATAGACGTGGATTTCTGGAAACAGCTGTATTTGTGCTAAGAGCGTTTTCCCTTCTTGTCTGTCCCCTCTGGCAAAGCTCTATAGCTGTGCCAGAATTTTGTGGAAGACCAGACATGACTCTCTTGGCAGCCTGTCAATGTTGTTCCTAACTTAGTCTTAACTTAGCCAACAGGAGGTTGCTACTGAGCCATGTGAGGTTTCTATGGCACTCAGTTCTTGCTGGCTTGAGGGAAAGAGTGGGAGTCAGGGCAGGGGGGGCAGTCTTATAGTTCATCATTGCAGAATGTTTCTTGGAGGGGAGGAGGAGAAGGGTTCTTGTTTTTTATACCTGAAAAATCTCCCAAGTTGAAACTCTTGTTTTGCAAATCTGATGTGCTCCTTTGTGCTTTATTACTTAGGAGAAAACCTATGATGAATCATAATGTATTAATTGTACTCTTCTTAGAAGTGACTGCATCCACTGACTTTAGTCTTCCTTCCCTACCTCACATAGATCTGCAAATGTTCTTCATCCCTGATGCTTTAGCATTGTGCCTGTTAGACAGGACTGGAATTGGCATCAGCTAATCATCATGTTTAAATGTGGTGGCAATTGTGATAATGATAGGGGTGTAAGTCAATGAAAACCATTTTAGTTTTGACATAAAACTGATTTTTGATCTCGGTTTTGTCAAAGTTAATTGCCAGTAACATAGTCATCCTAGTTTTATAACAGGGGATTCCCTCTTACTCCTGTGCTTAAATGATATTTTCTGTTTGGCTGGGAGCTGTACTCTCCTCAGTTGACATCTATGATGATGGGTCTTTAACAGCATATGAGATAATTAGTTCAGGCTGCATAATTTAATACTAATCCATGAACATGGGAAAGTGACTTTGCCTTATTTAATTAAACAGGGGAAAGGCACATTTATACTAGACACGATGAAATAAAAAACAATTTAAATCAGTTTTGGTTCAGACATTCATAATGGTATATCAGAATCCCTTGGATGTAGCACTTAGTGGGATCAGAAGCATTTATCAGTTCATATTTATGGTGGTAATAATGAATTTTATCATACAGATGCTTTAATTCAGAATGAATTCTTGATCACGATACTTCATGGATTTTCAATGCTTTGTGCGGTGCCTTCATCTAAAAGATGATGACATTATATATTAATTATGAAAAGCTTAATGTAATAATGAAAAGGTTGCCTAGTAATGAATAGTGGAGTAAGCATAAATTTCTGCAGCCATTTTTATGTACGTGTGTCTTACAGAGTGGTGAACATATGAAGGTAGAGAATTAATAATACCAAGCTTTTAGTTACTTTAAAAAAATGAAATACAGCTTATTATCTTAGTGGCTGAATGGTTTCCTGTGCTGTGTTTCAAGGTCAAGACATTATCAGCATTCGGTTGTGCTAAGGTGTATGCAATGGCATAAAATTAGTTTTGGCTTCTAAATTGATTAGAAAATTGGCAGGCAAGAATATGTCCATCAAACTTTGGCACTCCTAGTAATAACTACAGTTTGAACCATGATAATTTCCATGTTGTACTCTCACATCTTGATTTTTGAATACTTAATAGCAATAAAATGTGACCGGTTGTAAACTTGGCTAAGGGACTGTGACTGTGGTTCCATACTAATAACTACCTTTTTCAAGACATTATTGAAAACTTCCCCTTTTTTTGCACAGAAACAAAGTAGCTTATTTGAGAATGGAGTGGTCCTTTCCTTTCCTCTGCCCCGGTCTATTTACTTTTTGCCCTTTACTCCAATAAATGTATGGTCTGATTGGTTTTTAGCTGCACTATGAAGTTGACTGTTCCCATTAAAATCAATAGCAAAACTTCCACTGATATTGAGATGATGATCCTCCCCTATATGGCACTCTCCTTTTAAGAAGTGGGGTAAATGTGATATGTATGTGCTTATAGACAATACAAATACCATTATTTTCCCCATCTAAATAAATAGTGTGCAAGTCCTCTGAACAGGGGCCAGAGTAACAGAAATAGCATTTATTGTATTTAAGAACAAGCTCTGCTTTCTTCATCTGTAATAGTAACTTACCATTTATTACCCCAGGCTGCAATTTTCTCACTGTTTTAGCGAACACAAAAAAGGTTTAGATTCATTCTCATTCCCAGCATACTGTGGGCTAACAGAACTCCCCTGACAACTCTTCAATGTAAGAAACATGGTTTATAAAGCAGGTTTTGTTTTTGGTTGCAAGCTGCACACATGGCTGTAAGAATTGTAATGTACGTATTAGACTCATTAGGAGCAAATACAACATCAGGTAAACAAAATGGCATGAGTTTTATTCTAGAAGCCTGAGAAATAAATAAAAGGCTTCATGGGAGCTGATGGTTAACATCAGTTGAGTAAAACAAGCAGAATGTGCTTCTGGTTGCTCTGCAGAAGAGATTAAATGAGTTGCTGCCACCTCTCTGTGCCTATCTTTTATAAAATAAATGTTGTGGCACAGAGAAGAGTCCTCTGCTTTATCATCACCACTATTATTCCTTTTTTCTCCCCTCTGTAGTGGAACAATAGCTGCATTCAGGGGAAAATTTCTAAGGGATACATGATGGAAATGCCTCGAAATTCCAACTTGTATAGGGATAGAAATGAATTGGGGTTTTCCTCTCCCCTGATCTGGTTTATTGAACGCAGAGGGAATTGAAGATCTGGCAGACTCTACAAAGGAAGGACAACAGGAGTGGCTGCCTGGAAGAACATTCACAGCATTGTTTATTTGGCTCTGAATGGTGGATTAATTTCCTCATTTGTTTATATTGCCATCAATGGTTGGCTCCTTTTCCCGTTGAGTTTCCTTCCACAGCAATGCTTCAGCTATCTAACATAATTTACCCTGCCCCTTATGCTTCTTGCACTACTCTTCTCTTCTCTTCCCTTCTTCCTTCCAGTCCACTGTTTTCCACTTTTATCCACTTACTTCTGCTCTTTACTCCAATCAGGTGCCTTGAAAAAAGTGTTTTTAAAAAAAACCTAAGATGTCCCCTCTCTGCGTTTGTTGCATCCTTCCAGCTCCTTGGGGTAGACTAACTAATCTTATTTGTACAACATCTAATACAATAAATCTTAAATCCTAGCTGGGACCTTGCATTTAATTAACAATATAAAAAAGTTGTAATACTTCCTGTCTTCCCTTCTCCCTCTGCCAAAGAATGAGTTTACTTTATCTTTGTTTCTGTATAATATCTGTTAACGCTAGGTGTTCCCCATGCTAAGGTCAATTTTGCCTCTTTGAAAGGATTCAGCGATAGAATTCACAAAATCCCACTATAATGGGAAGGTAGTTTCTGAACCTGTGAATGATAGATGCTACAGTGGGAGAGTAGCAAGGGTGGGAAATTCTAGGCATGTCCTGTTTATCCTGCCCCTCAGTATCTATTTTCTGCCACTGTGTGGGACATGGTAGTGGGGTAGATGGACCTATGGTCTGACCAGTAAAGAGCAGTTCTTACCTTGAAGAAAAGAATCACTTTTCTTATGTGGTGGATTTTATCTTGCTGACATTACAACAATCCTTGGATCATTGTAGTAGATCCTGCTACATAATGCATTGATTGATCTCGGAAGTGTTTAGGTATCGTTATGGGATTATTAACATACATGATAAAGTAGTAGCAAAAAATTCTACCTTTTTAAGATGGAGCTTGATATGAGTGTTTGCGAAAGCAGGGGACTGAGCTCAGTGACCCAGGAGGTCCCTTCCAGTTTTGCACACATAACGTACCCTAAAAAATTCAGAAGAAACCATGAAGAGAAGTAGCTTGAAGCTTGGTTTATTTTTTAGTTAGAATTTTGCACTATATCTGTTATTCGGCCTTACAGAAAAGGCTGACATATTCAATGTAGCTTATAGAACATTACTTTCTAATGTAATGTATGTCAGGAATAACAAGTACACTGCATTATAATGCACTGTGCCTCATGATGAAATTACTAGCTTTTAATTCTTTTAATATTCTTAACTAGAAGCTTGCACTTAATCTTCTTAAAACACCTTGGTGCCTAATACAACTTGCTATTAATCAGCAAGTTTCATTTGGATACTCCTAATCCTACTTGCATGGTTTTTTTCACTTCGAATGATGCAATTTCTGTTAATCCACTTGAGACAGGCTTTTCTTATTGTTCTACAGTTTGATATAAAGGAAAAGAATAATGTACATTTAGCCACACTCTTTGCAATGGGCTTTCCATGTATTTCAAGATATCTGTCAAAATTGTCAGTCTTGTTTTTAATATTGTCTGTTTGCTTCCTCCTTTCAGCCTTCAGATCCCTCGTCCTACCTCTCCTGATCATTGCCTTTCATGCAGCTTTTTGCCATTTCTTGGTGCAAGGCTATCCTTCTGTGCATCTTTGGGTATCTGAAGCTAGGTATACACTTTACACATTAACCAGCATAAGTGATCAGAAACTGATCTAAACCTGTAACACAACAGCTAGGGCAGAGGGGTGCATTATGGGCTTTCTTCCTCCTCTGCTGACTGGCCCAGCATGGTCTCTCTCTCGGCCCCACCCCCTGCCAGCTGTTGGTAGCACCAAGTGGGGGAGAGCAGAGGGGAAGCAGGAGAAGCAGATGCGCAACCCCCCAGCCCCAGCCAGAATAGCTGGGGGATGTGGTGGTGGCTTCTCCCCTCCTCTGCTGACTGGCCCAGTCTAGCTTCTTTCCCAGGCCCCACCCCCTGTCATCTGTCAGTGATGCCCCTGCCCCTGCCCCATGCCCCCTCTGCCAGACCCAGCCAAAACAGTTGCGTGGGGGGGTGGGGGGCATGCAGCCTGGGCTTCACTCCTCCCCTGTTGACTGCTCCCCAGCATGGCTTCTTTCCCTGGCCCCCACCCTGCTGTCCTGGCTGGGTCGGGGGGACTGGGGTTGGGGGTAGGTGCCTCCACTTCTCCTCTTTCTCTCCATTCCCCTCCTGCCTCTAACAGCTGATGGGAGGTGGGGCCTGGGAAGAGTAGCCATGCTGGGCCAGTCAGCAGGGGAAGGGGGAAGTCCATGATGTGCGCCTCTCTCTCCCCTCCCAAGCTGTTCTGGTTAGGTCTGGGAGAGGCCTGGTTTGGGTGGTGGGATCCTCCACTTTCTCCACTGCTGGCAGCTGGGGGCTAATGGGGGGGAATTCTGTGATGACAGCAGGGGGTTGGGGGCATGTGCTTGGCAGCCAATCAGGTGTGGCCTACTGATCGGCTGCATTTGGCTGCCTTCAGCACAGCACACTGGGAGGCATGTGAGAGTGCCCCCAGCCTGCTGGCCTCCACCACTACAGATATCTGTGTGCCACCCAGCTCCCCCTTGAAGGGCGAATGTGTTTATTCCTGATCCATTCTATGTGGCTTAGAGAAGGCTGCAAAGTTTGACTGATTCTGCCATGGGCTTTTTGAATGTCTGTACCTAGCAGAGAGTCTTTCTGTGTCAGTTTACCCACGTTCACATTTTAGATGCAAATTGTGTGCTCCATTCAAAAGTATTTGACCCTAAGGGGTAAATTTGATTGCCACTTCAAGGCCATTGTAAAAAAAAAAATCAGGAGTGTAGTGCTCCTGCTGCTCTGTATCTGTCTGGTCAAAATGCATCCAGTTCCAACCAAGGGTTAACCAGTTCTGACCATGAATTGTAGGGATGGGTACTTGACCAGTCAAAAAATACTTGGTCAATTGACCAGTCAAATAACGGTGGAACATTTTAAGCATTAATTTTTAAAACAGTGACGAGAGACTTTAATCTTCTATGGAGTGGCCTATGCTAATTACAAAACAAGAGTTAGTTGTTACTGTGTGAAACAATGAAAAAAAATTCTAAAAAACTGTGTTGAATTTTTATAACTATCTGTGTTAGTGCAGATATGAATCAAATTAAAGACTGAACAGTTTGGCTTTTTCCTTGGCTTTTATCCCCAAACTCCAGGGTCAGCCTGAATAGTTACACTGTGCTGTAGTAAAAATGTAGGCTGCTGCCTATACAAGGACATTTTTGGCATCAAGGAATATTTGACAATTCGTGACTGCAGTCAAATAACAGGTGATTACTTGACTAATCAATTGACATTATTTGACCAATCAATTGACAGGCTTGCCAACCATAATGAATTGTCCCTGTTATATGCTTACAGCTAAACCACTATTGGCACCAGTTCAACTAGGATGATGGTTGAAATCTGATTGTCTAATCAGCTTCATCATCCTGTGTTGTGAGAACCTTGTATTCCATGAAATCCCATTTAATTCATTAGATTTTCAGAGTGGTTAGGCTGAATGTTGGTCCCTCTTGGTGTTTCTACCTTGTGTTTTGCTCTGCAGATGTAAAATTAGTTGGTGGAAGTAACAATTGATGCTGGATAGTGTGCCAGTGAAGAGCTTGTGGCTCAGTGGCTTCACAGATGATTTCTTTTTCTGTTCTAGGGTACACAGGTTTAATTCTGCTGAAACTCACTAAGAACTCTACTGCAGGGAGCTGCTGAGTCATCACCATCAGTTAATTTGTACAACATGAGATATTTCCCTAGGCATTTAATAGAAGTACAAATCATCTGGATTAGGATATAATACTTGCCAGAGGAAAGGATTGTTTAGGGTGATTATCTTTGGACCAATCACATAGTTGGGATAGAGTTAGACAAGCTTTTGAATGCAAGACATTCAATTGTATTAGGTAATTAGACTTATCTAATTGAGTGTCTTGCATTTGAAAGCTTGTTTAACTCGATCCCAACTGTGCGGTTGGTCCAATAACAAATATCATCCTAAGATATTCTTGCCTCTGGCATAATTTCTGGACCATTACAGCTATAACACCACACTTGCACTACTATAATTATTATATTTGTTATTTCGTGTTGGCTTAACATAGTTTCATTTTAATAGCCTACCACCATATTTTAAAGCCATCGGTCAGCAATATCAACAGCATAACAAAAGTTATTGCCTCACATTAGTTCTCACTTGAGTGCTGACAGATATGCAGCTCCCTGGTCTAACTCAGTGCTTCACAGTAAGTGCCATGAGTTAGATCAACCCTCCGGATCACACATTTTGTCACATAATTGGGCACTTTTTTAAGTGCTCTGCAGCGCCATGCACTTTGGTCAGTGCATGTCTGTAGAGTGCTTTTAGTGGCTGATCACATGGCAAAACATCACATCTGTTGGCACCTGTTGCTGCTTGGTGCAAACATGATTGTTTTTTGCATCAGATTCACTCTGACTTTTGACAATGTAATGGGCATTCCAGGGTAACACTGTTATTGTTTGCTCCTTTTTTGTTTTCTTTAGCTGAACAATGAATAATAGTACCATTATTTCTCTGATGATAAAGACTCAGTGCTATTTGGTGACTGAGAATAGAGGCCTTTTGATGGGAAGCAACTAATGGCCTCACCTGTTCAAAGGGATTTGTTGAAAATACAATGAGAACTGCCACTTCTATCCTATTTTAATAATAAAGGGCCACATTCTGATTACTTTGAAATCCATGATAAAGCTCCTATTGTAGAATTTTACCTTAAGACTAATATATTTTTCTGTGGTGTAGTGGTATAATATTTGTGAATATTTAACTGTTAAGATCCAGTTCCTACTCTCAGTTATGCTGTCTTTGTCTTTTGATGTGGTTGCAACATTACCTCTTCAGCTTCATTTAATATTATTATTTTGCCAACTTGTTGAACAATATTTTGTTAACATAGCAAAAGATACCTTTTAATGCAAGAAGATAAACATTGGAAGTACTGAAGCATTCAGGCTCTGAACGGATTAACAGTATTTTATTTAAGGGCAGATTCTTGTTTATCTTGATGCACAGGAAAATGAATTACTATATATGAAAAAAAACTGATACATTTTAAGTAATTCTTATTTAGAACAATTGTTTTCTTCAGTGGCAGCCCCAGCAGGAGACTGGAAGCTCAGTGTAGCTGCTTAGTTAGATTGTAAATTTCAATTATCTTCATGCTGCTCAAAGGAGAACTGGTTTTGCAGGTTACTGGTGTGACAACGAAACCATCACAAGCCTCATTAATATTAAATAGAGTACTATGTTGGGCGAAGGATATGGACAGAGTTACAGTTCTAATGGATGATTAAAAGTTACTTGAAAAGATTCCATGGATAGAAAGAAAGAAAGAAAGAAAGAAAGAGCAGGAATGCACAGGGAATGCCAAGGCATGATGCCTTTAAGTGACCAGCTCAAATCATACGAGTCATTAGAAAAGCTGGAATAGAACCAAGAAGGCCTGATCTCAAGTCTCTGATTTAACCCCAAAGCTACAGCTCATTCCTGTACTGAAATGTGTTGCACACACTGTGGGTGCTTCTACATGAGGCATTTTCTGTGTAGCTGCCTAATCAGCTCCACAGTAAAGTTTCAACGTCTACACGTGCAGCCCTATTAGGCCACAGGAAACTAACTCCAATGCAGGTTAGTACTTGTAAACACACAAAGACTATTCTACAGTGGCATAATTTAGTGTGGAGCAATACATGTGTAGATGCTGATGGGGCTGACTGGGACATGAGGGTGTTTCAGTGCAGGGGCTGTCTGGTGGCTAGTAGGGGTGTTCAGAATGGGTGGTATTTGATTCATATTCATCCTGAATCAGGGACAGTGATTCCATTTGTTGATTTGGATCACTGTCTAGATTCGATTCAGCCAAATCCAAATCTGAAGATTTGATGCTGATTCAGAGAATCAGTGTTTCAGCCATAGACAAAGATTTAAATGTTTTTTCTACATACCTTGAGGTACCAGGTATGGCCCATGAAAGCTGTGATGGTGGGGTGGATGAAGCATCCCATAGGTGCACGGCGGGGCCCCCCCCCCATGTACTTGGCAGTGAACCTGGAAGTCAACTGGAAGTACTTCCATGCCCTCCTGGTGGGCGAGAGGGGGCAGCACTCTCCCCAGTGGACCCAAAAGTAGATTGGAAGTGCTTCTGGCCCACTTCTGGGTCTGCTGCCAAGCATGTTGGGGAGCCCCTCATGGTCCTGTGGAATGCTCCATCCTCCCCACTATCTCAACATTCACGAGGTGCCTGGTACCTTGAAGTATGTAGAAAAAACATTTAAAGCTGTGTCGATGTCCGAATCATTGAATCTTTCTGAATCTCTCTGAATCAATCAGAGGGTTGCAATTCGATTTGAAGAGATTAAAGGGTCTCCTTGATTTGATTCGGATTTGGAGATTCAGCCACCAAATCGGGCCGAATCTCTGCCAAATTGAATCAGCAACTGAAGCTTCACCCTGCCCTACTGGCTAGCCCTGCATTGGAGCACCCTTGTGTCTTAGCCAGCCCCTCTGAAATACACTGAGCTGGGCTGGAGCAGACCTGGACTGGCAGGCTGACCGGCCAAGCTTCTCGCCAGCTGTAGCTGCTCTGACCTGGCTCAGTGTGCTGTGGTCCTGGGCACATGTGCAAATGTAGTACCTAGGAGCAATAAACTCCAGCACAATATGCGCTGGAATTTATTGATTCGTGCTAATAGCATGTGTAGATGCACCCTGCATGGATAATAATAATAATAAAAAAGCACAGTCTATTCCCAAAATAACAACAATTAATTTCTAGACTTATGCATGAAGTCTTGATTTTGAAGTCAGTTATCTGCTGAATGTATCTGAAGTGGAATGAATATTTCCCACCCCCATCAAAGGTTTGGCTTATATGTTACTCTGAGTCTAAATAGATTTTATAATTTTAAAATACCTTTGCTCTGTGTTGGAACACAGAAACTCTGTTCTCCTGCTTCTGATTTGTTGAGTCAGAGATACAGGGTTACTGTGGCATGGAAGATGAGCCTCCTATTTCAAAATTATGGAAAGAAGCAAAGAAATATTTGGCAATCTTTGCTCAGCCAAAAAATAGATACAAATCCTTTGACATTTTATAAATGTCAGCTTCATGTTGCAACTATGATAAGTCAACAGCTTTGCATATGTTCAAATCAAATGATATTTCACATAAAATTGTAGGTTTGGAAGAAATTATATACCAAAGCATAAATCTCCGTGCTACCTCACAGAAGACTTATAAATTAAAAGGAACTTTTTACTCTGGAGTGACATCCTGTGTTCTTGTTGATTCATTTCAGTTAAGGAATACTTAAAGGTTCCCCTGTTATATACAGAAAGTTATAAGTGAATAATGCTGAGGTCTGACTATGTGATCAGGGCACTAGAAGCCAAATTCTAGTCTTGTCTCAGGTACTAACTTTTTATATGTGGCATTCTTCAAGTTGCTTAAGACACAGTTTTCAATTTCTAGTGTTTTTGGAAGTGGTGAATACCTGTAGTTCCCATTGACTTCAAACATGTATTTAAGAGAGGTGACTAACTCTGTCCACCAAATATGAAAATGTCTACCTTAACTTCTTTGCTTTTCAGTTTCACTGTCAGTCATTAATTCTCCCCATTTTTAACAAATTATTTATCTGTTAAACTAAATCCCTTAATGTTGAGTATAATGAATGTCCTCATATCTCTGAATATTTGATCTTATGAACTGGAATTAGCTTGGGAAGCATTTATGAAATGCTCTGGGCTTTCATACTGATCATGTTTTCAGCCTTTTCTACTTCAAACTGGATGGGATGGAGGGGTTAAGAAACTAGATTTCAGGTAGCAGCTCATTTGAACAATTATGGAACATGAGCAGTGAGAGTAAACATTTTTTGTTGTAGTTTAATGTGTTTTAAAGCAGTCAGCTAGATAACAGAGCATTCTCTTGCTCTACTGCATAAAATAAAACTTGAAACTGTCCTGCAGGTCTTTGCATAACTTTGGAGGTAAGCATTCTGTTACCTTGAGCTGCACTTTTTTAATAAACTGGCTGCAATCAACTGTTTTTCAGGTTGACTTTTGTAGGTTCATTGCCTCAAAAATACCCGTTTCCATGTACCCAGAAGCTATGGTTATTTTTTAGTTTATTCTGTGCTGAGCCTATTCTAGTTGTACTGAAATGCATGCTCTCTATGGCTTCTCGTAGTTATGACTGGGCTTGGTGAGATTCAGTTTTTATTAGGAAATGTTGATAAACATTGATTTCACCTCACACTTACAGACCAATGAAAAAATATTTCCATCATTAATAACCAAAATTTATAGAAAGGGGGATGTAATGACGGCTGATGGAGTGTGTGACAACCAGGGGAACAGTCCGACAGAACCATGATGACTGTAGTTAGGACTGCAACTCCCAGAAACCCCAGGGGACTGGGATCAAAAGAAGAGGAGGTGACAAAGCGGGCGAGTGAGCTTTGGGTGAGCGAAGCTGGGACTGATGGCAGCTTAGCTGCTCAGCTGGTGGCAGTCCCATAGTAGCTGCATTTGTCACGGTGGGTGGTTATACTGCACTATAATAATAGTCTATTGTCATTAATAAATTGCCTGCTCCGCACAGCCTTAATTTCATGCAATCCTGAAAGTTTAAATTGATAAAATTGAAATAAATGCTTAAATATAAACAATATTATCCCTCAAAATTATTAAAAAATAAAAATCAATTCTGCAAAGCCTAGTTATGATCCCAGTCCTCATCAAACAGTTCTCTCATTTTTATACAAATTGCCACTAAGCATCTGGACTGCTATCCTCCCAGGAAGCTCCTGCAGTCCCAGATTGGAAACAGACCATGCAAAAAAGAGCTACATTTAGCTAATCAACACTTCAGAGATTTTACACAGAACAGTTTTACTTAAAATAGTTTATTTGCAAGTGATGCAAATATTTGAAAGGAAATCTTAATGAGACACTAACAAAGGGAGACTGTATGTGAATGTGTCACAGAAAGGCGAAGGGAAAGGTTTCAGTAAACCATTTTTTCCTTGCCTGTTAAATGTCCAAATCCTTATGAGATGAACTCAAAGAACCAAAATTAAATAGCTGAATAGATGCTTCCAGTAGGAGCAGAGCTGAAAAACTGAATGCATTTTAAACCTATGCTAACAACTATTAGAATAAAATAAAAGGTACTGATCAAGGCGGTTAAAAATGCATACTGGAGGGTGCTCTCAGTGAACAAAAGGAACTTGCAGTACTAAGAGTATGTGGGGAAATGTCACTGGTGCAGGCAAAGCATTTTATTGTTGACTTTTTTGGAAAATGGAAGGGAGGGAAAATGTGAAGTGCTAATGGGGGAGGGGGATTGGGGAGAGGGGAGTACTCAAAAGGCTTTAACTGAAGTGCCTCCTATAAAGCCGCGGCATGTTCATTTTTGCATTTCTAGTGCTTTCAGATTCAGTAGTATCACCTCAAGCAGCCTCCTTAGCTGTGAAAAGGAAAATTGCTCAGGAGCAATGTTGTTTTTATCATAAAATGTCTGGAAAAAACTATAAAATGTTTATTTGTAGGAAGGGGTACCAGATAACATTTGTCTTACAGTACAGCTATCTTCAAGTATGAAATGATAGATTCTTTTTTCCCTAAATATTTTAGACTCTAAAATTATCTGTCCAATATAATCTGTCTTTTGTTCTCCCTGTGGTTTTGGAGCAGCTGAACATGAACTTTACAGAAGACTCGGAATTGGAAATGACCTTTTACATTCTTCGTCCTAAGGCAGCATCATTAGTGGGATTGGAAGAAGGACTGTCTTCTCTGGCAGAATCCCTCAGAGCCTGAACAGCCTTTCTTTGCTGCGTGGTCTTTGCTTTAGTCTCAGAAGGCTGCTGGTTCCTTCTGGCAAGATGTCAACTGAGGAAGAGTAGTGTAAAGAGAATATTGGGATAAAACTAAGCTGCTAGGTTAAGAGGAAATCTGGGGTACACTTGCTGGAACCAGGAAGAGCTGACAAGAGTATTTATATTGGATGCTTATGGGACCTGGCTGCTTCAGTGAAAATACTCAGAATGGTGTGGTAGTTCAGTAGCAGTGTCTTCTGCTGCCACGTGTGGTTCCCAATTTAAGCACTCTTCATGACAGCAAGGTATGTTGCAAGGGCCATATGCCTTGATTCAAAGAAGGGGTTGAGAAAACACAGCTCATGGTAGGCACAGTACTAAGTAGTTGAGTTCCAGAGGGAATTACATTCACTTCCTTTTTTTTTAGTTACTAGGAAGGTTTCTTTCACATGCGGTCAAAGATGTTGTGGTGCGGAGTGTAGTGGAAAGTGTATCCTAAGGTGAAAGCCCCCAAATATTTTTTTCCAAAGCTATTAAGTAAGGGTCAGAGGTTCTGGGAAGAAATATCCACTGTTTTGACTAGTGGCTTAATCCAGCATATTTGCATGCTTTTATTTCCTTTCCTGTTTGAGATTATTGAGGGATTTGAGGTTGAGATGCATGTACCAATTTCAGTAATGACTTTACCATTAATATAGATAATCCACACTGACTCTTTGTTAAAAATAGGCTTTTACAATCCTCTGTGCCAGCACTTTCAAATGTCAAAAAACACTGCTGAAAATATTTGTTGGATTGCAGAGTTAGGATAAACTGTTCTTTCATTTTGTGACATTGTATCCTCCTCAGTTTTTTCTTGTCACAGATCAGACTTATTGGCAAAAAAAAAAATTAAAAGATTTTTTTAAGGCAGATGCACTGTATGTGGAATTGATGACATGTCTGAGGAAAAGTGCAATATTTTGCAGTACAATGGACTGATGTAATGCCTTTCGAGGTAATGTTACCCATGCCAGTTAATAAAAAAACCCCTCGGGCGAAGTCCATTTTAATCCACGTGTATGTAGTACTTCATTGGGGCCAATACGTACTATCATAATAATAATAAAGTAGCTGTCAGTTTGAGAAAGTATACCTCCTAATAAAGTTCATCATCCTTTTGCATGAAATGGCATTAGGAATTATTGGACGGCTCCTCAGTATATTGTCAGAGCTTTGACTTCAGCTGAACCTTGTCAGTTATGCCAGCTGAAAATCTGGCCCTGTTTTTCCAGCAGAACTATAAACCTGTAGCTTCTGACTTAGTTATAATATCACTTTGTGATGTTTCATTTTCATCCCTATGTAATCTCTCAACCTGATCAAGCTTTGCATTCAGTCAGCAAATTGTTAGGTCTCTCTGCAGGAGATCAGACCTCCAAAATGCTTTTCAGAGTCCCTAATGAGTGCAGCATGTGGTCAAAGGGGACAATATCTGGACTGGTGAGGAGGGTCAATCATGCATCACATCTGGGCATTCTTACTAGCTTTATGGTAAGGCGCCATGGGCCCTGACATCTATTTAATTGCCAGCTTTAATTCTTCTAAGTCATGTTGATGAAATGGGAAAACAGGGTCTTACTCTTAAGAGATATCTGGCTTCAAATAACAGATGTGAAAAGACCTCACTGGCTATATGTTGAATGTGTATATGAGAGTCACTTTACCATGGTAGCAAGAAAGTGAAAACAAGTAATTGTATGCCTGTATGTTTCCAAATGCCCAATAGAGTGCAAGTGAGATCAGCCATTTTCACAGAATTTTAATCATCAGAGATATAACTGTATTATTTTAAAGCTTATGCTTCAAACTAATAAACTGCAAGATCTTGTAAGAAAGAGGGAGCCCCTAAAGATATATGGAACAGTTCATGGATCTTTTATGGTGTTACCTCAGGTAATTTAATTTTGCATTAAAGTTATTAGTTATGACTAGTGTTTGCAAATGTGTCCTAGTAGCTCCAGTTAGGATATAGAAATGGTGGAAGTATCTCTTTGATGTGGAGTTGAGAGCTAGGAGAAAAAAGGTATTAGAGGGAAATACATGAGTGTGGGGATACAGCATAGGCTTATGTTGTGGTGTTTTGGTATTATCAAAAAAAAAAAGACAGATTTTTAGGCCAGTCAAGTAGTCTTGTTGAAATTAGTGGGGCTGCTTGTAGAGTTAGGTGCTGGTCATCATGACTTAGAGTAGTAGAATTGGCTCTTAATGGCTGGATCCAGAGGTGCAGGCACATGCATTTCTCTGAGGACAAACAGTGGCGACACCATATGTGCCGCTGTTACTTGTCCCTGGAGGATGTCCCTACATGCATGCTCTGGTGAGCAGCAGGTTGCTGCTGGTGGGGTAGGGGTAGGGGAGGCCCCAGCAGCCTTACCTGGGGGCCTCCCTGGGCTCCAGCATGGAGATCCAGCAGGAGGGAGCCTGCTCAGCAGCCAAAGTATGGCTCTGGCAGGCCAGGCTCCAGTTTTGGGCAGTGCATGTTACTGCCACAGGTGTTGCCCTGCTTTGCCCTGCTGCGGGTTTTTTTGACCCACTGGGATCTCCCAGTGTCAACCCCCCGCCTTGCACTGGAAATTAATAGTGAGGGAAATGTCTGCATGTGTGGCATGTATGGTGGCACAAATGGGTTTGTGGCACAGTGCGTACCACATGTGTGCACTCATCTGGACACGTCCAGGGAGTACAAGCTTATTTAAATAACACAGGGAAAAGGGCTTCAGAACCTGTCTTTGCCCAAGCTGATATAGAGTTCTATTCATTCTGACTCCTGAAGTTGCCAGAAAGTATTTCTGTTCAGTGACAAGGGAAATTTTTCTAATAATTTTTTCTCCTTTTTGAACAGCCTGTGTGGAAATATAGCATGTGATAAAGAACACTCTTCTTATTTTGACTGATAGTCTTTAAGATTTTCTTGTTGTTGTTGTTGTTGTTCTGAGCTCTAAGAAACAGCTGATTTAGGAAAGGGTTGAGTTAAAGAGCAAGCTATAGGTTTTTTAATCTGTTGGGAGTCTTGTAGTCTATCAAGTCATCTAGAATGACCATATAACTTGCTTGTATATTTTTCCTTACCTCCTTCCTTACATGTTTAAGCATAAAAATCCTGCATCTTTCCATTGTATTATAAGGCCTTAAAAGTAAGATTGGATCATCTGAAAAAATATCACAGTGCAGCTTGTAAATTTTATTTGCCCTGGAAGTACAATGAATAACTTACTGGAGATTTTATCTTCATTTTCATTTTATTTTTCTTTTCAGCTCTGAATCCTAAGTTTCTTGTTTGAATGTCAGAACAGAAGCATAGATAGTTCCCCCTCCAAGCCTTGAAACAGAATGTTTGAGAAATATTTTATAAATCTTTTAAAATGCAGGAAAAAATAGGGTTATTTTCCCTACCCCTCTTTTTGTTATATTTAAATCAACAGAACTACATAGATTTATGTCAACTGAAAAAATGAACCAGAATGTTTTGCCAACATATTTCAAATTCTTTCTACTGCATAGTAACAAAGTTGTATGATTTAAGTTTTTATAATTATAAATAATTTTTTTGTGGAGAAGAACGAGGTTCAAGCTACTATAGAAGGAACATGCAGCTTATATGTAACTAAGGATTTACTTGCTTTTCGTTATGATGCTCCAAATACTGTATTAAAGATTAGAAGCCTGCTCTCACTCCCATTGGAAGGCATGCAAAAATCATATTCAGCTTTGATGTGAAAAGTCTATTTATGGACATGGAAGCAGATTGTCTAGGTTGCCAAGCACAAGACTGGGGACGAAAACTCATATGATCTGGGGGCCATCTCAGAATTTTTGCACTAGGCATATGTTAAACTAGCTAGAAGTTTCCTCATTTTGTACTGACTATTCTCAGCCCCTGAGGACCATTACTGAGGATCAGCTTGACTGAATGTACCAGGTAAACTTGGTGTTGGAAAGGATATGGTATAAGAACTGCTATAGTGTCCTTAGATTATCCACGCGTTCGTCTGCATAGAGGAATTCCTTAAAGATGCCAGTGCTGTCAGAGCACAGTAATTGTCTGAGCTGTTCCAGCAAACCTAGCCCTTCATGAAAGCCTATTAATTATACATATGTCCAGCAGAGGAAGTTGAAAGTAAATTTCAAAAGAAAAAAAGCCTGAGGGAGAATTTACTATGATACAGCCCTTTGGTGTTCAGTATTTGCAAAACCTAAATAGTAATGAGTCAAAATCTAGTTTGTCACACCTGTGCATTCCACTGAAGTTATTTTTATGAACACTTCTAAAATATGTTAATTAACAAATTGTGTTTATATTTATTTCAAATTGATGACCAGAAGCTTATGCTTGAGTAAATAAAACGTGAAAGGCTATTTGGCAACTGTCTGAGAAACACTTTTCTATTTTTTAAGTTGTTCATATAGTTCCTTTCTGTGGGCTCTTTCTTTCTGCTTCAGGGTATCTTGAAAGAGATGTTAATCATCTCATCTCAAAGCTGTATTCACTCTGAGCTGCTAGAAAATAGATTCCATCCAAAAAGATGAACATTTCCTGTACAGAAAGCTGTGTTGAGAAATATTCTCTGGAAAGACTCTACAGTAAATGCAAAACATGTGTAAATAAAGTGAAGCATCTATTGTAGTATATTAAATAGCAGTTAAAATGAAGTTATTTCATATGACAAGTTCATTCTCTTGCCATTCTTTTAAGGCCGCTAAGGACAAACATAGGAAGCTGAGACGCCAGGATAAGACCACATGCCCAATACTTTTCTCAGACTCTACAGTTCACCATGATTATGCATTAATGACACATTTCAATGCATTAATAATATCATATTTTAAAGATAAACTTTTATCAAATTAGGAAAAAGGTCAACTTTTTGATATTGCAAGTTTTAGAAGAATTTTTTAAAGTTTGTTTTACCCTAATTGTGGACAGAGATGGTGTTGCAAGAAATGGAAGACCAGTTATATCTGTAAAACCCCAAACCCACAAGACCAAACTGAGCAATTGCATGTGTTTGCATTTGTGGTACAGTTATTTAATTGCAAATGCCAATGTGAATATTGTGCTAGTGGGTATGGAAGTGTATGCACTTCTTTTGGTGGTTCTCTGTCTCTTCAATATTTAGATAAAAGTGCTTTTTATAGCCCCATATTTCAGACTGGAACAAAATAAAAACCTACTCTTATCAAATTGTTGAGTGTTCCCAATTGCTGCTGACTTCAGTTTTGTTGTGTCTTCACAGATATGAAAGGAAAAAATATGAATAACACTTGCATGGCTGATACGCAAATTTAAAAAAAAACATTTCTATTTTAATCCCTCTGAAGAAGAGCTTTCAGGGATTTTGGATCTAACAATGACTACATCACTCTTGTAGAGAGACAGAAATGCCCACAACAAAATGATCTATTTTGGTATCTTGAGTTTGAATAGTCCACAAGTCTCTTGAGAAGGCACTATTTCAGCACCATCTCAACCTGCCACTTTCATGTCCTAGCTGCCACTTTACTAGCAAACACAAATGAAATGTACCTGGAAAGCTTATCTTAGGCTTCCGTGTCAGCCCCAACCACATTTATAGGCATCAGAGAAAATTGCCTTATTCTATGGGCCTTCATAGGCCCTGCAATATGACTGCTGATGAAATTTCAGTAAAATGATTGGCTAAAGGAAAACCGAACAGTCAGCTTATTTTGATGAAATACAAACCTGTGGCACAAAATAATGCAGTGTACCACTAATATGCTTGTATTACAGTGTATGAGTTTTTGCATGCTAACTGTGCTACAGTGAAGGACATTCTACAGTAAATAACTTGAAGCAAAGTAGGGTTGTAACTTAGGTACAAGAGAAAAGGTCAAGATGTCATCCTAGAGGTCTATCCTATTCTTTAGACATCCTGTACCTTACCTTCACAGTGGATGACCCTGCTGTATTTAATTTAGGCAAATTACAAGCTCTTTGGCTGAGTGGAAGGACACAAAGGTTATTTTGAAAGGGAGATTATTCTGACTGGGTGAACGTGAGGGAAGTGTCTTACCTGTGTTAGTTAATCTCTTGTTCTCTTAAACAAACTTCAGGATAGAGTTCTTATCCAACTCAACATGAGATGCTTTAGCATAAGAAGGCTGTCATGCAGTTTGATTTGTAAGACTTACCAATGCTTGCCAAATGGTCTTCCATTTTGCAATTCTCCTGGCTTTGATGGATTGTGCCAATCTGGTATAGCTAATACTAAGCTGAGCTAGTAGTTCCACTGGTGGGTGTGCATGATCTTAGCTCTGCTTTTGTGCTGCACGTCTCCCGGTAGATGGGATGGGAGCAATGTCTGCATTTCTTAGGGCCCAGGGATTGTACTTCTGCCTAAGCATTCACGTGTTGGATGAAACTCTGTGTGTCCATTCCTTGTAACACATGTAGGCTAGGGACAGACATTCAAAAAACCAGAGCCTGAACTGATTCAGTCTTTGCAGATTAGTCTACCCTGGCTAGGCTAAATCACTTTGTAACCACACAGACATCCCCTTTGGACTGAAAAAATGCAGGCACATTTTTAGTAGTTCAGGCTAGAAGCCGGCGGCACTAGAGCAGCCCTCCTTTAGATTTCACAGTGCTGAGCTGAGGGGGGGTGTGGCCAGGCCCAGGCAGGGCACTGTGATTAGGGAGGGGTTCTCTCCTGCCTCCTTGATAACAGAGCATTTATCAACTCTGTTATCAGCATTTAGCACCCAGTTGCTCATTAGTTCAAGCTTTTCTTAAACAGCTTTTTCCAAAGCAAGGAATAAAGGGACACTGCCAACCAAGCTGTTGATTAGCTCCAAAAAGCCCTAAGTAGATACTGTCCTGTCTGCCTTACACAGCATTAGCTAGCATACCACATGTTGGATATGGTCCATGTTGTGGGAGAGAGGAGGAAGAGATCTCTGCTTAAGCAGTGAGTGGTGAGACAGGGGGAGGAGGGCACAGGGAAGCCAGCAGACCCTGCTGTCAGACCCTGCTGTGCCTGCAAGTCTGTGGTGAAGCTCCAGCCAGGGAGCAGAGGGGAGGGGCCAGCCCTGCTGTGGAGTAGAGAGCCTTGCCCAGCTCAGGGAGCATGCTGGGGGAGTCTGGTTTAACTTAAACCAGCAAGGGGGCTGGGACAGATATTGCATAAACTGGTTTGACCCAGATCAGTTAAGTCTGATACCACATTCAACCAGGTCTATCTCAAACTGGTTTCAGCCATTTTCAAACTGGTTTATGTGCACTGAATGTCTGTTCTGCTACAGGTTTAAACAAGTTTCTGATCACTTAAACTGGTTTATGTGTAATGTCTGTCCTTAGCCATAAAGACCCGACAGAATCTGAGGTGGCTAAGTGCTATGGTATTCCCCCCTTCATCTCTAAGTCTTCTAGACTGCAGTGTTTTTGTCATTATGACTTCATGGCTTTCACTCAAAGTTTTGATCCATCCTCTGTCAAACTGCATACTTTGCTCTCTGTGCTCTGTTGTTATGCTCAGTGAAATCACCAGGAGCTTCTCAGTACGCGGCACTTCATACAGTTGTTCCCTTCCTTGGTTGTGAATCATAGAAGGGGATTTTATATAAATGGAGGAAGAAATGAATAAACTCTTTACCTCCTTGTTTGTCTTTTTGTCACAGAGATTTCATGGCGGGGGAAGAGTAGGAGACCCTTATTAAAATATGCATGGCACAGTCATTGACCAGCCCTTTACTTGAAACAAGAGTGCTTGAATAAATGATACCATTTAGTTTCAGAACTGATTAAGATGGTGTTGAGTAACTGGTTGAAGTCTTTCTGCCCAAATAGTAGATTTGCTTTGGTAGTACCAGTATCAAGTCTAAGCATAAAAAATCACCTTATGCCTGAAAGGGTTAAAATGATAGTATAGGATGTCATTTAAGATCTGAGGGCCATATCCAGGTTTGTTCAGTGTCCTTATCTTGCAGATTAATCTAAAAGGCTGCATGTAACAATCAGTTTAGAAAGTTCCTGGATGATCTACTACAGATGTTAAATTTAGCACAGATGCTCTGTGCTGCGTAGGGAGACTGCTGAGAATGGTAATGTTAAACACACTCCTCCTCAAATTAGCTGCATGCTGTGAGGCAGTATCAGCTGCACATCCCCACTGTGCTATGGCAACAGTTATAGACGAGCCAGGACTTTTTACTCCCACAGTTCATCATCATAAGTCCAGTTTGTCTAAGGCGAGTGGTTCATGGGAAAAGGCAGGACATGCACCCCCCTTGATGAAGCCCTGATGGGTTTGTTACTTTTCTCCTGAGAACCTTGGACCTTTTGTTTATGATACTTGAGTGGGAAACTTTAAAGGAGCTTTAAACAACTTCAATATGTATTTTTTTTTCTTTGCTTCCAGGAGAAAGTGGAAATGAATGGAGTCTGATAAGATTAGCCAGAGTAACGTACATCTTGATAGATTCAATTTTGCAGTTATATTTGCTTTCATTTTTATAAACCCTTTGTAGTTTAATTTTAAAATGTCTTTTAAACAATCCTTCCTGTAATAGGAACTAGAAAACTACATTGTACAGACTCATGTGCAACTACCTAATTTAAAATTAAGGTTTCCAGTAATGTATTGGATTTATATTTAACTAAATAGTTATCATGTGTTAGCAGCTTAGATGATGAATAAGTGCATACTGTGAGTGCCCTTAACAATTTCCTTTTTGAGTAAGATGTTAATGGGAGCTTCAGAGCAAGCCCTTTGCCAATTAGAGTTATCTCTGTTCTATTTGTACAGTACCTAGCACAATGGAGACCCAATCTTTATGGAGCTGTTTGAGTAGTACCCAAACACAAGGATTTGCTAGCTACTAATCATAACAGTAGCTAATGAAAAGGAAACATTTTAAGGGTGGCCATTCTATTTGCTGAACTATTTTACACTTAGTTGCTTATCCTAAGAATAATTTCCATCAGGTAGATAAATATCAAATACTACTTAAGTAATAGCATAGGTCAAATTCTGTGCTGGTTTATGGTTTGTTGTTTTGAGAATTTGCATCAACTTTTGTTACATTACATGATAGGGAATGCTAGTGTGTGTTAAAGTTAATTAGTGCTAGTGATTAGAGGGCAGCAACCCTCTAACGTGCACTGTTCAGACCTGCCAGTAGGGCCAGGTCTAGACATTATACTTTTACAAGTATAAGTGATCGGAAGCCAGTCTATATCTATAACAGAACAGAAGTTCAGCACACGTAGACTGGTTTAAATATTGCGCAAAAAGGTCTAAGATTTGCCCTCCTCCCCCCCATGTGAATATGTATTCTGTTTGCTATTGATTTGAACTACGCCATTTACAGAAAACTGCATAACTTAGTTTGATTCCACCTCAGAGTTTTTGATTGTCTGTATGTAGCCTAGAAGGCTGGTGAGCAGAGGCATGGCTAAGGGCTGCAAGTCTGCTCCATGTTTCCCTGCTCACCAATTCTCTAGCCACAGTATACACTGTTGAGGAGGGAGGAGGAGCCCCCCTCCGCTGCTTCATTGATACTCTCTGCCTCCCAAATTACCCTGCTGCCTCCTGTCAGCTCCCAGATCTTCCCTCTACTTTGCAATTGGCTCCTCCAGTCCCAGATCACCCCCTACCTGCCAGTTGGTCCCTCTATGGAGTAATTGCCCTGGCATCGTGACCAGCCCAAGAGCAGTGGTGGCAGCAGCTAGGGGGAGGATCTCCTCCTTGCCTGCTCCTAAGGTCCCTGCAGTCAGTGCCACCAATGCACACCCAGATCCAGGCCCCACAGCTGCCTGGTAGATCCTTGTCTCCCCCACTTCCTTTACCCCACCATCCCTCAGTTGCAGGGCCTGGCAGAAGCTGTATCTGGCTGGACCTAGGTGTGCCAGGTGGCATGTTCTCCAGTGACCCAGGAGCAGGTGGGAAGAGGGAACCCCCCACCAGTACCTCCACCACTCGGGCTGATTAGGGTGGCAGAGCAGTGATCCAGGGGTAGAGGGGAAGAGGATGGAGGGGGGGCAATTTGGAGGTTGGGAGGCATTTTGGGCGCCAGAGGGAGCAGAAGTCCAGCAACTCCCCGCCCCCACTCCCCCTCCCATCCTGCCCCTGATACTCCTTCCTCATGCCTTCCTCCCTCTGGTTCCCCTTCATCCCTTTTTCCTTCCTCCCCGCTCACTTCATCCCCACCCACTCCTTGCCCTGCTGTTCCCAGTCATCAATCCAGGGCTATAGAGTCCTGGATGAGAGCTAGTCTACCTGGGAGCAAAGCTTCCTGGGATACTGGAGAACTCCAAATTGGTAGTTTTATCTCAGCTGAACACTGAAAAATTGAATAAAGATACATAGCCCAGTTCAAAGATAATTCTGGCTTGAAGTTGTCTAAAGGGCACTTAGAACTACTTAATGAGCCTTAATGTGAGGATCAGGTTTTAATTGATCTTAACATGATCTAAATGTAATGTGTAATCTCACCCTTAGTGCCTCATCAGCATTAATATGACATTTGGTTTATTTCAGCTGACTTGATGTAAATATAAAATCCGTCCCTTTGGTATTTCATATATGTTTGTGATATCTGTCCAAAAGCATATAGGTCTCTTCAGGTTGTGCTGTCAATTGCATCCATACACCAAGGCATTTGGGATTCTACAGGTGAAACTGAAAAAAAATTGCCTAGATATTGGAAGAATAGTTGTAAAGTTAGACTGCAAAAGTTTAAAAATGGGTTGCTTTTGCTTCTATCTTGTGATACATGTGCACATGTTATTTAAGTGTAGACACTAAAGTATGTGCCCAAAGATTGTTTATTCCTCATGTAATATTAATCTTTCTGGTTTGTTAGGTTGATAAAAAATAGCTAGGGATTTATTATGAATGGGAGGGCTACATAAAACTGAAATAGGTAAATAGTAGCCCATAAATGGATGTATGTATGGGTTTGAATATGTACTGTATTTGGTAGAGGCACAGACAGGTGTGAATCTCTCTCTGTCTGTCTGTCTTGTATATATTAAATCAGATGAGTAAACAGAGATCTACTAAAACTGATTGAGATCTAAAGCATAAGTTGTACTGCCCTTATCCAAATTCTGCTTCTTGTTGCAACCTTGCAGCCATTCTGGCTTCAGACAGGTTGATATGTGCATCTTGGAGCAGGTGTTGGTGTATGCTGAGCACAGGGCTAGGGATAGAAAGTAGGGCTGTGCTAAGCTTTGGGTGCTGATTTGATACAGAGGAGATTCAGCCCAATTTGGTGGCTGAATCTCTGAATCCGAATCAAATCAGAGGACCAATTAAAAGGTCTGAATTGATTCAAAGCTCTCTGAATCAATTCAGAAAAATTTGGAGAGCTTTGGTGATTCAGAAAGTCCCCACCAGCTGCAGCAGGGAGCTGGACCCGGACTCCGTGTTGGTAAGTAGGGAGAGAGGGAGGAGGAGCTGGAGAAGGGGGGAGGGGACCACAGGGGGACCCCTGCTAGGCCCCATGCCTCAGCCCCTCCTGAGTGCCCCCTGACCCCTGCCTGCTCTCTCAGCATTCTCCTAGGCTGCCCAGCCCACCCCAGCTCCCGGCCCTTTAAAAAAAAAAGGCCTGACTCATTGGGTGCTGCCTGGTGGGGGGAGAGTGATCCCTACTGCCCCCCCACTGCCTCACCCTGTGTGGGGGGGCTCTACCATGAGCCCCCCCACCCCGCCCGCTCTCCCAGCCCTGCCCATGGTTGCCCTGGCCTCCCCAGCTCCCAGCCCTTTAAGGAAAAAAAGCAACCCCACCCCATACTCACTGGCTCCTGCAGCAGCTTTGGGGTTTCTGGGGGCTCATGAAGAGCCCCCCACACAGCGGGGGGCAGTGCAGGGGGCAGCGTGGATTATCCCCCTGCCAGACAGCAGCCAGTGAGTTGGGGCCTTTATTTTTTAAGGGGCAGATCTGGGGCCAGGTGGGGCAGCCATGGGGGGCCTGGGAGAACAGGGGGGGCAGGGGGCTCATAGGGGGCGGCATCCAGTGAGCGGGGCTTTTTTTTCCCCCAGACAGCCAGGAGCTGGGGCGGGTGGGGCAGCCATTGCCAGGGCTGGGTGAGTGGGTGGGGTATGGGGCCGGTGTGATTTGGAGATTCAGTTGATTCGGCAGCAGTCGAATCTCCGAATTAGATTTGGCCAACTCTATTCAGGACAGTAATTCACATCACTGAATTGAATCACTGTCCCCCGAATCAGCTGAATCTCAATCTGAAGTGAATACTAGCTGCTTTGCACAGGCCTGATAGAAATTACACATAAACCAATATAAGCTATTGGAAACTGTTTCAGATCTGTAACATGACAGAAGTTCAGTGCACAAAAACCACTTTCAAAATGGCCAAAACAAGTTTAAGATAAACCTGGATGGATGTAGTATCAGACTTAACTGATTTAGGTTAAACTGGTTTATGAAACTTCTGTCCCAGATCAGGGAGCTCTTTTGCTACGCTGTTAGTCTTTAAAGAAAAAAATTAAGAACGGCTAGTACTAAGCTTCACATTGCAAGTGGAACTCTGTGTTTTCTTGATGTATATTCACCTGTACTTTTGAGGCCTGTGACCTAAAAAACTGAAATCTCTTAAATAATTATTAACCTTATATGATTTCCATTGAGAAGACCAGGCAGTGCCTTACTGGGCGTGTCTACACATGCACTTTTATGTGTGTTAGATTATTTTAATGCACATTAAATAGTCACAAAAAACTGTACACTTTCGTTAATGTGCATTAAACTAGGCTAATGCGCCTTCTCTACTATGTCACAATGGAGGTACTAAATTTAATGAGAATTACCAAAAGTGCATTAAGGAATGGGTAGACGCACCTGCTAATATGTAATCTTGATGTGCCAGAAGTGTATTTGTGCTAATTACTTAATTCTAGTTTGTTATTTTAAAACTATGGTACTAATCCATTCTCACAGGGCAGAGTTATGCAGTTTCAGTTGTTACCTTTTATTGTTCTATGAGCATTTATATTAAAAAAAAAATAGGGTTTTAATAGGTTAACATTTAGCAACAGAAGTTTGCTCTGGGTTGAAACCTGCTATATGCATTTTCACTTAGCAAATTCTACTGTTTTTGATTTTGTATGTTGAAATCATCTGTACGCTTGAGCATATCCTCACCAAATGGAGGTATGACAGTTTGCATCATCTGGATCTGGCTTTGTAACTCTTGAGTCTGACTGGGCCATGCTAGAAATACCAATATTTTTCTCTGCTTACTTTTTAAGTGTCTTTGTAGGACAAAAGGAGTTCTGAGGAAAAAAAAAAGCTCTGTTCTTCAAAAAGAGTTTGGCAGACACATTGCATTTGAATGGTATTCTCTTTCCTTTCTCTTCATGTATACAGAATAGTAAAAGATGATAAGAACCCAAGCAAACTGTCACCCAGATTGACTGATTGAAACTTAACAGTCTGGAGGTCTGACTAAAGGACCATAAGAGTCCTGATTGTGTCTGAAAAGCCATGTATTATTGATGAATTGTTCGGAATATGCTGACATTGGTTAAGGCTATGTGAAAATCTGTGTCTTTTTGTAACTGAGTATGGCTGGAAAGGAGGCCAGGCAATTTGTTGTAGCAGGTAAAGTTGAAATGCTAGAGCAATGAGTGGCTAATTTATCAAGGTTAAAGTAGTCCGCTAGGGTTGCTTCTGAGTTTTCAGCATGATAGTTATGTTAAAGAGCTGTCAATCTAAAGGTAAAGTCACCGGCAGAAATAAGGTGATGTATGTGACCTTTCCAAGAGCTGGCAACATTTTATAGGGGGATCCTTCTTAACGAACCTTAGTTCTGAGCATGGTCTGCTTTTAACCTGGCCTGTGCTGATAGAGCCGAAGCTGCATAGCTTCCACTATTTCTCCCTGCTGCAGAAGCCCCCTGGCCTGTAGGCTGAAAGTCTGGTCCTACCCCTATTCTATTCAGTTTTTTAATTGTAACTTTGAGTTTCCAAGTTGTGTAGCCACAGAGGATCGAACTTTCAAAGCAGCCTCAAATATTTGAATGCCCGATCCCCATTACAAAATAATTAATTACTCCATGAGTAGTCACATGGAAAATAAAGGGACCAAATGCAAAGTAGTATATATTACTCAGTGGTTGAAATCTTAGACCAACTTAAATCAGTGTGAATTTTGCCCTTGACTTAAGATGGCCCATGATTTCACACTTTATGGGTATCATAATCTGGTTCTGTATGTGTGTGTGTGTACACATTTCAAAATCTCTTTTACAGAAGAATATGTTGTGTACTCAGTCCTTTTACACAAGAATGTTTATGTCGTGTACTCAGTACAAACATTCTTGTGTAAAAGAGGTTTTGAAGTAATGGCTGTAAAATGTGTTTTTCTAAAAATCCAGGTTTTTTTAGCAAGAAAGATGGCAAAGGGCGCTTCTTATCTTTTATGTGGGATTTATTTATTTATTTATTTTGCTATGCTTTAGGGGATATTTGGCTATGGAAGGGATCATTCAGGCAGAAGTCCCATTTAGATATTTCTGGTGGAATCTGTGCAGGCAAAGGTGATGGGATTACTACTCAAAAGATGCTAGTGTGAAATGAATTTATACTTGATGGATTAGGCTGATCCCTTGGGGTGATGGTTAATGGCATGTAAGTAACACACTTGCAATGGAATGGTGCTAATTTAGTGCTTTGCTATAAGCAAAGCTGTGGCCTTCCCTTGCAATCCCTGTCAAATAAATTATGTAGCTTTATTGTGAGGCAAAGCTACCCGCTGTAAAGTATTGTATTATTTTGTTGCTACAGATTACCTTGATCAATCTGTGTCGGTGATGCTTAATTGATGAATGAGGCATGTGTTATAAATCTGATGCAGTCCTTGTTAGAGTTAAAGGTACATGCAGTTGCAAAAATGTTAGAGTAGGGGGGAAGTGCTCAAGATAATTCTGTTCCTCAATAAGCTACTCTGGTAGGTACTTAAAGGGGTATTTTAAATTAAAAATAATCTCTTGTTGTGATAAAATATATTTACTTACTGGTACTGCTGATTACATTAAAGATAACTATAACTGAAGAAATTAAAGAAAATTAGTTGTTTTTTGAGTTATTTTATGTATTTTGTGAAGATGTGCTGCATAGTCAGTTTTCCAGTTTGCTCCTTATTCTTGTGCGAAAATCCAAAACAGGAAAAGAGAAACCTTTTTTTAAATTAAGAAATTATGATTAAAAAAACCACAATGCAGTATTTGACAGGGAGTCTCAGGTGGTAGTACCTGCAATTACTTTTGACTTACTTTTTTCCATTGACTAAATTTTAAGGTATTATGTACTATAGTTTTAAATCAGTGGTTTAACCTTTTTAGGGTTGGGGTACCCCCTAGTACAGTAAGTTTGAAGCACTCCTTGAGATGCTTGAGGCATCCTTGGAAAATACTATCCCCTAGTTTTTACTTTTTGACATCAATTCTTCTTTGCAAAGAACTCAGAAGGACCACAACAGGTGAAAATGTTTGTAACACCACGAATTCCTATTTGAAATCTCTATCTTGTGAATCTGGTGCGTACAGCCAATAATGCTAACTTTTGTGTGGCACCTCAGGGCACCCTTGAAAGGATATCGAGGCACCCTGGTTGAGAAGCACTGTTTTAAATATATAGTACCATTTTTCTTTGACCAGCACTTGCATTCATCGAAGTATTTGATGCCTTCAGGTTCTTCATGCTGGCCTTTGCCAGTTCCCTTTTTGTGGTGTAAGACCAATGAAACTTTATTTTTCCTTCAGCCATATACCTAAGTAATTTTCTTCTCCTGCTTCCGCATCTTTGGAGGCCAACAATCCTTCCAATCCTTTCTAAGTACCCAACAATAGCTGAAACCATTGTTAAAACACAACCATCCATTTTCACTGATCTAGAGTTAAATGCGAAGTTTGTTTGGCATATGGTAGAAAATATAGTGAAGTTTGCAAACAAAATGAGCACTGTGTAGAATCTCAGCTACCCCAATCACTGGGGTTTCTAAACTGAGTTACAGTAAATAACCATATGTAGTAGAAGTTACATTCCCTCAGCCTGCTGCTGCTAGCCACTCTGCCTTTCACTTCCAGCAGGCTGAGAGTCCCAGGAAGTGTCTGTTGCTCCAGAGCTTGGGTATGGGTGTTGCATTAGTTCTGTTCCATTATAGGGGTCAAAATTCTAGTGGCTCGTCCCATCAGGAAATCCCACTATAAAGGTTTTTTTTTCAGTTGGATTAGTAATGGAAAGACAGCCATTTGTTTCTCTTGATGTCTTTGGCTTGGGGGCCTAGAGTGTGTAAAGAATATTACTGGACTGCTTTACTTTCTGACTTCTGGGCTGATGCAGAAGTCCACAATGTGGTGTTGCAGTAGAATTTAAGTGTACCAGCCCTTGGGTTTACTCTAAGTTATTCCAGAAACCTGAAAAGGTTATGACCACCTTTGGAATCCAGGAAAATGGTTAATTAGGGTGACACATAATAATCTTTCATCCTCTGTTTCTTTCTGAGCTAAGTCTGTCCTTGAAGTATGGTTGTCAGTTGGGGATAGATTAGGACCTTAGGACCTTCTTACACAGTAATTTTGGGTGGCTCTTGGAGCTCTTACTACCTGGATTTTCCATACATTAACACCTGAAACTAGTTGTAAGTGCTTGTTGGGCAGCTCAGAGTTATACCACTCCAGGGCAGTACTACCTCTGATCTCTGCTAACCAGCTTGTGTTACACTAAGGTGAGGGCACTGTAGGCTACACCTTAGTGCAGGGGTCGGCAATCCCTGGTACGCGTGCTGAGCATGGCATGCAAGGCCATTTTGCTCGGCGTGCCACCACCAGCCCTGGCTCTGGGTAGCTGCTGCCAACCATGGAGCCCGGGCTGCTCCCAGAAGGTGGCTGGCAAGCTGCAAGCCCTGCTGCAGGCACCCTGGGCTCCATGGTTGGCAGCAGTTACCCAGAGCCGGGGTGGGTGCAGCAGGCAGGCTGCAAACAGCTGTGCTGGGCTCTGGCATCAGCTCTGTACTGGCGGGTGCAGGCCTTGGAGCTGGCAATGGGAGGAGTCTGAGGCAGTGCAACCCGGATGGCTCCTCCTGATCTAACTTGATCAGTATACACTGGTCTCAGGTGTGGAGGATTCACAGGCAGAGTTTGAATTACACTCTGACTCTTGGGGTGGGTCCTGCAGCGGTGACAGCCAGAAAGAGCTGCTTAGAAAGGTGTAGGGTGAGCTGGGGCCTCTCATCACTTATGTGGGGAGACTCTGGTCTCTTATGGAGCGGGGGACTCATACCCCTCCCATATTTTGAACCCTGCCGCCAGCCTTCTGTTTTCTTTGTATCCAAGGAAGAGGGAGGGAGAGAGAGCATCAATTCCTTGATAGTTCACTTCCAACAACTCCGGGCTAACCCAGAGCTCTGCTGTCCTGCTGTGGCAGCAGGAAGGCTGAGCCTTGTTGTTACAGAAGGATGTCCCCATCTCCCCTTTGCCCAGAGGAGTGCAAGCAGCAGGGGCTGTTCTGGAACCCAGAGTATTGCCCCCACAGGAGAATGATCGGCAGGGGGGCAATCTCCTGGGGAGGGAACCCTCCCACGGCTGTCTGTGGCAGCTGCTGCTTTTTAGCAGCTGCCAGTTGACAGCCTGCCCCTTCCCTTAATAAGCTCCCCTAAGGGGAGAGGTAAGGAGTGGTTCAGGGAGCAGTTCTCTAGTGCCTGCAGGCTGGAGAGTTTGCCAGTGAAGCTTTCTCCAGCCAGAGGGCTGGAATGCAGGTAAGCACCAACTCCCAGGTTTTTTTTCTGCTGGTAATTTTTTCAGAGAAAATCTTACTGGTAGAAATAAATGTCTATCTGTGGTCTCTGTATTAGGCAATTTGCAACAACAGACCCAGGAGCTGAATACACAAATCAGCTATATTGAGATTCTTACCAGCAGAATAACAGCCTGGAAGCTGAAGCTTATGTGTATTCCAGCCCCCTTTTTAGCTCCTTTCATTCCTTGGAGATCTCAGAACAGCAGTAGTCTCCCATTGCCTGAAGAAGGGTACTTGTGCTTGAAAGCTCACAAAGAACTTTGTTCCAACCACACAGTTGGCTTAATTAAAGATATCACATCTACCCAAAGAACCCTGCCTGTCTGTATCTGGGTATACCTTTCTGTTGCATGTTCTGGAGTGCCTTTGCCATAACTTTAATAGCTTGGATTGCAGGGCATTTGTAAACTAGGTACAAATTGGGAAGCTATAACAGAAGCCACTTGTTTTTGGAAGATCACAGGTTGAATAGTTTCTGCTTTCAGTACACTTGTCTGAAGGGTACATAGAATATTGGTTAATAGTTTTACATAAGATGTTTCTTGATTAAAAATAACTGACTGAAAGTACATTGGAGCTCAGAAGCTCAGTGATTAAATGATGATTAAAACAAAAGGTAGTTTAAATATTTTAATATGCATTGTTGCTTAGCTTGCAGCAATCTTTTGTTTCCGTGGTCCTTTTTACCCATTACCATGTGGCTAATGAAAAGGGATTCAGGGTGTTTTGTTTTCTTTGTTTCTTCTCCCAAAGATGCTGACCCTTCTGTTTCAGGCAGTGATTAGTAATGATGAGATTAGAGATTTGTATCTAAGGGTCTAAGTCATTTAGTCCTAATTTAACAAATGCAGTTGAAAATCTGCCCCCTAATAAAACTGTAATGACTTTACATGTTTTATCAAGCTTATCAGGAAACGTGGCTCCAACATTTTCATATTTCATATTATGGACTACTGTAGAGCCAGTGCACATCAGCAGAATAGCTGAGGCTGGTTCCCTCCTCCCTCCCCCACTTCCTTTCTGTCTCTCCCATGTTGCAATAAATCAGGAGTCACACAGTTGAAGTCAGTGGAATTGCAGAGATAAATAACTAGCATGAGATCAGACTTGGGGCTTTGTGATTTATTTACCTTTCCTAAGATTTTAGGACCCTTTTCGTGAGTGAGAACTGTTTTTTTTTTTTTCTTTTCTTTTTCTCAGCTAGATCGTGTGTTGTGCCTTGAAACAAAGCAGTGAAATAAATATCTTTCTGTTTAAGATAATGGAGGAAATGACCACTGATGTTCTACAGTGCAGCAGGAGAGAAGGCTTTTTACCCTGCCAAGGGAATGAGATGAATGACACCCTGCAGTGCTAACTGCATTATTTAAAGTAAAAGCAAAAACAATGGTATTTATAGCAGAGTTAGGTAGCATTTGCTTAAGAGAAGAACTGATGAGTTTTGAAAAGCCAAATCCTAGAATCTAAATTCATGTTTGTGATTGGTTTTTCAGGACTATTAGGGCTAATGTTTATCTGAAATTTACCTCTGCTGTCAACTTTCATGATAGAAAGTTGAATGCAAACTGGTCAGACAGGAGTACCAGAACATCATCTATTGTGTGCTAGGTTAATATATTATTTTGAATGTGTAGCCACCATTATTTACTGTGTCATTCTTGCAGCTAAATGGAGCTGTATGAAGAGAATCCAAAATGGCATTCAGGAATTAGCTGATCTTAGACAGTGAAATCCATGCTGGAGTGGAGAATTGGTACAAGGCTTCTTTCTGCATGGAGCAAATTAGTTTCCCAATTACCTCTCTAAAAGATGCACATTTGTGGATGTACTCTCAGTCCTTGTTTTTCAAGAGAAGTCCATACTGTAACTGAAGCCTGTGGGAGCAATGGGGGCTTGTTGCCTCTAAAAAGTCAGGCCCTTGCTGTAAATGCACATGCAAAGCAGCCTTCACTGTCTCACTATGTCAATGAATTTATTTTCCCCAAGCCTTTGGCATATAGGGAGATGAGACTCAGGGGCACAGTGGCAGACCTCTGAGGTGCCCTGGGATTAGGGTGGCCATCATAGAGGACAGTCCAGTTGTCCTCTGTCCTTTGTTGATATGAAACCCAATGGTTTTATGTCCTCTATTTTTCTTTTCAAGACATAAAGGTGTCTGGTTCTGTATCAATAGAGGATGGAGTAGCAGAAAACTGGAATATCCTCTGTGATGGCCACCCTGCCATGGACATCTCAAAGGTGGGTTCTGTACCATTACCAGCTAGGATATAATTATATTTGTGGTCCAGTCAGATTATATATTCCTATATAACCTAAATCACTTGGCTCTCAGCCTTGTGCTTTAACCATGAGTCATTCTTTTTCCCTTATATAAAGGCCCAAGAGTAGTTTAAGGTTGCAAATAGCAAGAAGGGTGAGTCCTGCCCATGGATTTACAGCAGTAGTATTCTGATTGGTGATACTGTTATAATATTGGCCAAAAATAGTCATAGGCAGCATAGAAGTGGTATGTGTTGTGACAGTGGTAAGGAGAAATGTAAGAAAGACCAAAGAGAATGTTTTTAAATGAAAAACTTGTTGTGCTGGTTCTTATCTCAAAAATGTATCATCTCAAAATCCCTCAGCAACTGCAAGCACAAAGCAAACAATCTACAAGGAGCTTATTAAGCAATTAAACATAAACTGGGGAGTTGTTTAATATTAAAGTTTGGCTACTGAAATTAGCATAATGAATCATCCTGTTTGCACTGGAGTGCAGAATGATTTTAAAATGATTCAGTGGATGGGCCAAGTCTATTTTTCAGGAAAGACCTGTAAGAATACCCAGTGACACAGAACATACTACAGGTTCTTGGTACAACTGTGCTGCCAGTATTTGACACAAAGGCATGTCTGCACTGCAGTCTTACCATGCCAGGCAATTATTTGCTTAACTGTGCATACCACCTTCTCAACTGAACCTGGGTAGCCATGTTTGCGTGGTGCTGTGGGTGGAACACTACAGGAATGTAACGTACACTGCTTCCAGTTTGGGAGGTGGCATGCACAGAGCAGAGCAATCTGTTTGTGTGCCACTACTTTGAGTAATTTTGTGATGTAGACATATTCATAAAGGAAGGCCTCAGTCCATTATAAAATGAACCTCACTTAACATGTTTTGTCTGAGGGGGGTTCTCATTTTTATACTCGACATACAATTGAGTTTTAAAAAATACAGTTATAACCTTGGCATCCCTAGTCAGGTGACCGCACATTGGATTGCTCCACCTCTTTTTATTTGTGCTACTGGCTGCCTGCTTCTCTACCCCTGCCTGAATCTTGGTCAAAGAAGCTGCCAATTTCCCTGTTAACTGAAAGGGAGTTGGTTGGAGCTCAGTCCTCTACCACTCACCAGCACTGTGTTTGTTAGTAGATTCAGCTGGTAGTTTGATATGCATGATCTCAAATGTGAAGACTATAGTCCCAGATATTTATAACACCTTCCTGAATGGGCCACATCAAAGCCTGGAGCCAGCCAAAGAGCTGAGGTCATGTTATATCTCTTCTATTTTGTGTATTTTTTCTCTTTTTCATTCCCTCTTTTTCAGCCAATCAGCAAGGCTCACTTAAGGCTGAGGCATAGCACTAACCATTGTGTCCTGGCCTAAGCCAGGGGTCAGCAACATACGGCCTACAGAGCCACTGGATTTGGCCCATGGAACCAGGGGGCTTTGCCTGTGCCTGTGGCCATGCAACAATATGCTGTGTTAGGGCCGGGCTTCTAGGAGGTGAAAGGAGACGGGTGTGGGGAGAAGCAGGATCAGTGAGGATGTAGCTTTCAGCTGCCTGGCCCCGCCGCAGCTCCCCAGTGGCAGGAAGCTGTGTCAGCACTGCAGCTGGGGAGCAGGTAGCTGACAGAGGTGGTGGTGTGGGAGCAGTTCCTAGCTGATGACTCCATCAGGTGTGCAAGCAGTGCCTCCCACTGCTAACATACTGTTGAAGCCACCAAGCCTGTGTTGAACTGGTTGTTTTGGCCTGTGGCTTGTTGAAGGTTGTTGGCTGCTGGCTTAGGCAATTGCTGTGTACCAAATAGTACACAGCATATGGAATCATTCAAACTCTTGGATTTGATATATATGATCTCATTCAAACACTTGGAATTCCCTCAACAATGACAGAGGGGGCAGGTGGGGATGGAGTGCTGGCATCCAACACCCTGTGCTGCCACTGCCTCCCAGGAACGGGGGAGAGGAAGCTTGCACATGGCAGCCACTGCCACCACCAGCCGTGAGCCTGCGCTGCCGCCTCTGCGCATCCAGCTATGTGCAACCCCTGCTGCTCTGCATCTGGCCTTGTGCACCCTTCCCCAGTCCCCTGCCACTCTGCTTGTGGCCCTGCGCCTCCTGCTGCTCTGTCTCTGGCCCTGCAGCACCCACCCATTCCCCTCCCCCCACCTCTGTGTCCACTTGGCTTGCTCCACTGGAGCTGCTCCATGCCTGTCATTCTTGATGGGTATTTCTTCTCCAACCTCCGGCGCGGTGGCTCCCTCCTCTCCACCCACCTCCGCTTCCTCCCTGCCCTGCAGTAGGGCTTGCAACCGCCTCCCTGCCTGAGACAGGGGTGGCTCTCTCCCTGCCTTTGGAGGTGGAACCTGTGCAGCCAATTGCTGCTGGCCCTCTTGGGGGCACATGTCCAGGTGCCCAAAAGCATTACAGAATACTGACCAGTGCTGGAATTCTCTGTTAGTAATATTCATTTTATTTTCTACCTTTTTTATACTGCCAAGAAACAGTTTCTGTTCCCAGAAGTGGATAAACACAGTAATGTTAAAATTGCCTCGGTGAGAAGGATGACATATGTAGTTGCCGAGAACACTGAATTGAACTATCAGAAGATTTGACTTGAACCATCGCTACTTACACAATAGATTTTAATTAAGTGCGAAGGCACCTGAGAATCAGCTTTAATAATGAACTCGCCTTTTTCATGTACCACAATAATGCAACTCTCAGTATTTGTAAAGACCATTTAACATGTGTGCAGTATCTGGAAAACAGAAGCTTCGTTCTTTAGATGTTCTTTCTTAATAATGAGACTAATTAAAATAAATAAGACTAAAGGCTCTTCAGCTTGTTCTCTTTTGAGAGACAGTATCTCTATGCTAGATCTGTTACTGGATGGTCAGTGTTTTAATACTATCCCCCTTGTCCTCATCTTAAACAGCTAAGTGTTCATTTCTCCTAGAATATTGTTTGTCCTGTGTGATTTAAATGTTTCATTAGTCAGCTGGGAAGGGATGTCTTCATAACCATGGCTCACAATCATAGGCAGTATATTGCAGAACTGAAGTTTTGTAATATAGCACTCTACTTAATCTATAACTAGGATAAGTGATAAGAACCCCTTTGTTTCTTCATTCCTTGTGCAACTCCTAGTTCCACTGGAAAGTATGTGAGGGGCAGCAGACACCTGGGGTGCTTTGAATGCCCTCCCCCCCATCTTCCTCCCCAAATGCTCCAGGTTGGTCCAGAGGGATGCAAGGAGTTGGGGGGAGGAGAGCTGTTTTCCTGCAGAAGGAACTGGGAGGGTTCCCACCAGGGGAGAATGCCCCCACCCCTGCCAATCATCTGAATGGTGGGATTGAGGGAGAAGTTCCCCCAGGGGTGGAATCCTCCCAGGGCTCCCTGTGACAGATGCTTTTCAGCAGCTGCCAACTGCCAGTTGACAGTCTGTCCCGGGGTGGGCAATTATTTTGGGTGGAAGGCCACTTAACAAGTTTTAATGAGCTGTAGAGGGCTGCATGGGTAGTCTTGCCCCTTGACAATTGCCCTGCTCCATGGTTGCCATCTTGGGACTGGAGGTCCCACCCCTAACCCTGACTTTTGCTAGCAGAAGTCCCTTCCCTTGCTGTCTCCCACCCTCCCCCAGAAATACTCCTTTTGGGAGGAGGGGTTGCTATCTTAGAACCAGAAAAAACCAAGTCATACACTAAAACTCAAACACCTACTATAGCATATTTTAATTTTATTACAAATTTATTTTGTCATGATTTGTGTTTGCTTAGTGTATATAAGGTATTACACAATAACTCAAAATAAATTATTAGTCTTTTATATTGTTGGGGGTGTGTATGGGGGTGTAGAGGGCTTGTGAGGGGGTGTGGCTATGTGTGTGGAGGGCATAAGGTATGTTGGGAGTTATGTATATGTGTGGGGTTGTGGGGGCAGGGTGTGGGTATGTGGCATTTGTGGCATGTGAGGGAGGGTGACAGGGTATAGGGAACCCTACAAACTCCCGATATGGTGCAGCTGCAACAGGCAGGGGTGCTTAGGGTGCAGGTATCTGGCAGGGCACAGCTCTGGCCAGCACTGCATATCATGGCAAGGGGTGCAGCCTTCACCATATCATATCATATCATGGCTCCCTACTATAGTGCAGCCCCCACAATTACATGGCATGGGAGGGAAGCCCCATGCTTTGGAGCCAGCTGCTTTCCCCGCTGGGGCTGTGCAGCACATGAGGGAAGCCCCAGGCACTGAAGCAGGCTGCCTTCTTCGCCTCCCAAGGGAAGATGCCTGGGGCTTCCCTCCTGTGCTGCATGAGTGTGGGGACTGTGTGTGTCTGGCAGGGAGTACTGGCAATAGACTGCCCGACAGAGGTTGCGCCCCTCGCCATGACATGCAGCGCTGGCTGGAGCTGCACCCCAGTGGGCACCAGTGTCTGCGCCAGCGCTCTGAGTGCCCCTGCTTGCTGCTGCTGCTCCTGCCTGCACCATGATGGGAGTGGGAGTGTCCCCCCCCTTAAACCCACACATTGCCCACCCTAACTCCATGCTGCCGCTGACCCCCCCGCCAGGCAGTCCCAGCCCCATACTCCATGTTCCTGCCCAGCTGCAGCTCAGCCCCTGTCCCCACCACTTCTCCATGTGCTGCCCAGAGCTGGCAGGAGATGGAGGAAGTGGAGCAGGTCCCTGGAGTCTGCCTGCTGGCTGGGCTGGGCTGGGCTGGGCTGGGCTGGGCCCTTTTGCCCACAAGAGTGGGAGTGAGGCGCAATAGGGTATGTTTGGGGGGGGGGGGTGTACACGTGGGTGCCTTTCTCCCACCCTTGTGAGCAGAAGGGCTGCGCAGGGTACAATTTGTTGATGAGCACTGAGGGCCAGATGAAAGTATTTAGTGGTCTGGATTTGGCCTGTGAGCTGTATTTTGCCCACCCTTGGTCTGTCCCCTTCCCAGATGAGGGTGGAGGCAGGGTGCCAAGTAATGGGCTCTTCTAAGGGTGTGGATGGGCCAAGGAGCAGCCCTCTAATGCCCCATGGCTGGAGAGCTTGCCTGTATGCTCCACCTCCTGGGTTACTTTTGAAATGAACGCCTATTCTTGGCCTTTGTTGATTAAAATAGTTGCACGTTAGATTATGGTAAAAGGCCAAAACTGATCTTGTTTTAGGAGTGTTGGTTGTAGCCATGTTGGTCTAAGGCAAAGGTTGTCAACTGGGGGTATGCATACTCCCAGGAGTACTTGAGAAGGCCCTAGGGGGTATACGTAGATGGGTGGGGATGGGGTGCTGGCACGCACCATCCTGCACAGGTGCTGTCCACCTGATCAGACACGGGGGCAGGCAGGGGAAGGCTGCATGTGGCAGCTGCCACTGCTGCATGTCTGGCTGTACCCTCTGTTCAGCGTCCGGCTGGTGGGGTTACACTGACCCAAAAAGGTTGAAAACCCCTTGTCTAAGGATATAGGCAGACAGATTTCTTTGGGTAAATCTGATGTCTTTTATGAGACCAACTAAAATAGAAAAATTCTTCTCTGGAAGCTTTCGGGTACAAACATTCTTCTTCAGGCAAAGGAAGTATCTGCAGTTGTTTTATAAACTGCAGACTGCTTCCTCTGCCTGAAGAAGGGTGTTTGTGCCCGAAAGCTGGCAGAAAATTTTTCCAGCTATTTTAGCTGGTCTAATAAAAGATCTCAGGTTTACACAGAGAACTTTGTCAAAACTGACCTTGAGCAGTGGTCCCTAGAAATTGTTACTAAATAAGCATATGGAGTATATACCTCAAAAGCACAGAAGCTAAGCACTGAACCTTCTGAGAGCAACATGGAAGAACACTGGAATAGATGTATATTTTACATAAAAGAACCGTATGCTGGGCCCCCAGAGGTATATTTTAGAAAATCCATTATCCAGCATCCATTAGTAATGGGTGATCTTATATAAAATACTGATAGAGCCCAAAGTGTGCTTAGGAGATACAGTTGGAAGCGGTCTTGGTAAAATCAGATGCACAGGAAAGTGTTAGGAACATATTTGTGAGGTTTCTTTTTTCTTTTTTTCTGATATGATAGTATAAAGATCTTTCCTCTGCTATCCTGGTTTCATTCTTCCTCGGGTTGAATGCAAATGTGCAGAGGAAGGGAAATAAAGATGTGATAAGTGAGAGGAAAAAATATACTTTGCCTTTTTTGCTGCGAAATAATTCACCAGCATGTTTATTATTTCAGTCATTTCAAGGTCTAGCCCGACCAAGTCAGCCATTAAAATAGAATCCTGTTAAGCTGAATGAGAACACTACAAGCATTGCTGTCAAGGGCTACTTTCATTAGTTGACAACCTAGTTGATTCATCTAAAAACAAATGAGTTCAAAGATTCAGTTATGCTTAAAGGCCACCTTTTATCTGCTCAGTGAAAAAGCTGTTCAGAGACTCCTATGAGATGTGTTAGACAGATAGTAATACGCAGCCACTATGACCTCTTTTCTCCTTCATTCTTTTACCTCTGTTTGAGCTGAAGAGTCCTGTTTGTTCAGCTGGGCATCATCATGCAATACTGGTAGTGAGAGCCGACATGTTTTGGGAAGGAAAGACTTGATCCAAAGATTAGTTGGTGATAACTGAACAGAATTAGTTGATATATTTGCCCCTTTACTGTTTTCCTTTGTTTTGTATTGACATTGACATGGTAAGTTTGTTCAGCAGCATCTGTGCATCACTACTGAGATTTTAATTTTCAGTTAAACGTTTTAATTAAAAATCTGACATCATTTGGTATGAAAAAATGGCAGCAAAGTGAAATTACATGTGCAGCCTGAACTGATGTAAACGTATGCATCAATTTCAAGAAAACTAGTATCTGATGAATCCTTGAAGAAACAAGGTTGCTGGAAGGGGCTTCTGCATGTGCCTTTGTTATAATACCATCAAAGTCAAGGGAAGTTTGAGCTGATTTCCCTTTCTCTGATGGAATTCACTCCTTCTCTCTATCTTCTTCTTTCTTGCTACTGCTTAATCATCTATGCCAGAGAGGACTTCTCTGCAGGGCTCATGAAAATATTTTTATAGAGCAAAATAATTGTCTTTAGAATGGATAGGTAATACCAAGTGGGTGCATCTACATGAGTTGCTAACTGTGCAGTAGTATTAGGCTACTGCTCAGTTAGCATTAGTAAAAAGCCACACGCTGGTGCTTCTGCGGAGTACCGCCAGTTACTGGGTGTGTCTACATGTGACACTGTCACCATAGTAACATGCTATGGCAATGTATTGATGGTGGTCACAAACCATGATGCTGCAGCTATGTTGCTGTAGCAATGTGTTCCCTCATTATAGCCCGTTATTACAGTGATGTAGCTGCTAAAAACAACAGTGCAGGATGCACAGCACAAAAAGAAGTACTGAATGATGGTACAGTAACAAAGGTGCTGTAGGGACACATGTAGACACATCCACTGCTCATTGATTTAGTACTTGGTTATGCAAGTACTAAAAACTTAGTGCACTGTAATGTGTAGACACACCCAGCATCAAGTAGTTTTAAAGAATGCCCCTGTAGAGTATAATCCCTTAAAAAATTGTGTGCGTGTGTGTGCGCATGTGTGTATTTAGCCACAATGTATTTCAAATTATGGAATTTGAATACTGTGTTATAGTCAAAACATGTTCTTATATTTTGCAGGAGCAAAGTGTAAAGAATTTCAAGGATATGTATTTTAAATACATTTATATATGCCAAGCTTGTTTTTGATTATGAAAAAGCCTGTTAATTTAAGCAGGAAAATTATATGAACAGATACTCCAGGCCTTTGTCTCTTCCCTTGGCAGCATAGGCACTGATATAGTCCAGGGTTGGTTACAGATTAAGGAACAATTTTATTTGCAGGTCTCTGTCTATGCATATGGAAGGCCTGCAATGTTCTTTAACCAAACTCTAAAGAACATACACTTTTCTTGTCATAGTGGAAGATAGAAAAACATGTAAATAGAGAGCCACTGTTTGTCTTGTACTTCTAATGTGGTATCCATTTTAATATAGAAATTGCATGCCTGCAATCTGCAAATATATGCATGTTAATGTACTATAACTGCAGGCCAAGGTAACACATACACATATCAAGTATTTTAACATGCAGACATATTGGATGGATTGTAATTGATCTATGTGATAAGGTATTCATTTTTTATTATTAGGGGATAATGTAACTTCACTTTGCTCAAATAAATAGTGCACTTTGATCAATAAGGGAACATTTAGTCAAGTTTTGCATCTCTATGATTCAGCTCCATTTGTGTAGCAGTGAGAGAACTTGTTGACAGATAACCCAATTGGCTTTGGAAAATGAGCTAGAAATGTAGTAATTTGCAAAATTAAGCTAAAATTTTTTTGATAAATTGCTTAAGTAAAGTTGGTGCTATCATCTTCAGCCAATATAATCTCTTTGAGTTTATAGTCAGAGTTGTAGTACATACTTATTGAAAAATATATACTACAACTCAGTATAGGAATACTGAGCATTCCCCCTGTATACTTTCAGTAAAGGAATAAATATGAAATATTTGCCATGATGTGAAAATTGTGAAACAGCAGGGGCAGATCACTGAAATTAATACTCCTAATATATTTTTTAAACTCTATAAATTATCCGGTTTTACCTTATTGTCTTGCACTGTCCTTCTGTCTCCTAATGCCTAAGTTATGACGGATGTTGGCAGAAAACTTGATGCAATCAATCTGGGTACGGAGTCATCAAGGCTTATCCCTTGATCTTTACTGTTGGTCTACTTGCTGAACTGTAGGAAAGCAACATATGCATGTTACACAGTGTAACTCAGTGTCTTCTCAGTTTATCATCACTTGGCATTTTCTCTATTTTTGATTTAATAATCACACTTGACAAACTAGATATTGCATGCAAAGCAGTATGCGAATTGCACTCAATATATCCTTATATTGAGGACTATTTTAAAGTGGTTTTGAATACTGTAGTCACCACATTCTACCTGAGAGAAAGGAGAATTAATTAAGATTAAAACTGATTGGTAAGATAATAGTTTTCCCCCCTGTATAGCCTACTGATATTAGAATTCTCTTAAATGCATTACCAACATCTGCAGCATTATAACTGAAGAGATAAGAAAATCTGTTTACCCTTAACTTATATACAGGTTTATTTCCTGATGTAATACAATATTTTCTACATCTCTGTAATGTCTTTGCATATGCAAATCAGAAAATAATAATTTGGTAAAGATGGTGATGTTCAGCTGAGAGAGATGCTATTCAGTGGCAGGTAGTAGTAGGTTGTCAAGTGTACGTGGGATCCTGCCATAGTACTTTATGTTGCACTAGATGTTCTTTTTTGTTGGGGGGGGTAGGGGGAGGTAGTCTGGCTCATAGATAATCTTCTTGAAAGGTGAAAAGAATAGATCTGTGGTGAAAAAAATGGCCCAGGAATAGATTCCATGTTTTGTTCTTAAGCATACGTTTCCATCGTGTTCAAGCCCTGTGTCCAAAGTCTAGATCAAGCAATAGTAATTTAAGATCTGATAGTACTTGTAGAGCTGGAAATGTGAAATATACTTTATTGAAAAGGAAATATTCCCATCTTTCCAGTGTTTTATGTAGAGTTTTGAAATATTAGGCTTTAAAATAATAACACTTTTATGTATACAAAACTACTTAAGGGCACTTTAAAAGTTACTTTAAATTTATTACAGAGGAAAAGATGTTTGTGTGTGGTATCTTTTATTGGACAGACTGCATGGTCTGGATAGACATAAACAAGCTTTCAAATGCAATGCCTTCTTTTTCTGATCTGAGGAAAACACTGTTGGCCCAATGAATAGTATCCACAAAAATCCTTGTCCCCGTCTCATTTCCTAAATCATCATGGCTACAATATGACTCCCACACATAAAACTTAAAATTTTTTTGTTTTGTTCATGATGGACAAGTACATTGTTGCACTGTAGTTACAGTGCAGTTATACTATGGTTATGCTTAATAGCTGTAATACCACTAATTCATAAAACCAAGACAAATTAAAGAACACATGCTAGGTGGTTAGTGTTACTTGGATTAAGAAATACATGTGTTACATATGAAACCTAAGGGATGAAAATAGATTTAGTCATGTTTAATTGACTAACATGTAACATGAATTTTTAGGATCATAGGAAAGTAGGTCTGTAAGGGACCTTATGGCTGCATCCACACATGCAGGCACATATGCTCACAGTAGTTCAAATAGGACCAGCTCAAATTTGTGCCAGAGATTGTAGCCTCAGTGCATGTGTCTGGACATGCACTTTGGTGTAGAGCAAGTTGTGCCACCTGGGGCAAGATGACCCTGCCCAGCTTTACCCAGAACTGCAGCCAGGGGGTGCTAGAGTTTGGGGCCAACACCTGTGCTGTCCCCAGCAATATAAAAACCTGTCCTGGCAAGCAGCTCAGGGCTACTTGCTCTCAGGAGCTTCTGGGGCCCAGCCAATTGGTATCTGGGGACATGACCCCTTGTGCCAGCTGGACTGCTGAAGCAGCCCTAACTGAGAGTTCCCTGCACCCTCTACAGCAGATTGGCAATTGGGGCTGCTGCCTGACTATGACCTGCTGCCACCTGTGACAGCATGTGGACCCAAGGCTGCATGCCTACCAGACCCAGACAGGGCTGCACAGCTGCAGCAGAAGCATCTGGATCTCTGGGCCAGCTGCCAGTGGGCCATGGCTGCACATTTGGCCTTGGGTGGCTTTGTTGCCATGTGTGCCCCTGCCCTGCCATCTAGGCAGCTATTACTCAGAAGATGTTCTCAGTGCAGTGGCCTGCTTTGAGCTGTGGCCAGGTGTTCAGCCACCTCATTTTCCCTCCAGCTGGGCCCCAGGTGCTAGCCCTGAGCAGGCATCTCTGCCTGGGTCCTGCCACCTGTCTCACTAATGGGAATCCTGGTGTTCCCTATTTAAAAACTGCAAATTCTCTGGTAAAAATATCCCAAATTCACTCTTTAAAACACCCCCAAATCCATGTTCTTCCACACTTAAAACAAAAGACATCCATCTATCTATCTAGATCAGTTGGGCTCTATTTTGCTGATATTTACAATTTTAAAGCTATTTGGAAGCCTACCAGTCTCTCTACCATCAAAATAAAATAAATTCTAAATATCTGTATGTTTTGATGTTTGCTTTTGTTTTTCTTAGCATAGAAAAATTAGAGCTCCCCCTGACCCCTTCACTAACTAGGATGTGGGGAAAGCTGACCATGCAGCCACAGCTCCTGCCAGCAGGTCTCATCCTGTCTGGCAGTTGGACATGATGGGGGGGATGTGGGGATTGCAGGAGGGGGGGTGGGAAGGGGTGTAGGGGGATGTGAGGGTGTGTAGGTAGGTGTGAGGGAATTGTGGGGGGGGGCTGGTTAGGAGATGTGGGTCCCTTGCCCCCCTACAGGTTGCATCCCCCCCTGCAGGGCCCACAACTCCCCCTTGGAGCAGCAGTGGCCATCAGGCGCTCAGGGCCCACTGCTGTTGGAGCCCCTCCATGGTGTGGCATGGCCTTGCCCACCTTGGAACTGGCACTACCTGTGCTGTTTGTCCAGAGTGTGGTGTGGCATGGGGCCATGTGCCTTTTTGCAGCTCTGGGACGCTGCATTCACCCCCAGTTTTGCCACTGCTCTGCTCCCAGTGCTACTGCCACCAGCTACCCGGTGCTGCACCAGATGAACACCCCGCCTTCACCCATGCTCTGGGAAGAGCTGGGGTAGTGCCAGGCAGCTGGCAGTGGCAGTGCTGGGAGTTGAGCTGTGGCAAAATTTGGGGTGAATGCAGCATCCTCCTAGCACCACTGGTGCCTGCTCCAAACCCAGCCACCACAGAGAAGAGCCCAGCACAGCCCTGGCCTCCACCTTGCCCTGCACAGATCTGGGGGCATATGCCCCACCCCCCCTGTCCTCCTGGGGTGCAAGCAGCAGTGGGAGCTGCTTCCCTCTCCTCCCCCCACACCCACCCTATGCAGGCAGCACCTTCCCCTGCCCCTGCCCTCACTGTGGTGGGGCATTAATCTATGCCCCCACCACTCCTTCCCTCCCCTTCTTCCACAATGGACGGACCAGCTGGAGGCAAATTTTCTTTATATCGGTACTGATCCTATGTATCAGTGCACCTTCACTGCCAGACAATTATAACAAGATCTCAACATTGTACTTGCTCACTTACTAGATTCACCTATAACTTGGGGAGATACTGCAGTTGACTTGAACACTCATCTCACTGTTACAAGGCAGTACAGGGTTTCTGCATTTAGGTCGAAAATTCAACGTGTTATGCTATCACTAAGCAAAACTGTTCTATTTGTACATTAGGCTTAAGGTTACTAGTCACTGATCCTTTTGTCAAGTTATAGCAGCATTTTTCAAAGATTTACATACAACTGCTTCCCATCTCCTTTTTTATTCTTTATATTATGGTTCTAAGCAGCAGACACAAGTTTATATGCAACTGTAACATAGCATGTTGTCCTAAGCAAGGACAGAAACCCAGAAGTGGAAATTGTGAGTGAGTTGGATTGTATTGAAAGCACAAAACATGTAACAGGTGATTAAACAGTTTATTTAGGGGAAATACTGCAAAAGTAAACTTTATAAGGCCTTCCCATTTGGCCAGGCATTTGGGCAGGTTTGTTTAGTGGGTTTCTGTTTTTATCCTTCCTCCTGTTTTATAAAGCTATTCTGTTCTCTTATTATAAGCTATTAGCTTCTTTGGGAAGGATAGCAAATAAATAAATGAATCCATCTTCTCTTATTGGAAAGAATTAGTATAGATTCTATCAACAGTGTGTGATGGAATAGGAAAACTTACAGTCTCAGTCATGACAGTTGCTTCAGGCAAAAAAAAACAAACCACACAAAACAAAAAAAACAACACAACCAAAACAAAAACATCACAACACCACACACCCAATCATGTCATGGCTTCCAGCTTCAACCTGGACTTGGCAATATTTGGTTCTCAGATAACTGATGTAGGGAATCTGTGTCTTTCAATGGAGATGCTACATGTGCTGCTCTGAAGACACTGCATCACCCAGCTGTAAAAGCTCCTACATTTCCAGGACACTTCCCCAACTTGATAAAAACAAGTTATGACTTTTTTTATGCCTATGGCTGTCAGATATGCTAGAAGTTTTATTTTTTTCTGATGGAAGTCTGGGACCTTTAAGCACCAAGCTTGAGGCCAGATTTCACTTCTCACATGCATTATAGACGGATTGAAGCATCTACAACTTGTTGCAAAAATATTTATTTTTTTCTCTTTATTCTCCACTTAAAATTGAATTAGTAATTTATGGCTCTTCAGTTTCCAGTAACATCTTAATTGTAGGAACACTTTTGTTAAATTTGATTAGTTTTTGATATTTCATTGATAAATTTAAGGACCAGAAATGATATGACTCATCATAAAAAAGACAAATGAGTAAATTAGTTATTAAAAAGGACTTTAAAAATAATATGATTAAGACATTAGGGTTTGGGTGGTTTATTGAATTTTATACTATACTCATGGGGGATTGTGGTAAGAGTCTGAATGAAATTAAACTATTTGTATTGTTTGAGGACCAACTGGAAATAATGGTATCATGATGTCAAAGCACAGGACAAACAATCATATTTAATAGTTTAATCTGAAAATGTTAGGATACTTAATATAAATTCAAAAGAGACCATTATGATTTAGTCTTACCTCATATATTTAGCATACTCTGTTGGGTTTCCTTGATTGATTTCCAGTTTGAACTCAAGTATATCTTTTAGAAAAACATATAGTTCTGATTTAAAGATTTCCAGCAATAGAGAATGCACCACAGTTCTTCACTAAATTGTGTGATTAAGTACCATCACTGCTGAAAAAAGAAAAGAAAAGAAAAAGTGACTTGCATTTCAGCTTTAACATGTCTTGTTTTAAACTTCAACCATTGGATCTTGTTATATCTTTGTCTGAAGAGCCATCTGTTACATTTCTGTTCTTTAGATAGGTTTTAGTAGACTGTGATTGGTCACCCACTTGACTCTCTTTTAGGGCTTGTTTATATAGGCATGCTTTGGAAAATTATGATGAATGAACTGTTAATGTGGATTAATTTTACTTTGGATGCTATTCCACTTAATCTACTTTTAAATTCATACTGTTAGTTAATTTGGATTAACTTTCTCAAATATCTTTATGTAGAGTGGATAGGCAATTTCTTAATTAAAATACTATGCAGTAAGAGTCAAATATTTTACAGAAGTCTCTGTATATTAATCAACCATATTTGTAATCTCATTAAAAAGCAGCTAGTTTGGCAAGTTCTGTCTCCTATAAATGCATGTTGGTTGCCATTACCAATCTTATTTTAGTAATGGCTGTATTGGCCATCCCATTATTTGTCTGATATCTATGTTAGGCTGACAAAGCCATAATTGCCAGGTATAACAGGTTGCCCTCCCCAGCGCCATCTTCCCTGTTAAACTGCGGTTTACGTGGGGTGCCCTTGGACTCTGTTTTGGAACTATTATGTCCTGCCCTCTGACCGCCTGCCACGTCTTGATGGAAATCATTGTTGTTGTTCTTATGAGCGGGAGACTGCCTATTATATTTTGTATGTTGGGGTCTTTTGCCCACCCGGGTCTGACCCCTGTTTTCTCTAGCTAGGCCTCCTCAACCAGAACCCACCAAACAGGGTTTAACTCTGAGACTGTAGTCTTCTCCAGTCTGGGGCATCTCATTGCCCCCTCTCTGGGGCTGGGATCTCCATGTTGCCATGGGTCCCATATGAGGCCTCTTCCAACCCCTAATAGCCTCACCCAAACCTCTGGTATTAAACAGCAAACAAAACACAAGCCCCTGGGCTATAACATAAATTCTCTTGCTCTGCTAAAACATTATTCCAGCCATACCAAGGGTGTTCCATCTGTCACCAGTATTAGGCTGCTTGTATAGTCAGGCCTCTCCCCTTTGCTTGCTCACGCAGAGCTCCTTTCCCCTTGGCTGCCAGCAGGGAACTGCCCACTTGGCCTCAGCCCTGGGGTTTAAATGGGAGCCAGGCCCTGCCCCTTCTGGTCAGCTGACCACTAGCAGGTGTGGGTCACTGGCTGCCTCCGGTTGCCATGGTAACCCACAGCTGGGCGCCTTCCTCACTGCTCCAAAAGTAGCAGGCACCTTGGTGCCCTGCTACACCAGGCTAACCCTTTTAAATACAAGGTTTGTTTGCACGCCCTTCTAGACATTCCCCAGCTTCTTAAGACCTGTATGAAAATCAGTATTTATGATCCATGAGTTTCTTAGTCAGCTCTTTTAAAACTCTTATTTGGCCCATCTAATTTAAAACTGTCTAGCTGATCTGGAAGGAGTACCATCAAGAACAGTGTACTGATCTAGTCAGGATGGGAATATTCCAGACCGGGCATGTAGTGATTGTTGCTGATACTTTCTATTGTATGGAGTTTTCAGGAGAACTTGACCTAAGGAGGAAGCGTACACTGATGGTTTCCTGTAGCACTTAATGCCTACACTGCCTGAGCATAGCAGTTGTGTGAAAAATTGTTTTTGATTTTTGTGGCTTTTTAACATCCTCCTGAATTACTGTTGGAATGGAATGATGCCATATGATGATGATGGCACAAATAAGTCAAATGGCTCTGTAGTATCACAAGACCAAGACTAATCACAAGCTGTGAAGCTGGATAAACACTTGGACAGTTAGCCTATGTTCATTTCCATATTATTGTGGCTACCCTGCTAGTGGTTCCTGAGCTAGCTGCTTTAACAGTTGGTTTGGATATGTCGCTGTGGGCTGGAATGACACCAGAGTAGGCATACCCTCCACATTAATGTAGCAAACTACTTTCAAATCTCATTACAAACAATGATGGTAGGACATTTCTCAGTTCCTTCATCTTAGGACACCACCATGATATGCCCTTGTCTTCACTGTGCATACTTTTTGGATCTCTGGTTAGCATTGGAAAAAACAATAAAGTTGTACAGCACAGTTTTATTGAAATGTGCTGTTATTCAAGTGCTAATTTTTTTTCTTCCCAAAGTAGCCTTTATTACAGAGGTTCCAGTTATTTTGTTACCCTTTAAGTGAACAAGCAGCAATACCTTACATTTAGAGCCAGACTTTATTCCTTTTTGAGTCCCAAACTCATGGCACGCTGTGCCATCAGGATTACTCTGAAACCTTGATATCTTTGAGTTTTTCATCTCCTATATCTTGGATCATTGTTTTGTCTGTTGAAAATCCTGGCTGTTGAGCTTTAAATACCCTCTGCTTTTGCTCTCTGCCTGTATACAAAGCAAATAGATATTCATTAAATAAAAGGGCTACATATTTCAAAACATGTACCGTTTATCATGCCTAGAAAAACCCAGCTGTTCATTCAGATTAGATTTGTGAACTTGGTTACATTAATAAAATAAATTTATGTTCCTTGCCATGCTAGAATGCAAATCTCTCAGAAGAATTAAGGGCACCAAGCTTTAGGGAATATTCCCTTATCCAGATTCATGAATACCATTCAGATTAGGTTCCTCCTTCAACAGATGTTACATTGCATTCTAGTAGCAGTGGTCAAAACAACTTCTTACTAGATTGCCTGTTCAGGAGATCCTGTTTCAGATACAGATCTTGCTTCTGTGATCCAGGCCTTCATTGGCTGTAGTCTGGACCACTGTGTTGTTCTCTACCTGAAGTGTACTTAGATCTTGAATTGAATCAAACTCCAGCTACTACAAAACCCAGTATATTATTCAGTGCTCCAGTGCATATCATCTCAGCCCTATGAGCTATCCTCGCTTCCTGCTTTTTTCCAAATAGAATTTAAGGTGTTAATTTTGGAGTATAAGGCTTTAAAAGTCTTGGGTTTTGACAGGGATTAGGTCTTCACTGAAGGAAAAAGGATCTGAAGGGGTGGGGAGGTTGTGTGGCTGTTTTGGGGTTAGTTGCTAATTAATATCTTCTTGATTTATGCTGGGGTGTTTAGTACTTTGAATTATGGTCCCTTTTCTTTTTTGTATCGATCAGAATAAAGACCTAGTTATGACAGAAAGAACATCCTTAGTGTAGAGCTTTTCAGGCCAGTTGCAGGGCCTTCCATTACTGCTTCTCCATGGACACTTGCAGAATACAAATGATCCTGTCTTTCTCTACTTCACAATTTGTTTGAGCACCTAGATTCATTTGGTCCATTTCTTGTACTCTAGTCATTAAGGGGATATCCTGAAAGCTGGCTCTCAAAGACTTTTTAGCATTATATGCTAAAAGCAGACAGAGTACTTAGGTATAATATAGGATTTAAGTGGGGCATTAAGAGGTAATTGGAGGCCTGTTTTTTGCTAGGAGGGAATTGATGCAATAGGAGACTTTCTACTGTGTGAAGTTTTCAGGAGAACCTGACCTAAGGAGGAAGGGTACCCTGATGGTTCCCTGTAGCACTTAATGCCTATACTGCCTGGGCATAACAGCTGTGTGAGCAGCAGGGATTTGAGGAAGATAATTGCTTTGGACTGAATAGGTTGCAGAAAGACTGCTGAATCCATCCCTCTGTAACTCCTGTGCTCCAAAATCCCTACAAATTTGCTGTACCACAGCTTGCCATTGGTTGGGTTTGGCAAATTCTGTTTCATCTGAGCTCTCTGTCCCAGCCAATTCACTTGGCCTGTGTGAGTAACAAGTGAATTTTGCCTTCTTCCCTCCAAACTAAAGGCCTATAATTTTAATTAAATGTGATTCCTAGGAACTCTGTTACTAGACACGAAATAGGCTCGATTCTTTAGTGTAAGCAAGCGAGAAATTGTGCAAAGTCCTCTCCATCACATGGGTCTTTTGCTGCAAATGTATAAGGGTAGGTTTTGAGAGTCTGCTCATGTAGGGAAGTTTGTCTCCTCAGTAGATCACTATCGGATGATTCATTATCCAAGTTATGTAGATTGGTTAGACTATACCACCTTTACACATACTGGGTACATCTACACATATGCTTAACTGCTCAGTAGACTAATTTGCTGTGGTGTAAAGTGTCACAGTCTACATGTGTGATGCTATTAGACCACAGCAAACTAATTTTTACCACTGTAAGATATTATTGTCAGGGACAGTACTATCTTATGGCAGTGAATATAACTGCACCTAAATGTACGTTTAAACGCTGACCTGGGTGCATGTTGTGCCTGGTTAGCCCAGGCAGCAGAGGGTCCAGAACCCGCCTGCTGCCTAACCAAAGGGGTCTGCACACTGGGGCACTCTCATGCCCCTTCCAGCTCTGATGCCACCTCCTGGAGCCTGGGGCTGACCCCCTGTGCCCTCTGCCAGCCTGTAGCTGCTCCTCCCCAGCTCAAACTGCTGCAATCCCAGGCTCAGTGTCTGCGCATGCACCCCAGACGGCAGCAGTTAGAGCATCTGCATGTGCTATTAAGATGCCATGAGCATCTGTGTGTAGCATTTAAGGTGCCATGTGCAAACATGCTGTCTTAACAACATGTGTAGGTGCACCCGCTAAACAGTAACTTGTCCAGCAAAGATCCCTGCGAGGATCTATGAGATTTGGTTGCAGAATGAAGTGTTATTCCACATAAATAAGAGTGGCAGAATTAGGCCCTAGGTGATATGATTTTTACAAGCATCAAATGAATGGGTACTCATTTGTTCATCTGTGAATCTCCTTGACTCCTGTTTTCCAGATATGATTGTAGTATTGAGTCTAAATGAGTAGCTTTACTATTGCAGCACCCAGGAGAATAAAGCAGTTTGCATTATTTAAATCCTATTTCCAGGAAATGTTTTTTTCTTTGCTGTCATTTATCCTGAAGTATTTCTAATCATGCAATGTAAAACTGAGGAAGTTTGAAAAGATTAGCAATAAAAACAATATTCCTTTAGTAGATGAGCTTGCTTCAAAAATTTTTCTCAAGAATTTTTCTCCTGTCTTTTCTGTCCACCCTGAAATCCAGTACTCTGATATTCAAAGAGCTTTTGAGTGCTGCTGAGGAAGAGGCAAGCAGAGAAGTCATTATAATCTTGCCTTCCATTGAACTTCTCCAAAGGAGGACTATTCAGTGTTTCAGAATTGTTAAGCCATTGTCTTCATTTTGCCTGATTTTTTTTTTTTTTTTTTTTTTTTGTCCCCTCAGGGTGGCCATTCAGAAAAACGACACTTTTCTCTCCTTTTGATGAGTGGCTCAGTGCAAAGCTATTATTACAGCTCCTGGTGACACTCCTTCCTCTCCGTCTCTTTCTTTCTCTTGCATCTGTCTGTTCTCTGGGTCTCCTGAGAAGGGCACTGTAAATGCTGATCTTATTACAATTCTAGATAATACTCCTTGTACTCCTTTTCTCTTCTATATGCTAAGATCTCCTTGTAATTGCTTTCTCATGAATAGAAAATATGGCAGGGAATCTGTGTGTAGAACTGTATGAACAATTATGTTAGCTAATTTATGGGAAGCGGGCACCCAGGTACTTCTAAAACTTCACTGATGCCCATCTGCTTCGTTGGTCACCTAAGTAAGTTAGAGATAGATTTCCAAAGGCATTTCATAGTTATCTGCCTTCCTGATGCTCTTCTTCATTTGCTTATCAAGGCATCAAGGTTAACAAGACATGAAGTTATCTGGTAAACTATTCTGAACAAGAGTGTTTTTGAATTTTCAAGAACTAATATGTTGGATTTTGGATCAAATCCCACCATTTTTATTCAGTCTGTTCTCAGGAAAGTCTGAAATAAGCAGGAGTCTTGCCTCTATATACTACAGTACAGTACAGTAATGAGGGCTATATTTGGTCTTTCACATTAAGTTCTCTTTTCATAAGCTGATGGATTCTCTAGACAGTCCTTCAGAGCATACCTTACAGACAATCAAAGTAGGTAGGAACATAGGTCTAAAAGAGGTCCCTCAAGCCATTGAATTCTATCCCCTGTATTTGAAAGTAACCCTTTATCGAGGCACTTCTTCACAGCTGGGTCAGATAGGGTGACCTTTGGCATAGGTACAGAGCAAGGGTTAAATTTATAGTGAAGTACCTTAACTTTTGTGCTACAATCTAGGGTTGTACGAAACTTCGGTCCCTGATTCAGTTCGGCGGAGATTCGGCTCAATTCGGCCGAATCTCCTAATTTGAATCGAATTGGAGCACCCATTAATCTTACCAAATTGAATTGGAACTCTCTGAATTGATTCGGAGAGATTTCGGTAATTCGGACATAGACATGGCTTTAAATGTTTTTTCTACATACCTCAAGGTAGCAGGTGGCTAGTGAATGCTGGCGCACATGGAGCATCCCATAGGAGTGTGGGGGGCTCCCCAGTGCGCTTGGCAGCAGACCCAGAAGTGGACCTGATTGGTGAGCTGGGGAAACATGGGGGGGGCCCTGCGCGCTCCCTGGTCCACTTCTGGGTTCACCATTGAACATGTGGAGGCCTCCCCCACTACTCCCGTGGGATGCTCCTTCCCCCACATCATCACAGCATTCACAAGCCATGCTGGTACCTTGAGGTATGTAGTAAAAACATTTAAAGTTGTGTCTATGTCCGAATTGTGATTTTCTGAATCAGCATTGAATCTTCAGATTCGGATTCAGCTGAACCAAATCAGGGACAGTGATCTGAATCAACTGATTGAATCACTGTCCCTGATTCAGGCTGAATCTGAATCCGAATCAAATAGGGCCGGCTTCACACACCCCTACTACAATGCCACTCAGTTAGCATAGTAGTTAACTCATATAAGACCCTGCAACAATATTTGACAACTTTGGTAAAAGATTACAGGAAGTTTGGCCCACTGATTCATTTTAGTAACTGAGACTATAGTGAAAACTGAAAAAGTGTAAGAAATAATCCACACTGGGAGGTTTTCTGAAAATTATGGTTTGGGTTCAGGGTATAAAACTACAGGTTCCATTTTTAAATTCCAAAAATTATATACTAGCAACTAATTGTGGCCTGTTTTGACATTAGTTATTTATATTTTAAGGGATAACCTGGCTTTAGTACTGTTGTTTTTTTCAGTCTTCTTGATCCCACAGCCAGCCTCCCCTCTACAGCTTCCCCGCTCTCACTCAGACAACCTCCCTTGTGGTCCTCTTGCCAGGCAGGCTTTAGAACAGTGGTTCTCAACTGGGCTGCCACAAGACCCTTCGAGTCATACTGTGGCACAAGTGCCACTGTGGCCAAGTGGGACTGCCCAGAATGCCTTCTGAAAAGCCAGATTGGGAAGTAGCTGCAGATGGAGCACTTGTTCTTCACACAGCCCTTCTCAGTCTGCCTCACATGCTCCTCATGGAAACAGAGGGATAGCAGGCACATGGGACTGTCCTGCACCCCTCTGTTTCCAGGATGAACTTGTGAGCTTGGACGAGGAAGGGCTGTGGCAAGAGGGCTTGCTCCAGCTGCAACCCCTTGCACTGCCTGGCCAAAGGAGCCAGGCTCAACTGAAGCACTACTTTGTGTCTTCTGGCTGGAGGAGCCAGGTGCAGAGACCCACCTTCCTTGCCTCCTGCCTCCTCCAGGGTCACAGGGGAGTTTTGCCCAGGGCATGAAACACATTAGCTATACCTCTACTTCTTCCTGCTTTAGGTTTATCAGATAACCCTAATATAGACAGGAGCATGCAGGGTTGAGAACCACCGAGGTAAACTGAGGCAGCATAACAGTTATTTTCAACCAGGGAATGTGGTTTCAATGTGACACTGCCTAGTGTTATGCGGGTGTTTGTGGGTGGCTGGTCCACTGCCCATATCTGCCTTTGAACCCCTTGTTTGGGGCGTCTGTAGCTCTCTAGTTAAAAGCCACTGGTCTAGTGGACAAGAGTTGCCTCAGGATAGGGGACTTCACGGCAAAACCTGGGAGTTGACTGCCTTGAGGTAACTGTGTACAAATGAGCAGCTGTCCTGAGAAGAAACTACGTGTCTCCCATGGTGCAACTGCCTTGGAGTGAGACCAGGGTCAAGTTTCCTGGTTTAGGACAAGGGGATGCATCAGGTCATTTGAGCTTCTCTTTTCTTGGAACAACTGGAGTTTTCCCATGATATCCCATTATGATGTGCATGACCTGAGAGAAATCAGTGCATTTGCTGACCGCTCTCTTAACTGCGTTTACTAAGTTGAGCTTTCTGCATTTAGCAATAACTTTCTGATCTCTTCACAGAGGTCCTACAGCTTTCACAGGGCTTCAGCCGTGTCCTGTGTAGTGTGGTGAATTTGCTCTTTTGTATTTCTTTAAGGGAATCCTCCCTTTAAAGAAAGGTCTTTAAGGGAACTTCTATTATTGTTGACATTTTAGATAAATTTTGTGCTCTCTAACAGCATGAACTTGAGAGTCTCGTGTAGGTTTACTGTGTGGTTATTGTTAGTGCTCTAAGTTCTTGACTTGAAACTTGATAATTTGTGTTCTGTTAGTTTGGTTGGTGGGGCTGGGGGAAACTTGGCTTTGTTTGTTTTGAACCCCATGCAATTGTTTCAATTAGCTTTTTGATTTAAACAGCAAAAATATAGCTTGGTCAGAGATTAGGTTGGTGGGGTGGAGTTTCCCATAGCTGTTGATGACAGTGTTTACATATTCTGTAGTTCTTAGAAGGAAGACCCACCCATTCAGTAAGAAAATCTTGACAATTTTGGGAGCTTGCTGATCTCTGAAATATGAAACATTTTCCTGTAGAGCTAATTAGTAAGGCTTTAATTTTGTGAACACAGGTGAGCTTAACTTCAGTTGAATTCAGTGAGGCTATTCACATGACTTTTTTGGAGTCATGACAGAGCAGGAAAGGCATTTTGCTATGACTCCAGAAGTGAGTTTGAGCCCTGCTCTTGACTCATGCCAAAAGCTGGTTCCAGTTGACCCAGCTGTAAATGGTTGCTTGGTTTCTTGGGCTGAGAAATCAAAGGAGGCTGAATGTGACACCAGCCCCATCACTCCTTGTAGTAGGTGTCTTTTGTGGCCAGAATACTCCCTGGCTCCTGGCTACAGAAACTGGTGAACATTAACAACACTAGTCCAGTGGGATTTTAGGCTCTGGTGTACCTTTGACCTTGATTCATGTGCTTAAAGTTAAACATATGTTGAAGTGCTTGCACTTAAGCCCTTAGGATATTATTGTTTACTTGGTAGTATACAGGCCTGGGAAGCACTCTAAATCCCAGCTCTGATAAACAAATCATCTAATTCACGTCCCTCAGTTTTTCTACAAAAAACATTGATAGTGTTCACAGGGGTGCTACAGAGCTGAAACAATGAACTGTATTTCTTGTGAAAACCTGCCATGACATGGGGATGGATTCAGTTACTTAACAGAACTTCCTCACCTCTTAAAAACTGCTCTTTTTTCAGACCTGCTCTGAACTTCAAGTCAGGGATGTAGCTCAGCCTCTACTCCTTTACTTAAGGGATGGAGTACCTGGGAAGGTTGCCACTTCTGGGCTGGTATTATGAATTTGTAATGATTGAGCCCTTCTTGCTAGTAGCTGCTGTTCTTACTGAGGCCCCCTCTACGTGTTACAGGTATTGTGCAATTAATTGCATAATCGTGAAGTTACCTTAAAACCAGCAGAATAGCTATCACACCATAAAAAGCTCTATCCAGCTATGAAGTTAGACCTCAAAAATGTGTACTAATTTGAAAAACTCAGGGTGGGGGGATCATGACTGGCAAAGTATCCTGGCCTCAGGAGTGTGTAAAACCTCTTGGTCTGAGGGAGTCAGAGCTGCCACAATCCTCCAGGCCTTTGGGTTTCATGTACCAGCATACCTATAGGTTGGGGGATGACCTCCTCAGCAGCTCAGCAGCTGAAAAAGATCCTGGAGTCATAGATGACTCCAAGATGAACATGAACTGGCAGTGTAACGAGGCTGTCAACAAGGCCATCACATCGCACTTTGTATATTAGCAGGTGCATGATCAACAAATCAAGGGAGGTGATGCTCCCCCTCTATGCAGCATTGGTCAGGTCACAGTTGGAGTACTGTGTCCAGTTTTGGGTGCTGCACTTCAAGAGGGACATGCAGAATCTGGAGAGTGTTCAGAGGAGTGCCACTCACATCATTAGTGGCTTCCATGAAAGACCCTGCAGGGGAGGTTGAGAGATCTGGATCTCTTCAGCTTTCACAAGAGACGTCTGAGGGGAGACCTTGAAGCTGCCTATAAGTTTATCAATGGAGGACTGCAGGGAATTGGTGATGCACTGTTTACCAGAGTGCCCCAGGGAGTAACTAGGAATAATGGGTGCAAACTAGTGTAGAGTAGATTTAGGTTAGACATTAGGAAGAAATGTTTTACAGTAAGGGTGGCCAGAATCTGGAATGGGCTTCCAAGAGAGGTGGTACTATCACCTAACTTGGATGTCTTCAAGAGGAGGCTAGATAGGCACCTGACTGGGTCATCTGACCTCTGTCCTCTTTCCTGCCAGGGGCAGGGGGTTAGACATGATGCTCCATTGTGGTCCCTTCTGACTCTACAATCTGTGAATCTACCCCTGAGTCTTAGAGACTGTGGCTGGTGTTGTCTCCTAGTACTGGGGGTGCATGAGACATCCTCCATGGGTTGGAGCCCCTAACCTGAGGGGGATCCCAGTTGTGGGAGCTTGCTTCTTGCCAGTGCAGGGAGAGCCTGGGATCAGGCTGCCGTGCACCCTGAGTGCAGGACACCCTGAGCACAGCGCAGCCCGGCCCAGACCCCTCTAGGAAGACCCTGGCGCAGCCCCTGGCCACAGCCCACAGTGGCAGCCTGCCCTAGCCCCATGTGTAGATCTGGGGGCACATGCCCCCCATGTTCTCCTGGGGTGTGTGCAGGGGTGGGAACTTCCTCGCTCCGTGCCCCCCAGTTGAGCCACTTGTGGCTCTGTCCTGACCCCCACCCCACCCCACCCCAACTGAGCAGTACCTGCCCCAGCCCCATTCTCTCCCTCACTGTGGGGGCCTCGATCTGCACCCCCTTTCCCCCACAACAGACTTACCAGCCAGATGCTGGTCTCTAAGCTGCTGGGCTGTGCTGCTGGCCCCATGCATGCTGTGGCTGTGCACATGCAAAAGGTGTTTATTGGTCACATTGTCAGCTGCATCAGCCAAAAAAAGCTGATTTCTGATGTTTTCAATTTTCCCTGTATCGGTGCCGATCCAATATGGGACTGATGTATTGATGCATCTCTGTAATTAATATTACTAATAGGTTGATATTCAGGATTGTTTGTACATGGTACGCTAACCACTGATCTGCTGGATCAGATCTTTGGACACTCAAATCCTTTTTTTTCTGCCAGTAGCCAATACTGTGAAGGAAGGTATAGTTCCCTATCCCTTCTAAAGTGCATATCAGATTTACTGTGCTTTGCCATACATGAGGGAGATAACAAGCCAACCTGAACCCAGTAGCAGAGATCTGTTTATACTTAGAGGAGAGAGATTTGATTCTTCCCAGTTTCAAGATATGCTTACAGCAAGAAAAATGGAGGCTTTAAAACCTTGAGGGATTTGGGGTGGTTTTGGTTTATAATGGGAGAACATTTGAAGGCAATATGTGCCTGGGGCTAAGAAAACATATTCTTTTAAGAAGCTGTGCACTGCTGCGTACAGAAACCTGATGCTGCTGTTATGGTTGAAACGGTAAAACTGGAATGATCATTGACCTATGTGAAAACGGGTCAACTTTGACTCAGTGAGCTCTCTGTAGAACAATAGCTGACAGTGGTGCAAAGAAATGACTCTTCAGGAGTTCTTTGTTACACCAAGAGGCACAGAGCTTCTACAGAAAATTTGTTTAAGATAAGCAGTTTCTGCACTCCATTCATTTCGCTGCATGCAGCCAGAATGGTCAGGTTTTCTGTGGAGAGAGTGGGGCAGGCCTTTGGGGATGAATTTTGTCTCCGAATTAGGGTTGAGGATTTGCCCTCCAGGCTGTGGCCTCTCTGTGCCTTTGGTCTGTGTTGTGCTGTCAGAGAACCTGTAGTAGCTCCTGGAACCTGCTCCTCATGGCTGTCTCCACACTAGTTTATGGAGACCTGATAGAGACACCCTTTTGCAGCCACTGATGGATGGACAGATCTTTCTATACAGCTGCTCCACTTCATAGCCCATCACATTGTTTAAGGAGGACAGTGGGCCTTGTGCACATGAGGGTGAAACTTAAATTTACCTGGAGCTGGGAACTGAAGAATGAAATGACTGTCAGGGAGAAATCTAGCGCAATGTTTAAAATGAAGCCGGGGGCAAGCTTAAATCCTCCAGGCCAATGTGAGGATGGTTGTCAGGAGGGTGACACTGTTTATCATGATTTCATGAGGGTTTCTGATTAAGCAGTTTTTTCTTTCTTTTTGTTCTTTCTTTGCGATAATGAACTAAGCATTATTGGTTCAAATACCTTGGCATGACTCAAAGTCTTATGTCAGTTATTGTTTTGTAAATCTGTTTTACCTTGCTTGGCGTCTTGGATGAAGTTCCACTGATTCTTGCTGGTTTAAAGTGTATCGGCACATTGTGCTTTCTAATCCTGTGTGTGTTGTGGTTTAAGAAAAGATTTGTTTCTGTGTGGAACACACTGGAGAGTTTTCAGATAATCTGCAGTATAAATACCTTTGGCAGAAGAAAGCAGGGTTGCTAGTGTTCATGTAAAATCTTGGCAGCTTTTTAGTTTGTTAGGCAGTTGTGAGCATTCCTATTTTGGAGTGAAAAGTCACCTAGAATATGAAGTATGGGTAGTAGAGAAACTGAAGCATAGAAGTAATTTTAGTTTCATGTCTTCTGTTATAAGGATAAAATATAAAAATTGGATTAATTAAAAATAAAAAGTAAGATTCTAATGATATTGGCTTTAGTTCCTGGGTTCATTTGAGCTAAGCTCAGTATAGGACTTCCAGTGAGAGAAAGATGAAGTTAAGCCCCCTGGTATTGGCCAGTGTCTGTGAGAAATAGGATGGATAGTTTCTAGGTGTAATTTAGGAAGCTACAGTATAGCTCTGTGTTAAACCATTTCCTAATGGCTGAGCGAGTGAGACTCGGCTGCCCTGTACCAACAGAATCCTTAACTCCCTCGTTAGAGACGTGGTCCGGGGCCAGAGGCGAGGCCATATTCTGACGTGTCATTCTGAGGAGATGGGTTGTTTCTGTCTTTGTCTTATGTTTCTTTTAAATGTTTTTATTCATCTGGCTAAAAAAAAAATCTAATTTTTCAAGAGAATCTTTGGGCTGGAAGCAGGCTGATCTGTTAGTAAATGTTGTTTTGTTCTAAATAAGTAAATTATAGAATAAGAAAAAGGATGGGTCACTCAAGTGTCCTTCACTTAATATATTCAAGCACTGGGTGAGTAGGGTAAATTCAATTGTTTTGAGAAAGGGAGGTAGATAGACATATGTTTCTAGAAGAAAGTCTGTCCTTTAATTTAGATTTAATAAAGTTATAGTTGAAATAATTTAAGGGCACATTTTTTAAGCATGAAACACTTGCAAAGCTTGCATAAATATGTTTTTGATCATTATGAATGAAAACTTTCTAGTAAATCTGCATTACAAACAAATTTGGCAACTTTAATTTTGAAACTGTTCCAAGAATCTGATATGATGGTGACCCAATGAAGAACACTTGGGGCAGTTTATAAACTCAGTCTTGGATCAGTTTACACTTATAAATTGCATAGTTTTCTCTTCACAGTATTATACTGTAGTTCAGAGTGATTAATTGTTAATCCCAATTAAGATAATCGTATCAGTTGCAATAACATCCATGTCATATTCATTTTACACAATTAATCCTGTGGATTAGACTTGAATTGATTGAACAGATCAGCAGATATGAAAAAGTCTTCTGTAGAGATAGCACACTAGTGTTGCACAATTATTATGTTGCTTACATGACACTCACTAAAACCCAGCAGTTGCTTTCAAATATGAAAGCAGAGAAACTTAATGAAAATGACAATTTCCTCTAAAATTTCCTCATAGAATGAAATAATTTATTTGTGGAACATTTTGAATGTGTGAAAATCTATTCTTTTTTTAAAAGTAAAAGATTCTAAATACACTTCCTTCACCAAATAATAGAACATTGTTTTTGCAACTCTCATATATAATTTGAATATTTTGTACACAGGAAGAATTCATTATACATCTTGGATGCTCATTGTTAATTTTCCAGCTTCACTCTGCAGCCAGAGGACAGGAGTAAAAAATGAGGGTCGTATGGGCAAGCAGAAGGGAAGAAAATCAAGATAGTAATATAATATGAAATGTTTGGCAGTTTTCCCAGCTAGAAAGAGTTTTGTGTGCAATAAATGTTGACATTTCAATCAAAATTATCACACATTTTGGCAGAGGAGTACAAGAGAGTTAGAAAGTCACGTCACAACCTAAAACCATGGTTGATATTTCTGTAAAATAAACTCATAACATTGGGGATAGATTTTGAAGGGTTTGGCTCCTGCTCTTTGCTTTCTTGAGGCTACAGTAGTGCTTAAAAGGTGGGGTGGGGTTGAGAAGACAGTCAAAAAGAGGGTAAGGCCATCCTTCCCACAAACACTTAGGCTTTCTTATCTACTCAAAGAACACCTTGCTGTATTTCATGCTCACACCTGTACCCTGAGGCTGCTGCAGGCTTTTTCTAGACTTCCTGGACCCTTATAGCAACCCCTCTGCTTAATTATATAGTTCTCAAGCTCTTGCCTGCTCAGCACAACCCTCCCAAGTTCAGCTTCTCTCACACTGCGTCAGAAGTGTCCATGAAATCACTTGCCATTGTCACCAGTGAGAAATGTTATTTGTTCATAAAACTCTACAGCTTTGTTGCAATCAACTAAGGCCCTATATCATTATAGTTTCTAGCTTAGTAGAGAGGTTAGTTATGGGAAGAAATAACATATTGAGTTTTGACATTCAATTTATATATATTAAATGGCTAAAAAATACTTTATTTTATTTCATAGGATCCTTCAAACCAAAAATGTGGAAGAAAGAAAACTGTGTCCTTCAGCAGCATGCCATCCGAGAAGAAGATAAGCAGTGCTAGTGACTGTATCAGCTTTATGCAGGCTGGATGTGAACTGAAGAAAGTTCGTCCAAATTCCCGGATTTATAATCGTTTTTTCACTTTAGACCCTGACTTGCAAGCTCTTCGGTGGGAACCTTCCAAGAAAGATCTTGACAAAGCTAAGCTTGATATCTCTGCTATAAAAGAGATCAGACCAGGGAAAAACACTGAAACATTCAGGAACAATGGACTTGCGGACCAGATTTCTGAGGACTGTGCTCTCTCTCTAATTCATGGGGAGAACTATGAATCTCTAGACCTGGTTGCCAATTCAGCTGATGTGGCCAATATTTGGGTGTCAGGTTTGCGTTACTTGGTTTCACGTAGCAAGCAACCTCTAGATTTGATGGAAAGCAGCCATAATACTCCTCGGTTTGTGTGGCTAAAAACGGTATTTGATGCTGCAGATGTAGACGGCAATGGTATAATGTTGGAAGATACATCTGTAGAGTTAATAAAACAGCTTAATCCTACTCTAAAGGAATCAAAGATTAGGTTAAAATTTAAGGAAATCCAGAGGAGTAAAGAAAAACTCACAACTCGAGTAACTAAAGAGGAATTCTGTGAAGCATTCAGTGAACTTTGCACAAGACCTGAGGTGTATTTCTTACTAGTGCAGATATCAAAAAACAAGGAATATTTAGATGCCAATGACCTCATGCTGTTTTTAGAAGCTGAGCAAGGAGTGACACATATCACAGAAGAAATGTGTCTAGATATTATCCGCAGATATGAGCTTTCTCAGGAAGGACGGTTGAAAGGATTTCTTGCTATTGATGGATTTACTCAGTATTTGTTATCCCCAGAATGTGACATTTTTGACCCTGAACACAAAAAAGTTGTCCAAGACATGACCCAGCCTTTATCGCATTACTATATCAATGCATCTCACAATACATATCTAATAGAAGACCAGCTCAGAGGACCTGCTGATATTAATGGTTATGTTAGGGCTTTAAAGATGAGCTGTAGGAGTATTGAACTTGATGTTTGTGATGGTCCAGATAATGAGCCCATCATCTGTAATCGTAATAACATGACATCACCACTTGCCTTTCGAAGTGTTATTGAAGTAATAAACAAATTAGCTTTCATTTCTTCCGAATACCCTCTCATTCTCTGCTTGGGTAATCACTGTTCAGTACAACAACAGAAGGTAATGGTTCAACACATGAAGAGGATATTTGGAAACAAATTGTACACAGAAGCACCTTCACCATCAGAAACCTACCTCCCATCACCAGAGAAACTGAAAATGAAGATCATTGTGAAAGGGAAGAAGCTTCCCCCTGACGAGGATATATTAGAAGGAGAAGTAACTGATGAAGATGAAGAGGCTGAAATATCTCGAAGGATGTCTGAAGACTACAGTAGTGCACCAAGGCTGATCTGGCTCTGCAGGGAACTCTCTGATTTGGTATCTTTGTGCAAATCTGTCCGGTACAAAGATTTTGAGACATCTATGAAAAGTCAAAATTATTGGGAAATCTGTTCTTTTAGCGAGGCAGAAGCCAACAGAGTTGCAAATGAGTATCCAGAAGACTTTGTTAATTACAACAAAAAGCTTTTATCAAGGGTATATCCAAGTGCTATGAGGATAGATTCCAGTAACTTAAATCCTCAAGATTTTTGGAATTGTGGTTGCCAGATTGTGGCAATGAACTACCAGACACCAGGACCCATGATGGATCTACATACTGGCTGGTTTCTCCAGAATGGAGGATGTGGATATGTCCTTAGACCTTCTGTTATGCGTGATGAAGTGTCTTATTTCAGCGCGAATACAAAGGGCATTCTTCCAGGGGTTTCTCCTCAAGTTCTACATGTGAAAATTATCAGTGGACAGAACTTTCCAAAACCCAAGGGAGCTTGTGCAAAAGGGGATGTCATAGACCCATATGTTTGCATAGAAATACATGGAATTCCGGCAGACTGTACTGAACAAAGAACTAAAACTGTTCAGCAAAACAGTGATAATCCTATTTTTGATGAAAGTTTTGAGTTCCAAATAAATCTGCCAGAACTTGCTATGATCCGTTTTGTTGTTTTGGATGATGACTATATTGGTGATGAGTTTATAGGTCAGTATACTATACCACTTGAATGTTTACAGCCAGGATATCGGCATATACCCCTGCGCTCTTTTGTTGGAGATATCATGGAGCATGTTACACTTTTTGTTCACATTGCAATAACTAATCGAAGTGGAGGAGGAAAGGCACAAAAGCGTAGCTTGTCCGTGAGAATAGGAAAGAAAGCAAGAGAGTATATCATGCTGAGGAACACAGGCTTTAAGACTATTGATGACATCTTTAAACTAGCAGTACATCCATTACGAGAAGCAACTGACATGAGGGAAAATATGCAGGTAAGAGAAGTTTACTTCAGAATTGCTTTGTTCTGAACACTTGCAGGATTGTGATCTTAGTGTAATGCTTTTAAAGTAAATGGATATGCTTCTGTATCTTACCTGCCTAATTAACACAGAATCTAACTCTTGGGCTAGGGACAGAAGTTAAACATAAACCACTTTTAAGTGATCAGGAACTGGTTTAAACCTGTAACAGTCTTCCTGGACTTTCAGAAGGCCTTTGACACTGTCTCTCCCCCTGTTCTCATTAAGAAACTGCGGGACTGTGGTGTCAACACCCACACAGTCAATTGGGTTGCCAACTGGCTGGAGGGCCACACCCAGAGAGTGGTGGTGGACGGGTCATTTTCAGCCTGGAGGGATGTGGGCAGTAGGGATCCGCAGGGCTCCGTCCTCAGGCCCGCACTGTACAATATCTTCATCAGCGACTTGGACAAGGGGGTAAAAAAGCACCCTGTTCAAATTTGATGATGACACTAAGATGTGGGGGGATGTGGGCACTCTAGAAGGGAGCAATAGGCTACAGTCGGACCTAGACAGGTTACAGGGGTGGGCGGATGAGAACAGGATGGGATTCAACACTGACAAGTGCAAAGTGATGCACCTGGGGAGGAAAAACCGGCACCATACCTAGAGGTTGGGAAACTCCCTTCTTGTCAGTACAGAGGCAGAAAAGGATCTTGTAGTCATCATTGACTCCAAGATGAACATGGGCTGGCAGTGTGGGGAAGCAGTCAGGAAGGCCAACTGTACCTTGTCATGCATCCACAGATGCATCTCAGGCAGGTCCAAGGAGGTGATCCTCCCCCTCTATGTGGCACTGGTCAAGCCGCAGCTGGAGTGCTGCGTTCAGTTCTGGGCGCCGCACTTCAAGAGGGATGTGGACAACATGGAGAGGGTCCAGAGGCAGGCCACTCGTATGATCAGGGGGCAGCAGGGCAGGCCTTATGAGGAGAAGCTATGGGACCTGAACCTGTTCAGCCTCCAGAAGAGAAGGCTGAGGGGGAATCTAGTGGCCTGTTACAAACTAGTCAGGGGGGGATCAGCAGGCACTGGGGAAGTCCCTGTTCCCCCAAGCACTGCCAGGAGTGACCAGGAATAATGGTCACAAGCTGGTAGAGGGTAGATTTAGGCTAGATATCAGGAGGCGCTACTTCACTGTCAGGGCGGCTAGGGTCTGGAACCAACTTCCAAGAGAAGTGATGCTGGCCCCTACCCTGGGGGACTTTAAGAGGAGGTTAGATGAACACCTTGCTGGGATCGTTTGACCCTAGTAAGCTTTCCTGCCATGGCAGGGGATCGGACTAGATGATCTGCTCAGGTCCCTTCTGACCCTAGAAACTATGAAATGATGAAACTATGAACTAGAAGTTCAGTGCACATAAACCAGTTTCAGAATGGCCAGATGTTTAAGATAAACCTGGTTGAATGTAGTATCAGACTTAACTGATTTGGGTCAAACTGGTTTATGGAACTTCTGTCCCAAACCCCTTCCTGGTTTAAGCTCAATCGCAGTCCCCTAGCATCCCAGCATGCTTTTCAGCCCTGGGTGAGGCTGTTTGTTTCAAAGAGCAGGGCTGGTCCCAACCCTCTCCTCTTTAGCTGGAGCTCCAGCTGGCTGAGATGGAGGTGGAGACTGCAGACACAGCAGCATCTGCTTGCTGTTCAGGCAGGGATCCCTTCCTTCCTCCTCTCTCACAGCATGGACCCCAGTGCCATGGACCCCATCCGGCATCTGTTCATGGTCACACCACCCCCATTTTAGCTAATGCTGAGTGGTGTCTATGTGTGTGTGTCTCCAATTTTACTGGAACGAAGGCAGACAGAACAGTATCTGCTTAGGGCTTTTTGCAGCTAATCAGCAGGTCAGTTGGTAATGTCTCTCCATTCTTCCTTAAAAATGTTTTGTAAAAAGCTGTTTAAGAAGGGCTTGAACTTTGTTTTCTTGATGGGTTGATAAACTTTTTGTTTTGATAAGCTCCTTGCTGGCTTGCTGTCAGTGTTTAATGGGGGACAGAGAGAGGTGTGAGAAATGACCTGGTTTGCAATTAATGTTGTTCCTGTCATTTTGCTGCAGACAAGATGAAGAAGTAAGGAGAGGGAGATTGAAAAGCTCTGTATCATCAACAGTTGCATTCAGTTGATACAAGCAGTCCTCCTTCCACCCCCCGCTCTTTTGCCTCAGAGTGCTAGTTACAAGGGGGGAGGGGGTGGGATCTGGCCACACTCCTGCCCCTTGATCAGTGAGCAAGGGGGAATGCCTGGTGAGGACTGCTTCCCCCTCCCCCTCCAGGCACACCCAGGCTGGGGACTGTGCAGGCTGGGGTGGGGGTTTAAACTCCTCCATAATTATAATGTCCTGCTGGGGCCTGGGCATGCCCCCCTCTCCATCAGCTCAGCACTGTAAAATGGAGCGAGGGCTCACTCTAACATTCCTCAGTTTCTAGCCTGAGCCCCTGCAGACATGTACCTATATGTCCTGAATCAAAAGTGAATGTCTATCCACTTTAGGGTTACCATATTTCCAGATCTAAAAAAGAGGACACCTGTCACTGGGAGGTAGGGGGGAGGGAGAAATATGGTGGTGGGGGGGCAGTGACATGCCCATTGCCCTTCCTCTGCCCATTCTGTTGTCTCTCACTGACAAGCCACATGCCTCCCTCCTCCAGCAGCTCTGCTGCTGCCCCTCACTCTGGACCCATTGACCCTAGCCCTGCTGGTACCCCTCACTCCAAAACAGTAGTACCCTGCTCTGCACCCCTTGTTGATGCCCCTCACTCCCGACCCGCAGACTCCCTGCAGCCCTGCCAGTGCACTGCACACCCAACCCACAGTCATCCGTCCTATCCCCTGTGCCCCTCAGTCTCGACCCACAGCCCCCTGCCCCCTGGGCCTGCCGATGTCCCTCGCTCCCTACCCACCACCCCTAGCCCCCAGCCCTGTCAGTGTCCCACATTCTCGATCTGCAGACCCCTGCCCCCCCCCACTGCCCAAGCACCTCCTGCATTGTGCATATGCCCTTCCCCTTCTCTCTCTCTCCCATTTGCTGAAGCCTGCATGGGGAGCACGTGACCCAACAGCCAATCACCTTGCCTGCTGCTCCCAGCCCCAAGCAGCCTGGCCAGGAGAGCAGAAAACCTGGACATTTCCTCTTATTTTAAAAACCTGCCCAGATGCAGTACAGGAGGCCAAAAAAGAGGACACATCTGGGAAAGCCCAGATATATGATGACCCTAATCCATTTGCAAATTAATACAATCTCTGCAGGTTAGTCTAACCTGCAAAGTTGGAATCAATTCAGGCTTGGTTTTTTGAATGTCTGGCCCTAGCCTTAGTATTTAAAAGATAAAGGATCTAGCAGCTCAAGCTTTATGTTTACAGAAGCTAATTAATCTATAAATGTTAGGCTCAGATCTATTTTTTTTTCAAGTATATAGAAACAGTCTAGTTTCTTTAGCTAATTGGGAGATTACATTTAAGGACTAGAGGGAGATTACAACCAGCCACCCTCCTTTTATTTGGAGAACATCAAATAATCTTTATTTTGCTAGTTAGTAAAAAGATTTTATTAATATGCCCAGTGTTTGTGAAGAAACACCTTAGTGGGTTATGTCATTAATGTCTTATCTACACCAGATATAGCCTCTAAGCAAAGTATGGTCTTATCTAGAACTCCTTGCCCCCTCACATGCATGTTTCAGACCTTTACAGGTACACCAGATACTATTTGGAATTAAGTTTGCTTTCAGCTAAATATTGGTTTAGTTTGAACTGGTTTACTGCTAGTGGACAATGCTAGCAAGTGTTACATTAAAACAGTTTAGATACTTTTCCTGGTACTGCATTCATAATGTTTTGGGGTGGGGTGAGGTGGGGTTTTGCTTTTTTTGTTTGGTTGAAAATTCTCAGAATTTGCTGCTGTTTGACATGTTAGGAACTGGTAGGGTAAGTACCCAGCATACATAACAATGGAACAAACTTTGATTAGTGCTGTATATATTGGGGTGAACTGCACTGGTTCAGTACAGGAGCCACCCTGGTTGATTGCACTCTGTGCTTTGGTTGATATAGTTTCACTTGTACAGTTGGGAACCATTTGGTTAATTCTTGTGTGCTTCCAAAGAAAAACAAAAGTGCATAACATTAAGCAATGACACTTAAAAAGATATATATTTGAATGGACAATAACTATCTCTCTGGTGAAACTAAGACACCTGTACATTTATTCTTGAGAAATGGGAGGAAAGCACATTTTACATTACCTCAATGACCCTGCTATTCTGGACAGGGTCTAAAGTAAATTAAGTTGGCAGCTGGAAAAGTTTACAAAATGATTTAAGTTTTAAATCATTCTCAGAGGAATTTTTTAGGCATATTTTTAAGAATGGGAAACTTCCCAACTTTTCCTTTTCTGCAGACCTTGGAAGTAACTAGTTTGAACCTTTGACTCAGTCTTCTGTTCCCTTTCCTTCTGTAACAATAAATATTAGATTAAAACAGTGTACATGAAGTAGCATAGGAAGAAAAAATATCTATAAATATGACCCAAAGATAGCTTTAGCGTTTGTTGAAAGACTAAATTTCAGCAGAAGATCTTGTTCTCAAGGATGTTCTGTAGGACAAATAGTCAACAGATTTTGCCCTTTTAATCTTCATACAAATATCTTTGCTTAATAAAAAAGCCTCTGATAATTTGTTGGAATTTTTCTGATGATTGGCAGGCAAAGAAAATGTAGGGTGGGTCACATTTGTGTTTTTATTGCTACAGGGTTCTCTTACCATGACTTTGTACATGCTGGTAATTTTATGACAAGGGAGAAGGTAAATAATGAAGACGTATCAGTCACCATCCACTGTTTTTGCTGAAATCCTAGTGTGTTGGTTTAGTTTGACCTGTACATCTTTTATAGATTTTTCTTACATATGACTTATGAAGGGGAAAAAATGTTTGTGCCCCTCCTTTTCTTTTAACTCTTTTCTGATATGAAATGCCATCCCAAAAAACAATTAATTATTTCCTGCTTGCTTTCCCAGGAAAAATGACAGGTTTTTCTTATTTCTTTCTACTGAACAACACCCAGATGACTGGAGCATTTGTACAACAATAGAAGTGATTGACATCTGAGAAATGGGGGGAAGAGTTTTTTTGATGAAACTGTTTAAAGTGTGGGGAGTGGGAAGAGAAGGAGAAATCTAGCCAGTGAAAAGCAGCTGTAAAACTGGCAAATGGGCTGCCAGAGCACTCCTCCAGTATGGGAATCCACAGATGGGAAAGGTCTGGGGAAAAGAAGATGAAGCTGGGTATCTCCACGTGTGTATGTCCATGCCTTAGCAATCCATGGTTGCTGAAACATCCCATTGGTGTGGTAGGCAGCCCTCAAGCTATTTTAGTTACGTCTCATGGACAAACTGATGGTAGGCCTGGATGAAGGAGCATACAGCTGGAGAGGGGCAGAATCTGAGTATTTGGCCTTATGGGGTGTGTATGTGAGGAGGGTGGAGGTGGATTTTCTTTTACTAATATTTTACTCAAACTACTTAGAAAAATTAGAACAAAGGGGTTTTCTTGCCCTTGAACAAGTTAGCTAAAATTACAGAAGATAAGGATATATTTTATTTCTTGTATTTCTTAATTCAAAAAAAGATGCAGAAAAACAAAATGTCCTGCCTTTTTAATGATCTGGCATCTTTAATCAGTTGAAGACCCAGCCCCATTTTTTTTTTACCTCACTCATGCAGTTTACCCCTTAATTTTTACCCATTTCTTGTCCTCAGAAGCAACACATTGTAAATGTGTTAATTACAGTCCTGTGACCCAGCAAGCTTATACTAAAATCCTCCAGCTGTGTTCAAAGCCCTGCAAACCTATGGGCAGGTTTGAATCTGTATATGTGATAGAGAAGCAAAGAGAAGTAAACAGACATTGGTGTCTTGCTTATTATATTTGGGTTTATAGAAGTAACAGTCACTGCAAAACTATTTTCCCCCCCAACAGAATTCCATAGTGTCTATTAAAGAGCTTTGTGGACTCCCTCCGATTGCCAGTCTGAAGCAGTGCATCCTAACTTTGTCCTTACGGCTTATAAACAGTGACAACACACCGTCCGTCACTCTCTGTATGAAAGATACGTTTCCTTACTTGGAACCCCTGGGCACCACGCCTGATGTACAGAAAAAAGTTCTAGCTGCATATGATCTGGTACGTTCTTTTATATCTATGAGTATTTCTTTTCTTCTTCTGTTATTTTGTTTTGGCTTGACTTTAAAAATGTGGCTTGTGAGTTCACCATGACTGCATTGCTTTGTGAGACGCACCTTTTGAAGTCAGTGTGGCTATTTCTACAAGCATCTAAATAATTATCTATATGTATGTATATCTCTCTCTATATAAAAATAAAACCATGATTTATACATATAATATATCTACATATCTAGAAATTTTCATAATCAAGATATATATGTGATAATATAGAAATCTAGTACATATTATATATGTTGATAGATAGATATTTATAATTAGCGCACACATGCTGATTTTTGAAAATTGATTGATATATATATTTTAAACACAGTTGCAGCTAGTAGGGTTTGGAGCTAAAAAAAAAAAGTAACAGCTACACAAGTTGACCAGGGGCACAGTGCTGTTATCATTCAAAAGCAATCTTACTTCTTTGATGCTCTTTGCTGACTTCCAGACAGTAGAGGGTGAGGTCATTAGAAAGGGAAGAAGCCTGAGAAATACAGTGAACTAGACATGAGAGGTTCAGTTCCCATTGCCTGTGGTCAGTTATTACAAGTAACGTCAACTGGTGAACTTAATGTTCTTGCCAAAACAAATAAATGTTGGTCCTCAGAGGAGTGTGAAAAAGTTGGAAGGGAAGTTTTTTAAAATGCCCATGTTCATATATAATGAGGGATTGGAGTGGTCTTACTATAAATTGGTATTTCTGTATACATTAAGGGCCATGTTAAAATCATTCCAGTTAAAACAACAGTTTGGCCATGTCTTATAAATTTTATTTATTATTGGGGACAAAATATGAACGGTAAGTGTATAATTTATAATGTCCATAACCTAGAATTGTGACTCACACATTTTACCACCATGCGTAGCAAAATACAGGGTTATTAGAGTACCTCCCTTTTTGCTTCCCTTCCCTGGCAAATAGTCTACATTGATTGATAACGTATATTTTTGGTGAACTCTGATTTAGATATTGTATTTTGTTCCATGAGAATAAAACCCAATCTTGTTATATTATTTTACAGCTATTCGAGTGAAAATGTTGCTGGTTATGGCCTTATGCCTATAAATCAGGGCTGTCCAACTGGGAGACTGGGGTCTATGTGCAGCCTGTGAGGGATTAAGTTGTGGTCCCTGGGCTCCCACTCAGCCACCACTCCCCCATCCCTCTGGCTACAACAGCAGCTGGAGTCCCTGGCTCCTCTGGCTTCTGTTGCCTGCCCCTGTCTAAAGGAACAGTGTGGCTTAGCCTGGGACATGAAGAATGAGGTTGAGGACATGCGGGTGTGCAGATCAGCAGTATGGTGTGGTTTGGGGGTGGTGGGGAGAAGGGCACCCACATGGGCGTATGGTGCAACAGGTTGTATCCATGTAGCATGCTGCCCAGGAGGCCCATGGGTTGTCCTGGTGTGGCTTTGAGGATGCCCCCCTACTGGAGCAGCCTGCAGGACATGTGACCCCTACTGGCAAAGCTGTTTGGCATCTGACTCCTGGCTCTTCAGAAGTTGGACGGCCCTGCTCTGACTAATACAATGACAGAGTCATTTCTAATATAGGATTGCCTCCAGAAATGTTAGAGGTTGCAAGATAGACTGAACCACACATACTATATGCTGCATGTTTTGTTTTGTTTTTTTGTCTCATTTGTTTTTATTCTAATGTTTTCCAAGATAAACAAAATGTATCTTTTGGGGTCTGGGATGATTTACAATTTAATTTTTTTTAAGTTATTTTAAATCTCCAATGATGTTTGAATTTTTTTCAAAAAAAGTTTAGTACTGAATAGAAGTTAATTAAATTTAAGTAATAAAACTCCAGCCATGATAACATAAGCCTGAGGATTTGGAAATCCAGTTGGCCTCTGTAATAACTGAAGTCATTATTTTGGAGCCTTAGCTTTTCTGATCGAGCTGCTGGCCTGAAGATCAGATTGCCATATAAATAAGAGCCCTTTTCCTGGAATTGATATGTAGTATCTCATCTTCATAACTATATTCTGAAGAATACATGTGAGTTTTTAGGAATACCTTATATGTGAAATACCTCTTTTCAATTTAGATAAAATATTTGTATAACTTTTTTCATACAGAGGCTTTAGGTTTTGTTGTGGTGCAGGCGTGTGTAACTAAGGATACATGCAGACGTTTGCCGCACCTGATCTATGATCACACAGTTCACTTTAAGCCACATGATCGTAGATTGGGAGCAGCTTGTATACATGTTCAGCAGTGCTGGGAGCCATGCCAGCAACCTGATCTAAGTAAATTGGGATGGGGGAGGGTCAGGTGGGATGAGGGTGTACAGGGTTAGCGGGTTCCTGGGCAGGTCCAGGGGACATATGGTGGGATAAGGAGGGAATAGTGGGCCTACAGGGGAAGATTGTCTGTCCAGGGGTGGAGGGGTTACGTAGTGCTAAAAATAGTCCAGTCAGGGGAGTAGAAAATGCTCAGTCCCAGGACTGTGCTCCAAATGTGTGCAGATGCTCAGTAGATCAGGCTAACCCCATTCCTGGTCTTAGTTCACCTCCTCAGGCTATCTGCATAGATCGGCATTTAGATTGACCTAACCCTAGTTAGGTCAATCTACATATAATGTCTGCATGTACCTTAAGTGAAGACACCACCAGAGATTGAACTCTGCACAGCAGAGAAGAAAAAGGGCTCTTTCTGTGCTTGTGTCAGGGCTGAATTTGACCCATAATCATAACTAGTGGGTCCCTGGGGCTAGGAAAGTGTTGTTCTTGTGGGCTTTTTTGGACAAATATATATTACATAGTCACCTGACAGTGCAGGAGACTGGACTTAATGGTCTAAGAAGTCATTTCCAGTCCTATATTTGTACTCGGTTTTAACATGCTAAACTATTACTCATTTCTAAAAAGAGAAAGTATGTGTCAGATATTTTCTATTTATGTTATAAATCTATTTTTTTTAGATAGTGACCACCTGCAGAATATTGTCAGATGTCTTGATTAAAAAGTAATCCTTATATCTCAACTTGAATATTTGAAAATGTAACATATAGGGCTATCCTTTCAAGTGTCTGAACACAGATTATTGATATAAAATGGAACACTTCCTTTTTATGGTGTTTGTAATAACTGTTTAAACCATTTGTTGTTTTTTTTAATATGGACATGGTTGTTTTCCTGTAATAGAAGTTTCTTAAGAATATGTCAGCCCACATGACAGTCTGGTTAAACTGGCACACACTGTACGTTTATGCCAGCAATAGGGAGTTTAAGCTAGAAAGCTTCAGTGAACTCTGAATTTAATTAAGATATGCAAAGAACATGTGTGGATAAGTAAAGCGATAAGGAGAGGAACAGAGCAGAAGGGACAGTCTCTTTTGTTGTTGTCCAACACTTTTTAACCAAAAGAAGCTATTTGTATTAATAGACTTAAAAGCAAAGGGAGGCTTTGGCAGAACCCTATGTAAAATGTTTTGTGTGTGTGTGTTTAAAGAAAAAGTATGCTGGGTTTTTAAATTGTTAGTGGGGATTATTTCAAACTTCAGATACTGATCCTGAAAACACTTCTTTTACTTTCACAAGTTGTCAGTATCTTCAAAGGACTCCTGTGAGTAAGGGTGTGAAGGTTTGGGTTTGGAGCTGGGTTCTAAAAAACCCACTACTACCTGATGGTACATATGAAGAATGAATTATATATTTAGCACGTTATCCTTTATTAATGAAGCATATTTTTAACTGCTTTTTCAGTGGCATTGTCAAAAACTTGGCTTTAAATTTCATACCTTTGAGAATTAGCAAATATAATTTCATCTTGTTCAGTCTGAAGTTGAAAGGATCCGTAGCTGGTGAAAACTAGAAAGACTACTTTTCCTTTGAGAGACAATGCATTTCAAAAGTTTAAAAGGCTTTTATGAGAACTAATCTACAATAGAAAAAATCTGCTATAACTTGTGGATTTTTTCCATGGGAATCTGTCATCCTAATAGCCTCTTTCTGAAAATATTGCAGACTTACCCGGTGTGTTAAATGGGGCATGGACAGTTCTGATATTCCGTGCAAATAAAGATGCAGATGCTGAAACCTATAGCAATGATCTTGAAAACAATTAACTGTCTGTTATGTTGGATTCATTTTTTGTTAACAGAATGCTAGACAAAGATTATTTTATGTGGTTTGTTTTTCCTGGAAAATTTAATTTTACCATTGGACCCTGCTAGTGTAGTACCTCCTTAGCTATTTTAGTTGGGGGAGAGGCTCTACCAGGAAAGAAAAAATGACATGTGCTTTGTTTTAGGAGCTGTAACTATATTCCAAAGCTGTGTTGTTTTTTTAAAATGGTCTCATTACAGTCATCTTGTGAAACTTCTCTTTACTTTCTGTCTCCTGAAGATCACCATGAAGACCACTATAAAGATGTTAGGATGTGGGGATCGGGTGTGGTGGGGGGAAGGGGAGAAGCACTGAAGAGTAGAAAATAGGATTGAGTCAGTTGAAATGCAAGAAAATTAAACAGAATGCTGGCAGAAAAATCCATACAAATATTTTTGAAAAATTAAGAAAATTTAAGAAACATGGTTTTATGCCACTTTATTTTCTCAACTTGGACAGAATTCTGATTATTCTCATTTATTTTGTATAATAAACTGATCCCACCAAGCATTATGTTTAATTCTCATATGGTTATATAGTATAGTGTATCATTTTATCATTTGCAAAGCTACATTTCAGAATTTTTCCATGAAGGCATTTCTTCTTTCCCCCTCTTTATTTGTGCACACTCACTTCCTTTGAAACAAAAACTTGCTATCTGAGGTTGAACAATTTGCAGCTCGCCTTATAACCTGTCAAAGTAATTTAGAAGTTTCTTGATCATGCTTAGGAGGGAGAGCGTTGAATTATTTATGGCAAAATTATCCAATTAATTTGGGATCATTTTGTTTGGGAATTGTTTGAAAAATCCTCTTTGCCTTCAGTATTCATGTTTTGTAAAATAATTTAGGAAAACAAATTTAGGAAAACAAATTTAAGGTTATGAGTGCTTATTTAACTATTAGCAATTAGTGGTGACCATTCAATTAAAGTATATGTATTGTTTTTCTTTCCTGATTGGGTTACAGATCTCTTTTAAAAACAAATGATATACAGCAGCAAATAACTAAATTAATATTCCTATTTACAAACAAACATGCTTGGCTGTTGGGCAGATAGAAATTTTGCTATAAATATAAGATTCATTTTTCATGTGTGCAAATATTTATGTACAGTAAATGATAAAGAGGTACAAAGTTTAGTCAACTGAAAAGTCATTTAGAATACTGTTTTTTCATATTTAAGTATCTCTACTGGAATTGATTAAAGGAGTTACTTGGGAACAGGTGCGTAGGTAACAAAAATAAACTTTTTCCAAGATTTTGTGAGAGAGGGAAAATCTGGAATGGAAGAGTATTTAGTTTCCAAAAAGAGATTAAGGATTTTTGAGAGAGAAATTAATGTCAGGGAAGTTACTAAGGAAGTAAAGTAAGTAAACATACTGCATACAACCAACAGGCAAAAAAAGTAATACAGTTTTAGTACAGAACTTTTGTGTTTGGCTTTCTTTGCAGGATGGTTCTTGGCATGGGTATACTTCCAAATAGATACCACAAACCCAGATCCTCAGTGGATATCTGTTAACCTGTGTGAGCTGGGAAAATGCCCCTATGCATACACCACATTTCAAATTTCAGCCCTTTCACAATTATTTGTGTGGGCATCAGAATGAAAAACTTAGTTCTGATGGGGAACATACATTTTAAATCTTAAATAAATAAAAATTGGCTGCATAGATTTTCCTAAACGTGCCCAACAAAATTCCTATTACAGCCAGGATAATTTCAGTCCCAAAAGATCACTGTTCGTAAAGCTCTGAATGAATAACAACAAAGGGTTTTGCAAACTTAACTAGAGTGATTGGTGCCAAGTGAGTTTTATAATGCATTGACGTCAAACATAACTGAAGGCAGAATTAAATCCAATGTGTGAAAATTAACTGAGCAATGAGGGTATTGATATTTCCTTTTAGAGTTTGGGTCAATATTTGTATCCAAATATGGACATAGATTATTTTATTTTCATTGTTTTATTTCTCAGTATGTCTTTCTCTCCATCTGTATGTACATCTCCCTTGTTTGTATTTCTTTCTTTTCTCCATTCTTATTTTGCCTTCTCTTCTTCCAGCCACATCCATTAGTTCTTTCCAAAACAGGCTTGCAAATGAGCATATCAAAACTCTTTTCTAAATGAAATACCATTAGGCTGCCTTTATATCATTATTTTTCCTAGCAGAAACTTGTTCAAAATACCAAATAAAAACTCCAGGTATTTCTGCTAACTTGTAGTGAGCTTGTATCCATGTTAGTTACTTTATTTTTCTGATAGTTTTTTTCCTCATAAGTATTTGTAAAGAAAAACACTGAGCAGCAGCAACATAAAATTCAGCATAATTTTATTTAGACTTGCATGCAACTTGTTATCATAATGCAAGCTGTTTTATTTTGAACTCTCTTGGATCATGTCCTTGAAACCATTCTTCTTACACCACACAAACTGTGCATATGCTTACATATAGAAAATCAATTACAATATATATTGGGAAAAACATAAGGTATTCTGTATGGCCCTGTCAGCATCTTAACATTACTGACTGTTACAAGTCTTGCTTGCACATGATTAATTGCTTGGCTGTTTCTTGTCCGAAGTGCCTGCAAGAAATGCTTGATACTGAAAGGTGGAATACTGTTTAAATTGTCATGAATCAATTTGCACACTGGATGTTTTGCCGATATGCTGTAGTTTTGAAGAGACTGCTACACTCCTTACTCAAACAAAATTGCCCATTGTCTGAGGCAGGCTGAGGAAATCAAGGCACCAACAAGAAGGAAAGTGGGGAGGGGAAGAGAGAGTTCCTCCCTTTTCCCTTGTATTTTTCAGTCAATATCTATTCTTAAATCTGTGGAATATTTTATGTTTTGATTCTCTGAACTATGCCACTGTATCATTTATCATCTTAGGATAGGTTATACTTTAATTTGCCTACGTTCTTTTGTTAGAGGCTGCTGTGATATTTTTCACTCCCTTTTTCAAAGTACAGTATAGCTTATATCAGAAGAGAAAATATGGTGCTGGAATTTAGCTAAAAAATAAATGATATTTTTTATTAGTTTTTTTTATTGATCTTATATGAATCTGCTTTTAGTATATACAGCAAATTATCCTGTAGTCTTTTATGGCTAAAGAGTTCAGGCATTCCTGTATAGGTTAGTATCATGTATATTAATTAAATTTACTTATTCTTGTTAGTAGTACCTTAGTTTATTAAAAGTGAAAGTAAGTGAAACAAAAATGGGCTGATCTAAATTTAATGCTTTTCACTTGCACTGAAATGAGACAAATAGGTTTCATTTTTGATATATGATCAGTTTCACTTTGTTTCTTATTATTTTTTTTTCTATTGTATTTGTATGTTATCCATACTCATGCAATAAGTAGACTAAATCAGTTTATTGAACTTCTGTCCCAGATCCCCTCCAGATTCAAGTTAACTCACAGTCTTCCAGCATCCCAGAATGCTTTGCACTTCCCTTGTAAACCCCTCTTGCAGGGTGGGCAGGTTAGCCTTGGCCCAAGCTGTCTGCTCCAGCGGAGCAGTGAGGCATGCACTAGTACCCTCTGGCTTCTGGCCTAGGCCACTGCAGCCATGTAGCTGCATTTCTAGAACCAAAGATGAATGCTCACTTGCTTAATAATTCAATCTACATAGCTTAGACTAACCTGCAAAGATTGAATTGATTCAGGCTCAGGCTTTGTGACTGTCTGTACTTAGCCTAAGAGGGTGAGGTACTTTGACATGGGACCAAGTGGAGTTGATGAAAGCAAAAGTGTCATAAGCTGCAACTGCAGTGCCATTTTCTATTAGGACATGGGACCATTATTGAGATTGGGCATATAGTTAAGGAGCATCCTAAATTCCCAGCTAGTTGCCTAAACAGATAGCTGGAGGCCTAAATTATAATTTTGGTCAGCTTTAGGGATTCAGGTTTTATAAGTGGGCTTATTTTAAGATGGTTTAAGATTTTAGTGTGGCAGCTTTTATGCCTGTGTATTTTCATTTGCTGCTCTGCTTTGTGTATGGATTGACTTTTAGTTTAACTGATTTTTTTTTTTTTCTTTCCCTCCTTTCTTGCTGACAGTTTTTTCCAAACTGGGCTAAAAGTGGTTTCTTCCATTCCCCTGCCATTTTAATGAATGCATATTTTTGAGAGGTGAAGTTGCTTTTTATCCCTTTTGTAGATTCTTTTTCTGTGCTTTTTCTAATTCCTCTTTTCTACTTTTTAACCTGTGGTTGTATTTGTTCATATCATTCATTCAAGAACACTATTAATTTCTGCAATGGAAGCAATTTTTTTACTAAAATTTTAGCCACACTACTGAAATCTGAGTTTTCCCTTTGTCTTCCATGGGGCTAGGTCTTCGCCATCCACCTTATAAAATTTAATCTTTAATGTTTATTTTTTGGGGGATTTTGGTGTAATGCGATAACTGAGTACTGTTTCTTTATGTGATATCTTTCACTTTTTCAGTAGGTTCTGATCAAAACAGATTATCATTCTAGGGCCTGTGTAATATGATTTGATAGTTCCAGAAAAATTGTCACAAAACTTCAGTGTTTTTCATCTTTGTTACAAGAACACAACAATAGAGGATTAAATCCTCTTCTTCCAACCAAAAATATTGGGGAAACTCTCGTATCTAAGTTACTTTGTTGTGTTTGTTTCACTGGGAAAAAAGCTTGTTTAATTTTACATGACAATTACAGAAAAGATTGAAAACATTTACAGGTCAATTCTGTTATGTTTTCACTATTTGTCCTCAAGGTGATAACAGCAAGGAGATTCTATTAGAATCAAGAGGCGTAGGGACTGGTCTTTCTGTTTTTCAGTAGAGAAAAGCTGACTTATCATTTTAGCTTTCCCCAGTAAAACATTCTGTAATTTTTGTTAAAGATATTTATGTTTCATAGTCCTAATATAACTCTGCTCAAAAACTGGTAAGAAGAGATGTTGTCACTGGTAGAAGTGATACATTTTTGTAGTTTCTGCAATTTTACCGGTATGTAGAGGCTCAATATTTTCAAGACATTCATGTCAATATAATTTCTTCAATTTCGTATTAATATCATTTCTGACAAAAGGGTTCATATGCACAGGGAATTCTGAACTACTGTAGTTCATGTCATATAAGTCGAATTTTGAAGCCCAATTTTTAACTCTTCAAATTCAACTTCAACTTATACACCATATCACCATCCCTTGCAAGCAGCGCCAGGCTTGGTGCCCAACTTATACCAGCCCCTGTGCAGCCTCACTGAGAGCCAGGCACCCAGGGGGATGGACACATGCTGCAGTACCGCTTGCAGGGATGAGGCCAGGCTTGGTGCTTGGCTGGTGAGTTTCTGTTACCTGCAAGCAATACTGCCTGGGCTGCGTCAGCTGAGTGTCAAGCCTGGCCTTGTCTGCTGTGAGTGGTACCGCCAAGCACCAAGTCTAGCCCCATCCCCTGCAAACGGCACTGTGGTCAGCTGGTGTGGCTGGGCTTGGTGCTTGGCAGTGCTGTTTGCAGTGGATGGGACTGGGCTTGGTGTTGGGCTGGCACAGCTCAGGCAGCAACACTCATAGGGGATGGGACCATGCCAGCAGAGCACTGAGCCTAGCCCTGTCTGCTGCAAGCAGTGCTGAGCCCAGGTGTACCAGCTGAGCGGCAACGCTGCTTGCAGGGGATGGGGCTGAGGCAGCCGAGTGCTGATCCCAGCCCTGTCCCCTGTGAGTGGCACTGTGGCATGTGTCCACCCCCACCTGGGTACCTGGTCCACAGTGAGGGTATGCAGGGACCAGTATAAGTTGACCCCATCTTTTTGATCCAAAAAGTTAGGTTGACTTCTACACTGGTTCTATGAAATTCCTAACTTTTGGGATCAGAAAAATGGGGTTGACTTATACACTATGTCAACCTATACACTGTGAAATATGGTAGGTAAAAATCCTTCTAAGGAATAGTTTTAAAACACTAAGAAGTTAGGATTCTGTCCCTCTCAGTCCTAACTCTGAAATTAACTTTATTGCTTCTTTGAGGCTCTCTGGATATGTGTACACACACAGTGCAATGCCATATAAAGATACAGATGGAGCTTCTCAGCAGCATAAAGTAGCCCTGATGGAGTGGTGTGTCACCACAGCTCTGTTCCTTGGTTATTTTGACCTAACACTGCATCATGTTGTGCAGATGTGTCTTCTGTCTCTGTTCCCCATCTAAAAATAGGAGTATCAATACTTAAATTTATACCTGATTCCTAGGTATATTGTGAGGATAACTGAATGAATTTAAAAAGTGGATTGGTTAGAATTGTAGAAACAGACCCATAATTTGTAAAGCATTGTGAGGCAATCCTGAGAGAGGTGCCAAACACCCCGTGCTCTGATTGGTGCCTGCAGATGAAACTGGGAGTGCCTAGACCATCATGGAATTAAGTCCATGTTAAAGTGTGATTCATTATATTCTTTTGCCAACATGACAGTTTTATTTTGTCTCTGGATGTGCTTGTGGTGATTTGCTCTTTTTTTTTTTTTTAAATAAAAAAAAAGAATCTTGCTCCATGTGCTGTTGAGGCTCCACTGAGGGTTTTGTGGATAGCAGCGGAAAGGTTCCTTTAACACAAGATTACTGTATGCAGTGGTGAAGAAATGCCGGAGGGTTGCTCTGCCCAGATGAAAAGAGAAAATATCAAAGAGAAGAAATCAATATGATGCATGAACAAGCAAATAATAACAAAAGAAAGGCATTGGATACTATCTAGACAATTTCAGTCTGGAAGCTAGCCATGGATAATGTTTTGTCACACATAATTTTGCCCATGGTGGATCCAAATTTCCAAAGAGTTTTGGAAATCTCAGGAATTTGATTCCATCTCCAGTTAGCATGTGATAATTTGCCAGCATCTTTGTAATGATTTCACAATGTTCTTCTGTTACTGAAATGATATACTGTTAGATTTTAATGCCAGCAGGACTAGATTCCTTCTAGATATTAAGGTAGTTCAACTGTAGCTACATTTGGTTCTACCTTATTTTCTAGCAAAATCTAGCTGTGCATATGTGGGCTGTGTTACTATATATTTATATTGCTTTTTCCAGTCCTTCATATTGTTTGTTACAGCTACTTGTAAGTTGTCATAAACATTATTATAAGCTCTTCAGGGCACGAAATGTCCTGGTCTGTATTTGCACAGTGATTTGTGTTGACACTGTTTGGTTTTTTGCCAGTTTGGGTTGTCTCAAGGAAAGTTAACCTGGATTTCTCCCCAGGTTTCTTGTCACTTGCATTAGGGAGATGAAAAGGCATGTTTGTCTTCCGTCTTATTTAACACTATTAATATCCATTAATATCAAGGAGCCAGCAGACAATTGTTTTCCATATTTAAAAATACTAAACAGCATTATTAGAAAGCAGACATTTTCTTGAGCCTACCTCCTATGTAGACTGCACTCGTTATTTGAAAAAAAACAGTTTTTTAAAATTATAATTGTGAACTACTCATGTATGCTCCGTCCAAACATTCATTGTTTAGTGTTTCTACTGGAGGGAATGCTCAGACACTTCATTAATTATGCAAATTAAGAGTGATATGTTGAGTTATATGGAATAGATTGTTTAGAATGAGAGACTTTAGAATGTTTGACAAAGTAACTTCTACCTCATATACAGTGCAGTCAGAAGTAAGGTTGACATCAATGGTATAGGATCAGGGCCTACCATTTAGAGCTTTCACATTTAACCTATTTGATGAAAACATGAACTGTTATAGTGTTTGAGGCAAGCTTACACAGTTTATGCATTTTGCTTTTTGCACTTTTAGATAAGTTATGATAAAGATCATGGCAGTACTCGGACTGATTCTAATCTCATTTGCGCTGCTTTTATGCTATTTTAACTTAAACGGTTTTAGTATTATTGCTTTTGATTTACATTAGTCAGACAGAAATTCTGCTTAAGCATATATATTTTATCTTTCAGGATGTTCTTCCTTCCTGTGAAAAACATATATGCAGTCTCACATAATTTTGTAAAGCTGGCATTGAAACAGTTTCTTTGCTTGACTGGGCTTTTGAAGGGTTTTGAAAGGTCTGTAAACATGAAAGAGGAAATGCAGTTTTACTGAAGATGATAGGAGAGTCAGATTCTTTATTATATGACTTATTTTTGTTGATGTATGATTAGTTTGCCTCTGGCTTAGATCCAGGGTGATAGATAAATAAGCGTATATCCTTTAGTTTGTGGACAGTCCCATTGAAGTCACCGGTTATTCTCTTCGTTAAAATATTAAGCAAACAAAAAACCCCCAGCATAGCTTCATCTGAGAAATTGGCTGTGATTTTTTCCAAAGGGAAATTTAAGAAATTCTGAAATCATTTGGACTACTATAATACTTGGAGTATGCAAGGGCTTAAATTCTTACTTGAATTGGGACCCTTAATTGCTTGACTTTTTTTTGCTAGACACTTACTTGAATGGCTTAATTTATCTTTTTAATGTTTCGTATAAGGGAGAGAATTCTAATGAACTCACCAAACCTTCATTTTCAGATAGTGTACAATGCTGGATTTGAGTTGTATTAGTTTACTTTCTGTTGATATCACTTCTTCTTTTCTTTGTGTTACTTAAAATTGTTTCTAGCTGATGTAAAACAGCTGTTCTTTGACATCTGTGACTAAATATTTCCTGAGACACTGTCATTTATTTTGATATGGAATTAGGAGACATGGTAGGAAGGTTTGAGCTAATCTTTTTAGTCTTACTTTCAGAACAGTGGGTTTTTTTAGTTGTATTACTTTTCTCATGAGTATACACTGAATGAAATCCTGGTAATTGTATCTGTTTTTCATTTATTTTCTGACAGATGATTCAAGAGAGCAGGTTTCTTATCGAAACAGCAGACACCATTCATGACAAGATTGTTCAGTGTCAGAAAGCAGGTAAACTTGTATTCTGTAAGTCTATGTTCAACTGGAAAGAGGTGGAAACAACATGCTGTACGTTTCTTAGAGTTCACAACAGGAGAAGCATCTTTTGCCTTTGTCTAAAACAAACATTATTTTGTTTTACACTGGTACATCCATTCTCCTGAAAACTAGAAGACTCTGTGTCAAGGAAAGAACTGAAGAATTCTCTGTAAGAGATGCTTTCTCCACTTACCTTGCCTACTCCAAAGGTGCTTTGAAACTTATGCAAATATTTAAATGAGTAAAATGAACTCTTTTTAATGAAAAAGGAGTGGATAAGGTAGGGCGTGTGTAGATGAAACGGGGGCTCTAAACTGAAGTGGTGCTTTTAAAAAGCACTGCTTCAATTTAGGGCTGATTAAACGCTTGTGTCATACACATGCCCCACTGCTTTACCTGCCTCTTCAGCAGAGAGGGGAAGGTGAGCTGCTGGCAGGCACAGCGGTCCCTGGGCTGTGGGAAGAGGGGGGTGCTGGTGGTTCCCTCTGTGACCTTTAAACACAATTAAACTAATTTAGACAAAAATTTAAATTGCCCTAATGATTGCGGCTGTGCGTTATGTAGTGCCGCAGACCCGTCTGCAGCACCACATACCACACGTTCAAGTGTTATCTGTGCTGCAAAGTAGCAGCACTGGGTTTTTGGGGGTTTTTTTGACCCTGGGAGGTCCTGGGGTCAAAAAAACACATGGGGAAAAAAAAAAAGTGGGGAGGTACATGTAGGGGTAGCACATGCCTCCCAAAACTGGAGTTTGGCCCGCAGGTAAGGCTGCTGGACCCCAGGTGGGGTAGCTGGAGCCAACAGAGTTGCTGGCCCCAGCCTCCCCTACCGCACCTGGGGTAACCTGCTGCATGCTGGAGGGTGTATGGCACAGGCATTCCCCAGGGGCAAGTAGCAGTGGCACAAGGTGTCCTGCTGCTTCTTGTCCCTAGGGAAAGAAACATCTATGCTTATGAAGACATGGCCAGTGTTTCTACATTAGATGTTACACTGGTGTAATTAGATCAATTTTTATTTGATTTGGTTACAGAATTGTAAACTTTTCTACTATGGATCCTAACTGAGTGTGTTAGCATTGCCACCCAGAAAGAGGTCTGTTAAGCAATAAAACTGTAAACACTTGTAAATGCTCCTGCCTTTAATAAGCATTTGGAGAATTGTAAACTGCATAAACCAGTCACACACACCTATTTCACTGTGTAAATAATGAAATTAATGCTATGCAGTAAATCCTTTAGATTTATCTTCTTTAGAGTGGAAGTATTTTACAAAACATTTTAACAACAACTGCTGACTGTTTGTTAATATAATATTAGTGCAGGAAGGTTTTCACTCTTTAACCCCTCGTGCTTGAAATTCTGAGTACTCTGCCCAGGCCTCTCCAGTAGAGTTTTATTATAGTGAAGATTGTGGCGCTTTTCATCATTATTGTGGCTGACCAGCAGAAAGGAGGCTTAGAATTGGTTTCTGCATTATAGTTTAGTATTGTTTTTCATTTGTGTTCTCAACACATATCAGTTTTCATTGATATCTTTAATTCATATACATTTCATTATTTCTGTACAACAAAATAAGTCTATGAATACTTTTGAAGTCTGTGAAAGCTTCTGTCAAAAGGCACGAGACTTGTTTACATATCGTCTTTATACAGAGTCTCTATCTGTGAAGATGCTGCTGAGCTGGAACAACTTGAATGAAGGAGGCTGCAGAAAATAACTATATTGAATATTTTATATTTTCTCCTAAAAATGTTCACTGAAAAATCCTTTACAGCAAAAGCCTGGGGGGTAGGGGGGGAATTATGCTATCGAACTTACAGTGCTATCTCACTTACTAACTCTGCAGCACTCCAGATTTAGACCAGTAGAAATGAGAACCAAATTGAACACAGCCATTTTAAAAGGATTTCATAGACATTAGGGCTGGAAGTGACCTCAGAAGATCGAGTCCAACCCCCCACCCAAAGGGCAGGAAGTCAGCTGGGGTCATAGGATCCCAGCAAGATAAGCATCCAGTTTACTCTTGAAGGTGTTCAGTGTAGGTGCTTGAACAACCTCCTATGGCAGGCTGTTCCAGACCTTGGGGGCTCGGACAGTAAAGAAATTCTTTCTTATGTCCAGCCTGAAACGGTCTTGCAGGAGTTTATAACCTTTTGATCTTGTTGTCCTTTGGGGTGCTCTGGTGAACAAACATTCCCCCAGATCCAGGTGGACACTCCTGATAAACTTACAGGTGGCCATCAGATCACCCCTGAGCCTACGCTTTTCCAGGCTGAAGAGTCCTATAGCTCTCAGCCTGTCATTGTAAGGTCTGTTTTCCTGACCCCTGATCATGCGCGTGGCTCTTCTCTGGGCTCTCTCAAGTTTCTCCACATCCTTTTTGAATTGTGGAGCCCAAAACTGGACGCAGTACTCCAGCTGCAGCCTCACCAAGGCTGAGTACCACGGGAGAATGATGTCCTGGGATTTGCTCTAGAAGCATCTATGGATGCAAGCCAGCTTTTTGCTTGCTTTACTAGCCGCAGCATCACATTGAAGGCTCATGTCCATCTTGTGGTCAATCATGACCCTCAAATCCCTTTCATCCGTAGTGCTAGCCAGTGTAGCACTGCTGAGCCTATAAGGATGCTGCAGGTTTTTCCTCCCAAGGTGGAGATCTTGCATTTTTCGGTGTTAAACACCATGAGGTTCTCGTCTGCCCATTTGCTGAGCCTGTCAAAGTCAGCCTGGATCACCCTCCTGTCCTCAGGTGTGGATGCTTTACCCCAAAGTTTGGTATCATTGGCGAACTTGGCCAGTCTGCTTCTGACTCCAATGTCCATATCATTAACGAAGAGGTTGAACAATACAGGTCCAAGGACAGAGCCTTGAGAGACCCCACTGGTCACAGGGCACCATGACAATTGACTCATCAACCACCACCCTCTGGGTCTGACCACAGAGCCAATTCCCCAGCCAGAGGATCGTGGTGGACCCGAGGCCGCAGTTAGCCAGTTTTGCCAAGAGGTGATCATGGGATACGAGATTGAAGGCTTTTTTTTAAGTCAAGATATACAACATCACTCTCCTTTCCCTTGTCCAGGTGATAGGTCACCTGGTGATAAAAGAAAATAAGACTAGAAAAGTAAGCCCTACCCGCAACAAACCCATGCTTGCTATCCCTCAGGATGTTGCCATCAGGTAGTCTGTTAAGAATGGCCTCTTTGATAATCTTTTCTAAGACCTTCCCTGGGATAGGGGTCAGGCTGATGGGCTTGTAGTTTGCCAGATCCACTTTCCTCCCTTTCTTGAAGATAGGCACCACATTGGCCTTCTTCAGTCTTTGGGCACTTCACCCGAGTGCCAGGAGTTCTCGAAGATCTGCGACGGGCTGGGCTATGACGCTCGCCAGCTTCTTGAGTACCCTGGGGTGCAGATTGTCAGGGCTGGCTGACTTGAAGGTGTCCAGCCTCTCAAGGTGTTCCTTCACGAGGTCAGCATTGATGGAGGGCAAGGAATCTCCCTCACTCAGGTGAGGAGTTTAAGAATTAATCAGAAATAAATTGAGACGTATCAGGTCTGCTCTGGAGTAACATACTGCAACTTTTCTCAGTAGGTTCTATTTCTGGAATTAGCAAATATGATTTTATGATTGAATTTTGCACTGTCCACTGCCATGTGGGATTTGTTTCCCACTCAGAACTTGTCTACAGAAATAATTAAGAGCTGTTATAATGCATATATTGAACATAGGACTGAGATAAGGTGCCAGCAGCAATGTCCTAGCTTTGTCCTCCTTCATTTTGCAACCTCAGCAGTGTTGTTTTTAATGTAGATTATTTGTGTGTGATTTCCTAGTAATTTAAAAGCGAATTTAAAGCAAAGAAAAAAAATCCATCATGTGGCATTGGTATTGACAGCTGTATGGATTATCAGTAGGGTCTGACTCTTTATAGTCCCAGTACTTGTCTTTGACTCCCAATTTCCTGTCCCAGCTTGCTTGTAAAAACCAGCATCAAAGCCATATGTTACAGGCAGAAAAAACAGCATTCCTATTTTTTAATTGATAAAGCTTAATGAAAAATGCAATTTATTTAAAAAAACAGAATAGTAGTCCTGGTTAAGTATGACTGAAATTCATGACTCTTTAAAGGAAGAAATGAAGGAATTTAATGCCATTTTGAAGTTCTATTGCAATTACTGGAGCTAAATGATTTTCAGGTTGCTTGGTGTGAGGCATACTTTTGGGATAATCGTTCAAATATTCACAGATTTAGATTATTGGACTTACTTAGTTTAAAGGAGGTGTGGTAAAAATTGTGTGACCTGAGATGCTTAAAACTAAGGAACAGGAAAAGTACTGGTATATAAACTGTTGGGAAAATCTGGTGTTTATTGGTATTGGACTATATTTATATTTTACAAAAAGTGGTATGAAACTTCTGGGTTTTCTGCGTAGCCTCTTTGGCCATAGAGGGAAACATTCATCAGTCTTTTATCAATTGCCCTTCCTGCTAGCTGACACCCATTCCAGGCCTTCCTTAGTATTTCCATTTAACTTTTAATCCACTTGATGGCGTTGTGTGTGGCTACTTTGTCATTTCTGGTGAAGTGTTTCTTTGTATGCACCAGAGCTCAATCATGAATGCCATGCCACCAAAATCAGGAATGTAGAAAAACACACAGAAAGGCTGACCAGGTAAATTCAAACTGAGCTTCATTTATTCCAGGAGCTTCAGGAATTCTGGGTATTCAGTACTAAGAGAAGTAAAATGTGATGTCTATAGAGAGGAAATTAACACCAGGTACAAACTAGGGGAATGTAAGCAACCAGGTGCAGCCTCCATATGAAAGTGGATTTATTTTTATATTGTCATTCATCTACACTTTGAGTGTCTTATGATATCAAAATCCATAAGAACCATTGGCTGAGAGGGACTCATTAAGTAGATTTCTCCATCTCCAACTCCCACACTTCTGTATAGTTTTAAACAGTATAATGTTTTTTTAGACCTGCTGAATTTCCATAGCATCAATGGTTTGTGGATATCTGCCACAGAAAATGTCAGTGAAATACAATGGAATTTCCTGGCTGAAGGACAGAAATCCTGTGGTTAGCAAAATAGAGTTTATTAAATAATTTACCAGTGTAAAGTCCAAGGGTTTTGTTGCATGCCTTCTGACTTCCTGTTAAGATCAATGAGAAAGAAGCTATGCATCTGAAGCCTTGTGAAGATATGAAATTGCCCATCAAAGACATGAAATTGTCTATTGAAGAGGGAGGTAGAAGAGGGCGGAAGAGAAAAACTGAGACTGGACTGGGTTCTGCAGCGATTCTACTAGGTATGCTGAATATACGGTACCCAATTTGAAGAACATTTAGAATGGTAACAGTCTTGTACCCATACTGAGTACTTTGGACTCTGCAGTTATGACTGTACACAACAGAATAAAGAAACCAGAATGTTACCCTGAATGTAAAATTTAAAAGGTAAAAGTAGAAGATTGAAACTTAAGTAGTACTATATTGTTTTAGATAGGTGAACAACTTCTTTTCTTCACTAGAAATGTTAAAGAAATAATTTTTGTGCTCAGTCCTTTGCAGGCATAAGATGATCATTAGGGAAGAGACCTGAAAGAGCACAAGTATATATAAATAAAAAGAAAATATAGGGACTACCAGATGGAAGAGTGTTGAGAATTTTCAGAAAACTGTCCTGGGGAAAATAAACCACAGTGTAACTGAATCACATTTCAGAAACTAAATTGTATACCAATCCATTTTTAAGGAATGGAATTACATGAAGAGCTTCATAACCTTGGGGCAAAGGAAGGTCTGAAAGGAAGAAAACTAAGCAAAGCCATTGAAAGTTTTGCATGGAATATTACGGTGCTAAAGGTAAGCAGAAAAGGTACTCCCTTCTCAGAAATAATGATTGGATTTCTACATTTGTTTGTACTTCTATCTAGTTGGAAACGGTTGCAAATATAATGATAGAAGTGTGCTAAGAGACACTATGTCAGGACGACAAAAAAGAAACGGAAAATCCAGTGTTGTACTGATGATTGCAGGTTTTTTTCTCAGACAGTATTTCTGCTATATCAGCAGAATTTATATATGATCAAGAAGTGCAGAATTGCTCAAAATCTGCTGCTACACTAGTAACAATGTTCTCATTATCCCAGTATTAACTGAATAAAAGGCATATTAAAACTTGTTTTTCAGAAACTTTTTACTCTTTTAGAAACCCTAGGTAAGAATTGTTGTATCGTGCATCAAGCAAAAGTTAAATCCAGGGACTTAAAATGGTGACTAAGTGAGTTACAATTACCAATTACACAGTAGCATGTAAAATCATAATACAGGAGTAAAAAGGCAGGTAAAGCAATGAGGAAAAATAAGTCTAAGCAGGTTGATGGGCAAAGATAGAATGTAAAATCCAGAGATGGTTCCAACACTAAAGTTTGGTTCAAGATATGATCTTACCCAAAACTTGAGAGTGTTTGAAATCAAGTTGTTTGGGGAGAGGGGTATTATGTGACTCAACAAAATAATGCCAAAGATGGTTTTGAAGGATACCGTGTTAAAACTATAGAAGACTTGTCTGTCTCTGAGTGTCAGGAAAAGGGTGATTAAAATCCGTGGAAAAGCAAAGAATCGTATGATAACTAGACCTGCTAAAGTCCCCATGTCCTTTGAATAGTGGAAATATTGGTCAAATGTTGCTACGTGTGTTCAGCAACTTACTTCTTGTAAGACGGTATTATTTATTTCTGGTAGGATCTAGTAGATCACTGTCAGCATTTCCCAAAAAGAGAAGAAGGCTCATCTCTTAGCATGAGGAACAGATATTTTAAAGATGAGCAGATGTGCGTTATATACAATATATGAATGGGATAGGTGTTGGCTCTATTTTGGTAATATAAAATGATGTTAATATAATGTTTTGTTTTAATGAGTTTTATAAGTTATTCCCAATTGTTTCTCATACTTGGGAGCTAGGAACAAGGACCCATTTGAAGCTGAACAAGAGATGAAGGAAGATATGGTGGTTGGTGCCGTAGCTTGAGACTCAGGAATTCTGGGTTCAGTTTTCTGCCTTGCTACAGGCCCCTTGTATGACTTTGGATAAGTCAATCTCTCCGTACCATAGTTCTCCATAGGTAAAATGAGCAAATAGTGTTTCCCCACCTCATGGGTGGAAGAAGGATTGCTGTGAGAATTGCGGGGCACTGCAGCACTGTGAGATATCTAAGTACCAAAGATGGACAGTTATGTAGAGAACTACCACAGAATTGTCAAGGGATGAATGACAATAAATCTTTTCTTTCTTCTTCTCCAGACAGAGCAGTCCTGTCTAGGTGATTTCATCTGCTTACTTGCTTTAATTACATCTTCTATATTGGCAACTTACAATTTGAGACATAGTGATGGTAGATGAAGCTTCTTATAGTGGACATGATAAAAAAGGAGAGGGTCAAAAAAGGAAACCTATGGAATCACAGGACATGGGAAGGAAGGACCTGCTATTTTCCATTTTCTGAATCAAGCATTCAGATAAATCCTTATTCCACATGCCCATTCCTTGTCTTGTTCCCCATGGACCACACTGTCATTTTTGAATTCCGCCAGTCATTCACAGATGTTTTCTTTATCAGTTTCTGTTTAAATGGGGCATCATATTTAGAGGCTTCTCTGAGATTTTCAAATGCCACTTTGTTGCCCAGATTCCTAGAACTTTGACCTGAAATCCCAAAGCCACAAATAGCATTTTAAGAAAGATTTATCATTAGAGATACAAGTGAGTGGGTACCTGAAGAGTGTTGGTCAAAATTACAGAAAGTGGTATGCTTTGATCCATTATAGTGTGTGTGTGTGTGTGTATGTGTATGTGTATGTATATGTGTGTGTGCACACACACACACACACACACTTTCTTAAGACAGAAGGAAGTCATAGGAAAGTAGAGTTTGGGAAATTAGAAAGTGGAGAGAGGTCATTTGTGTTAGCAAGGGCAAGAGTAGAGCTGGATGATGGGTAAAGTTTATTATGCACACTGATCAGCCATAAAAGAGATGGAAAGTGGGTAATGGTATCATCATAAGTTCAGTTAATAGGATCTCCATGAAATTAAAAGGCAACAGATTTGTAACGTCTGGAAAAGAAATTACTTTTTACACGTTGACTAACTGCAGTTAAGAACTTAAGTGTGTTTAAAAAAAGATATAATTAATAAGAATAGCTTCAGTTATATTGGAATAAAAAGCCAATAGAGGATATAAATCTTATGGTTCAGAGCCTGAGGCAGCTCTAGGCTGTGCACATTTAAAAAGGAATATCCTGTCTTTATCCATTATGTTGGTCTTACACGTTCCTCTGAAGCAGCTTGTGTAGGTCACCAACTGAGACAGAACATTTGACTAAATGTAGCACTATTTGGATCTGCTTTTTAAAGCGAGTTACTGAAGTGAAAAAGCAAGCTTTTTAAAGTGAGTTACTAAAGTGAAACACTAAAGGTAATTTGAAAGTGAATCACTTTTTAAAGTTAATTATTTAAGACATGAGGTTTATTTGTAAAGATCAACAAAATAATTTAATCCAGGTTATGAATTTATTGACATTTCACATTTAAAAATCAGTACTAGTTTTTCATTTTCAAAGGGACAAACTATGCAGACACATTTTGAAATGGACTTAAACCATGAACCATGTTTTACCTGTGGATTAGTATCTGGTGGTGTAAATTATTCTGAAACACCTTTTTATTCTGAATTAAGTCAAATTCAGCACTGAAGGCTGTAGCACTGATGTGGTTATTTTCATCACTGTATCAGTCAGATGTAAAACTCCAGACAGTCAATTATCATTTTGCTTTTTTTTTCCTAGAGAGAATTATAAATCGGTGACCCTGTAAATAACAAACCTGTTCACTCATTACAGCTTGTATCTTCTGTTCAGTACTGACTCATTCCTTTGTGCCTCCATGAAAGCATCATTAAAAGGTCTATTTTGAAAAAGAGACCAGAAACCCTCCCACACCCCAATTGGCACTCTCATCCCATCTGTCTATTCTTACTGGTGTTCTCTAAAAATATGTTCTGTTAGATGCATATATAATCACTTAAGAATAAAAACTACTGTCCAGTATCTAGCAAAGAATGTTAGCTATTTTGAACTAGATTTTGCAAAGAATGCATGGTACCATATATATGACAGGATGCTTCCTTGTATCAACGATATCAAGCAGTAATAGTTTGCAAAGGGCAGTAGAGGGTACTATTTTGGTCTTGGGTATGTCAGATGATTAATAGTCTTTTCCTAGACTACTGAAGTGAAGGAATATTTAATTAAAACATTTGCAAATAAATATTCATTGCAGTAGGTAAGGTTTGAATACAAATACGGGATCGAATAAGAAAATCACTCTTGGCAAAATCACTGAAAACGTTACAGAGTTTAAGATTAAAGCATACCTTTTAAAAATTACTGCTCTGTGAATTCCTCTTGTTTAAAAAAATGCCCAGGGGTGGTACTTAGAGGTATTTAATAGGAATGAACCAAAATAATATGTCATTTTCTTTCTTACTTTATATAAACTTCTTGCATATTAATAATACCGTGTAGAAGAAGGAACTGTTTTGACATAACATAAAGCTGTTTGTGGAAATAGGCTATAGAGCCCAGTGGTAGTCTAATGAGCAGAGATAATGAGGTGTACATATTGTTGTTTGGTTCCACATTATACAAAGTAATGAAAGAAGAATTATAGCATGGTGGGCATACATGCACCTGACAAAACGGGGGAAGATGATCTGCTTGCTGCAGAATAGGGCAGATTATCATGAGTCCTGAATTCTAATCTAACCTTTCACTCTGGCCTTGTACAGACATTCATATTCTTTTGGGAGACTCACTGCTCTCCCGAGAGCAACCACGAGTGTACAGGTGTTCATGATTTTTCTTCCAGAGCGAAAATGTCTCTTCTAGGAGAAAAATAACATGCGAACACCCAGGGTTAAATCACTGGAAGCAGAACATGCCCCTCCTTCACAATCCTCACTTTCTGCAGTTAGTCAACGTGTAAAAAGTAATTTCTTTTCCAGACGTTACAAATCTGTTGCCTTTTAATTTCATGGAGATCCTATTAACTGAACTTATGATGATACCATTACCCACTTTCCATCTCTTTTATGGCTGATCAGTGTGCATAATAAACTTTACCCATCATCCAGCTCTACTCTTGCCCTTGCTAACACAAATGACCTCTCTCCACTTTCTAATTTCCCAAACTCTACTTTCCTATGACTTCCTTCTGTCTTAAGAAAGTGTCCAGATTTCTGCCTTTGGTGGCAGAAACCCAGCTGCGCTGTCCGAGTCTACTTGCAGAGATAAAAGACAGGTTTCTGAAATGAATATGGAACCACAGACAGCCAAATACTTACTTTCCTTTCACTCAGACTAAACTAAATTTAGCATCTCTCTGAGGTATAACTTTATGAGAAAAAGAACCATATCTGACAATGATTATTGAATAATTCAAAAGTGGCTGAATCATAATGAATAGCAGTGTCTCACAGATGAGGAAGCTCTGCTGATCCTTGTGAACTGTTATGGTCCATTCATATCCTTATTCCAGGTCCTTTCAATGAATATCTTCAAAAATTGTAATGGATATTTTGTATTATAGTAAAACTATCTTAAGCTGAAGCAAGCTTCATTCTCTGGCAGTATTTTATATTATTTATTTGCGGTACCAAAAATAAAAATGTTACACTTTATTTCACCATGCTTTTTCTTTGTATGTATTTCCACCTACAGCGTTCTCCCCATTAGTAAGTGGGATACATGTCTATACTACCTGGCACACTTGTGCATGGACAGTGCAGAGAATCAGAGCATAGTGCCCTGGGGAGATCTGATATAATTACATATGAGATTGTATATGTTTTATCCTGACCTACCCCTTGTTGCACCATTTTTAGAAAGGAATTTACATTGTATAGTGTCTTGATTTTCAAAAAGAACATACAAGTTGATGGGCAATGCCAAACCTTTTCTTTTCATAATACCATTGTATATTCCCCTCCGTTTAAGTAGTTTCTCTTTTTTGTTCATCCCTAGGGTACTTGCACACCCTTTCTCTCCAACTTTCCCATCATGAGAAAGCTGTCTCTTATGAACAGCTATGAAGACATTAAATCTGTGATGACACCAACTAAATAAATTCCTATGGTTTAAGTGCAAACCCCTTTCATTTGGTTTTATTTTGTTTTAATAGTTGGAAATTTCAGACACCACTGGCCAATAATGCTTTCTTTGGCATGTAACTTGGTGTTCCAAGTTTTTCTTTAAATACAAAACCCACTGCAGTTATTAGCATCTTTGTCACCCCACTGCAGCACGCTCTGGTTGACTGCATCCACGCAAGTGTGGATATTTGTTTCCACCTTGTGCTGCTGCTGCTTGTCCCCAGGGAACGCCTGTGCCATGCAACCTCTGGCATGTGGCAGGTTACCCTGGGTAGGGTAGCAGGGAGGATGGGGCCAGCAACTGTGCTGACCTCAGCAGCCTTACTTGGGGTCCTGGGACCCGTGGAGAGCTGTGGCCATGGCAGCAGTCCTGCTGCTCAGAGCCTGACTGGCAGCTGAAGCATGGCTGTGGTGGGCCAGGCTCTGCTTTTGGGTGGCATGCACTGCCCCTGCATGAACCACCTGCTTTTTTTGTGTGTGCGGGATCTCCCAGGGTCGACCCCACCCCCTGCACTGCTACCTTGCAGTGCAGAGAACACCTGAATGTGCAGTCTGTGGCACCACATACCTCATGGCTGTGCTCATCTGGACATGGCCATTGTGTCTATGTGAAGACTTTTGCAAAGAGGCTGAAAGGACCCTTACTTTAATCACTGTTGTCTTTTATTTCAAAGTGTTTGAAGTGCTGGTTTTAATCTATAAAACTGACTCTGCTTTTGTCCTACCTACCTTATAGACTTCTTATGAAGTGTTCTAATGGTTGAGATCAGCTGACATCCTTGAGCTTGCCAAGCTTCATAATCTTATGAAGAGGTGCAGAGGTAGTCTTCTGGCTCATCCTGCTAAGTTCAGATAGGTCTCTTTAGCCTTAACTACATATATAAAAACTGGTTTTCTGAGAGAGAGAGAACTAAAGAAAAGGTTAAAAAGTCCCACACAGCCAATATTCATTTTTAAATAAATATCTACCTATCTAGATTTGTTGATTTTAATTAAGAAGAGGGGAAAAAGTCAAGAAGAACAGAGTTTTTGAATGGTTTTTTATTGTATCGACATGGTAACTTAGAAGAATAGCACAGGGATTAAGTTTATGTATATGCCCTTCAAATGTACTGGGGATAGCGTACTGTTCTAGGGATAGTAGCAAATAATTTTCACAGGAGGCCCTTTGACTGCAGTTTGTGCAATTGATTCAATCTGGCAGAACCTATGTTTGGTGACCTTCAGGGCATGCTGCTGGTCATACTATTTATGCAGTCATTTTGGTTAAGGGCATGGATTTCAAGAAAGCCTTTCCTTTTTACAGGATAAGAATTCTTTGGAATCCTTTAAGTGTTTTTGATTTAGTTACTATGTTTTACATTGTGTACAGGGATTTTGATTAGTGCATTTTATACGTCTAGAATAATGGTACATTGTTAAGAGATGGATACACCTATTGCATTCAGCAGAGGATGCTGCTTTCTGCTGATTAGGTTTGTAAATGCCTCTGCAGGCTGTCCATTTCTATTGTTCACAACATTAAGCTCTGCACTTGTATAAGACTAAAAATAGGAATACTCCTGTAGGATTCTGTTTGTTTAAAAGACACTATTCTCAACAGATTTCAAGTCAATTGTATCTTGTGATGGAAAGTTCTTGAGTTACTTTAACAAAGTATTTCAGGCTAAAGTGATTGTAATCACAGTCTCTCAAAGGTACTAGTTAATCAACTGGAATATCCTGTAACTCCTGGCTTCTAGCCATTCTACAAGAAAGTTGCTCTGGGGAGGATGTAGTTAGTATTCTCATGCAAGTATAATGTTATCAATCTAGCTATCTTTTTTTCATGTGAGATCTTAAAGCCTAACAGTGTGTTATACGATGGCTCAATTTTTTTTAGCCAAGAAATGTTTCAGGATACAAATCAGATTTAAAGCAAATTAAATTATCACAGGCATTTAAAATATGCATGAAGGGCTTCCATCTGATTTTATATCTTCACGTGCAGAGTGCTGAAAAGATGAACAGTTCATGTCAGAAGGAGAATTGGTAGTTGCCAGCACTCAACACTGTTGCACTCTTATGATACTGTAATTTTCCCAAAAGGTGTATTGGGTCACGTGCTCAATCCTTTATGTATCTGTGTTCTGAGGTCAGTAAAACCAAGAAACATTTGAAAATTAGGAAGTAATTTTATCCTTTACTAGCCTGTCAGTCGCATGTTTTTTGTCTGAAACATCAGGAACATTTCACTGACTAGCTGAAAGCAGTTTTGTGGAGCCTAGCATTTAGACAAAAATCCAGTACTAAAGCATTTGGGTCATGTTCAAACTGTGTGTGATTGTGTGCAACTGTACTGATTTCAATGGAATAGTAATGATTGTTGTAAACATTTTTCACTTTTTTTGTATCTGTCACACCTTCTGAAGAACTTTGAGCCATAAATTAATGAATTCTATAGCATATTTTTCTAGTCATTGACAGACACTTGTAAGTATTGCAAACAGATCAAACCTTTTGCAAGCAAAAACAAAATCTGTGTTAGGGCACAGAGTCCTCCATAAGGACCTTTCATACCTTTCATTTCATACCTTTCTTTGGGTAACTCCCTTGGGTGCAGCAGAGTGCATAAGAGGTTTATCCTCCAAAGCCCACAGAAATCTACTCCTAAGTTTTCCCTTGACACTCAGGGGTCGGGGTGAGGGTAGCAATGGGGAGGCCAGGCATTGCTGTATGACATCTGCATTCTGTCTTGATTCCTTCTTGGTCTCTCAATTCTGGAGCTTTGTTACCAAGGGCATTCCCTGCCTTTTTGGGGGTAGAACCTGATACTAAAACCAGGAATTTCAACATGGACAGAAAATCTCTTTGTGTTTACATCATGATGTGGAGAATGTACATCATTCCAAGTCCCATCTCCATCTTTCCAAGTCCCAACAGATGACAAAGACTCAAAATGGAAGATATGTTAACATTAATATGGGAAAATCCAAATGTTTGGAAACTCCCTCCTTCAAACATAAGAAATTTGTATGCCCTTAATTCCAGTGATTCTGCCTTTGTGACATAAATACACCAGCATCCATGCAATTGAGGATAGAAAAGTGCTTTAAAGTCGGAGTCTACAAATGTGGGTGGAACCTTAGTAACTTTGGGACTAGAATATGAGATGGTTGAAAAGTAAGGATGAGGCACAGATTGTGTATATTGTGAAATGCTTTTCAGTGAAGTGAAATACCTTGTCTTCATCTCGATTTTTTTGAAGTAAGCTGGAGTTGACAAGCAATATTATGTGCCTTTCACTTTGAGTGGTATGACATGTTGCAAACGGCTGTGGCACTAATATCACAATATATTATTGTTCTGATGCATAATAATATAGTATGTACATTATAGTACCATGATAGTTGTGAATAGACTGAGAAATGGAGATAGAAGTATTTCACTTATGATTTTCTGTACATAAGTAGCCAGTAAACCTAACTTGACAGCTATATGCAATATAAAATTACTTTCTAAGAAGGAGCTCTTTATGTCAAGACCATGACTAGAATATAGGCTTTGAGCACATTAAACTGTTGGAATACCAAGCTGCAGGATATAGAAACCAAATTTAGCATCAGATCCCAAATGGGTTGTCAAGATGTTTGAATAGGATTAGTCTATCTGAAGTGATGTCTCATTTCACGGTCTTATCTACCATGAAAATACAAACACATAAACCTTGACAAAAGTATTCTTTGCACCTTAAACATTAAAATAAAAACCCTATATTTCATATTAAGAACTATTATGGGGCAGTGTTTAGGACCCATCAGGTTGCACTGACAATTCTGTTCCATGTTTGGATGGGAGAAATAGAAAGAAAAACTGTGTGGAATGGGAAGCTGGTCAAATGACCCAGTGTGGCAGAGCATGATGCTACAGGGTATTCTTGGGCACTCTCATCATGGAGAAGATGTACACTTGAATCCAGGATCACAGAAAATCCAGTTAAATACTACAAGAGTAGGTATGGTGGCCTAACTAACATTTTTCCTTAGTAATTATATTTTGCCTGCATAATGCAACATCCTAACATAATTTTATTTTGATCCTCTTCATTTTCAATCCTGATCTGTTACTGGGCTCTGTTTGAAGGATGTTCCTCTGTAGGTGGTTGTATTTCAGTGGCTTGTAGGTATTGGTGAATACTTCTGCTCCATTCAGACAAGGTTCTTTGGGTGAATCTGATATCTTTATTAGACCAACTTAAATATTGGAAATGTTTTTTTCTTAGCAAGCTTTCAGGTTAAAAACACTTTGTCAGGCTGAGGAAACATCTGCAGTTGATGTGTGCTCTTCCTGGATGGAATGAATAGGAAAGAAGCCAGAGGCTGGTATGCATGCAAGAAAGGCAAGGTGTAAATTGAGGAGTCAGTGGGTGAGAGGGTGAGAGATTGGCTGAGGGTGGAGGGAAGAGAAGGGGGATGAATGTAGCAGATAAATAGTGGAGAGGTACCTGGGGAGTCAGATGTCAGGCAGGTTATATGTCATAAATCCAATGTCTATATTTAATCCATGATTTTTTTGTATCCAGGAAGTTGATGAAGTGAAGTTCATAGTTCTGTGGAAAGTGTTTTGTAAGTTCTCTTTGAGGATTAGAACTGAGAGATTGGAGAGAAAGTGGTTTTCTTGTGAGAAACGTGCCCCCGCAGGTAATTGGGTATTCTTGTCTTCTTGATTTCCAGTGTGCATTCATTCTGGTGCGCAGATGTTATTTGGTCTCTCCTATGTATTTTCCATCAGTACATTTGGATGAGATATATTACATTTCTGGAGGTGCAGATGTAAGATCCAGCAATGCTGATGGCTCTGTTGTGGGGTGTAGTAATTGTGGGGGTGGTGGAGATGTGTTGGCAGGTTTTGTATTTCATGTTATGACACGGTGTGGATCCATTCAGTGTGTTCTGGGCCACAGAAAATTTTGTTTTCCAACTATTTAAGTTGTTCTAATAAAAGATATCAGATTCACCCTAACAACTTTGTCTGCCTATGTCCTTAGGCCAACAACCTATACCTCTGTTCTATTGATTCTTATACAAGATCCATCACAGGACTGTGGGGACACGTAGGAATCTTTGTTGAACTCTGTGATAACTATCCCTCTGAATCAAGGTAACAGATTGAGGATCCTTCTCTGGAAATGTGGAGTTTCTCCAAGTCACTCTAAATTCTGGGTGCAGCTCAAAGTAACAATTCCTGGGACAGAGACTTATGAGACTCTTTAACATGACTGTACTATTTTGACTGCCAGTAAGTCATAACTTTCCCCCTTTCCAAATGGGGATCAGAAATTAACAAAGAAGTTTAGCTGGTCACTGTCAAACAGGTAGCTACTGCAGCTCCAAGTAAGAAAAAGTCATTGACTCTCCAGATCATTTTTAATGGAGAGGCACAAAAGGAAAATGTGGATAAGAACAAGGCAGCAGTTTATAAAACCAGGAAGGCTATTTTCCCTGACTAATCCGAGGTTTCAGAGGTGTAAAATTGGCAGTGTTTTCAAGTTGAACCTTTACCCTAATGAATGATGGATTGAACAACTGACTGAACTCCCTGCTCAGATGGTAAGGGACTGGATGAGATGTACTTCATTTTTTTGCCTAGTTCAATTGGCACACAGCTAAGGTTGTGCAGCAAATGGAGGACAATTTGGCACTGAACTGGTAAGACTATTCCAGCTACAGTACAACCTAGAACTAAGGAATAATAAATTAAACATATGTAGGAAGAGCTATATCCACGAAGGGAAGAAAATACCATAGAAAGGCATGCTTTGAATCCATCTCCTGTCTAGGATTTAGGTGTCTTATCCAGGCTGTGGGGAGGTGCCTTTCTCCAACAGGAATTTGTAGCCCTCAGCTTTCTCTTGAAGCTAGATGCTGAAGCCCTTTCTTAAAAAAAATAAGTGTTCAGTCCTTGGTTACCTTCCTACTTACCCACAGATGCTCACTATATAAAAATCTAATACACGTGGATAAAAATGACATAAAATAATTCTGAGTGGTAATTCTTGCTTATATTTTAAAGTAACCAAGCAAGAAATAATTCATGAACCTAGTAGGTTGTGTACAAATCATCATTCTGTTCACTCTGTGTATGTGTTTATATCCCTTTCTCAAGCCTTTTGTCTGCCTTGTCTACTTGATTTTCACCTGTTCAGAGCAAGAGCTGTCTCTTACTCTAGGATTCTGATTCTTTGCTGTTACACTAATTTTGTTTTTCTATGTCTCCCTTGATTGTGAACTGGGGTAGGAAGTTGTAGGATTGAGAACTGTTTGCACAGTGCCTTGCAGAATGGAGCCCTAATTCCTGGTGGGGTGTGTGTATACATGCAATAAATAACAGTGTTTTGTAGCAACTGATAAATCTCTTGAATATGCAGTGGAGGCTTGTTTCTTTTTGGGGTATAGAACATTATGATCAATAAAGTCCATGAAATCCAAACTTAACTGATAACAAGAACCCAGCTCATTCTCCCAGTGCTATGTTGGCTCTGCAGTGGAAGCAGGATTATGAAGTGCCAAGAATTTGTTTGAAAAGTTAGCAGCTACGATTCTGTGCAAACAGAGGTAGCAGAATTACTGAGAGAAAAGGATGCTATTTTTACGTGCACCGTTAGATAATACTGCAGTTGGAATTGGTTAGAGGTAGGACAAGAAAATGGAGGGTGAACAGAATAATGTGTAGATGCCACCCTGATAAAAGAGAATGACTTGGGTATAAAAACTAGGTCAATGTCATTTTCCATCCCTTGTACGGAAGAGATTATGAACATACTAACTGTTGATGTCATAAGAATTTCAGCAATTTCTGCCACAATCATCTCACTATTAAAACAGTTACATTTGCATCTGGGACATGGACATCAAAGACTTCTGTGCTCTGCAGTGCAGGTAATTAAAGGCAATGTGGAAGTCAGGAATTTTATCTGTGCTGACAACAAGTGTCTCATTCATGTGGGTTTAAAAAGTTGTGATGAAGGTGTAAGATGGAAGGAATTCACTTATTTTCTTTGATCTGTCAATAGATGTATGGAGATGTAGAAAAAGGAAAAAGAACAAGTGTCTGCATGGAGTCTTCAGTATTTCTCTACAAACCATATTGAAGCAAATTCCTGGCCCCAGGGCACAAGCAGGTTATGTGCTGGAGGGGAAGGTATCACCTTCTCTCTCTCTTTCCTTCCCCCCAGTCTGTGGAGTGGCTATAATATTGTGCTACAGGCAATTCTGTAGCCTAAAGTTTAGCATATCCTTGGTGCTGCTTACATGTTCCTCATCATATGGGCCTGACTGGCTGAGGAATATGCTTTGTGATGAATCTGACAGCCTGGATCCTTCGCAGCTGTCTGCTCTGTCTGTGTCTGTGGCCTTCTGACAAAGGCAGTCAGCATCCCTCTGAAAGCTGAACACTGGCATCCTGAGCAGCAGCCTCGGTCCCCAGTGTGGCAGCCTCCATGGCACTGTAGCATGTGCAATCAGATCCAGGGCTCTGGGAGGTGGTGTGGCTTCTTGTGACTGCAACCTGGGCTCCGGTGAGAGCTGGGGGTGCAGGCAGCTCTAGCTGCACCAGAGTCAGGAGCTCTGCTACTGCAGCCAGAATCTGCTGAGCCAGGTCTTTTGTCCCAGTTCTGGCCATGGTGATAGCTTCTACATGCAGTGCTGCTCAGTGCTTCTGTGTCTGGGGCACTGGGTTTCACCACAAGAAGCCCCACCACCACAGCCAGAGCCCAGCAGAAGTCTGTGGGCTGGATGACCTGGGTTAACAGGCCAATTCTGGCCTGTGGGTCATATGCTTGACACCCTCGCTTTAAACCAAAAACCATATATCCCAAGCCTTCTCATATAAGCTGCTGAACTTTAATGGAGTTCGACAGCCAGTCTGGTGAAGAGTAGATTCTAGTTAAGAGATAGTGGGCGGGTCTACATGAGATGCTATGTCGCCGTAGCAATGAGCTACAGCAGCATAGCTTGTCACTACGGCGACATAGTGTCGGCAGGCATGAACTCTGACACCGGCACTACTACGCAGTACCAGTGGTTACTGAGCAGTCATTTAGTACTTGCTTTAGTACAACTGTGCAGTCAGGCACATGTGTAGATATGCCAAGTAGGTGGTTTAAATGTTAGATGATAAATTTCCAGCTGCTCCTTGGAGTGACTAGCCAAGGAAAGACCGGATGTTTATTATCCATTGAACCTCAAGAGTGCTCCCATTGGGCCTTATGTAACCCTAAGTGGTGAAAAGGGGTTAAGGAGCCTCACCTGCTTTGTGTAGCCCATGTCAAGGGTAGCCAGAACAGCTGTCCTTGCATTTAGGGTAGTTGAGGGCTGTTACCATGACTTTTCTTCCTCAAAAAATTGGGGGCAACTTGCCAGAAAGGGTGTGGGGAATAAGTGGGTTCACGGCTCATCCTTTACTACTCATTAGCCTTTAAATTTATTCAAGCATTGGGAGGCTGGGGGGGATACTATTCTGCTCCTCTGAAGAACGTTTCAATAGAGCATGTCCTCCCAAGTCCGCTAAGAAACGATGAGAGGTATGATGCTGAGTCAGAGTGCCTTTTGATGATTCTCCTGCACAATTGTGGCTATGCATCCCGCCTCCCCAGTTCAAGAGAATAATCCCTTCATGATTATTTTTTTGTAATTTCTTTTCTACCAATGATTAACTTTTGCACCGTTACTGTTAGGAAAAAACAGTGTGGTGATTTTTATTGTTCTGTTACTGAGCTACAACATCCTGAATGGTTTTGCTAAAACAGAGCTTTTGGGAGGCATTATTGTTAAAGTCAGAAACTGATTATCGCTTATAAAATGCTATTGTCATTTTATATACCTGGGAAGATTCCTATTGATCACTAAGTATGAAGAGAGATTTAATAATGCACATGCTTATTACTGAAAAGGCATTATGTTTCTAAACAATTAAAACAATATTAATCTCTGTTATTTAGAATATTTGCTTTAAAGTATAGAAATAGTCTTTACTCTGTTATTTTGTCTTTCTTTATATGGTTTGAAAGAGATACTGCATTCCTCCACAAAGATTCTTATGGGAGATTTTTTACTTTTCATTTTTTTAAATAGCTGAAATAAAATTCATGCTCTAGGTCCCCAAGTCTGGAACTGACTGTGCTGTGCTTGATGCTGGACCTGGGAAATATGAATGGGATCTTCCCCCAGTATGTCCCTGCCTGCAAAATCAGCACCTTTCACAGGGACATGTAGGCAGCGGATCATGGCTCTGCTCTGGGCCCTGGCCTTGTGCTGTTACCGCTCCAAGCTCCTAGCCTCTGCCCTGGCCCCACCAGTCCTGCTCCCAGATGCTGCTCCCTGCCCAGACACGGCCCCATCCCATCCGTCCAACTGAGTATTGCCTGCCCATGTGGCTCCATGGAGATCCTACCCCTGTCTGGTGCTCCTGGTCAGTGGGTGCAGGGCAGACAGGCTGGGGTCTAAAAATATATTTTATTGGATCAGCAGTGTAGTTGGGATAGAGTTAGGCAAACTTTTGAATGCAAGATGCTCTTTCTCAGATCTGGAAGATCTGGCAGACCTGAGGAAGAATGCCTGCATTCAAAAGTTTGCCTAACTCTATCCCAACCACATAGCTGCCCAATAAAAGATATTATGCTAAGAAGTCCTAGCCTCTCACATTCTTTAACTAGGTTAGGCCTTGCATGAGGAAACTTCCTTTTTCCCTTTGATCAGCTCTAACAAGTTTCTCTTTCTGTTAGGAGTGTGTCTATGTGTCTGCAAGTCAAAGAGTATTAATGTGTATCTATTAGGAAAACATCAGGGGATACAACAGATAGGACCTATAATTGCAATTAAAAATATTTTTTCTGAACTTGTCATGTTACTGAATATTCAGCAGGGCTTGACTTATCACACTATTTAAATAGAGGGACTTCACTGGTGAGTTCTTCCACAGAGTTTAAATGTAAACTGTGCTGCCGGCCAAAAGGCTTACAAAAGGTAAAAGTTACCTTTCTGCTACATTTTGTTTAAGTAAAGCCTGATCCAAAGTTCATGATTTTAATAGAAATTAAGTGATTTTCTTAAGGTCACATAAGTTGTCTGTGGCTGAACTAGAAATTAAAACCAGATCTTTTGCATCCTTGCATGGCTCCTTAACTGCAAAACCATCCTCTTTCTCCTGCCCATTGCTGGAAATTAATTCATACCAAACCACAATCAGTAAAGAAGCACTAGCAGAAGAATTTGAAGATATTGTTTTGGCCTGTATGTCTGTCTGTCTTTCTGCCTTTTTCTTTGCAAAATGGCTAATTCTAAGAACAAGTTTTCACAATTAGAATTTAAAATTTTGAATTTTTTCATTTTTTTTATTGTGGGGCAAATTTTTTTTTACTGCATTTCATCAGAGAGAAAATGAGGCAAAAATAATGAAAACTGCAAAATTATAAAAAAAACTCTCCAGTGTTATAAAGAGATTCCAGATTTAACTGCTCTCTGAAAGAGGATACAAGCGTATGGGAGAGAAGGAAAATGTCAAAACACAAGAGAAAAGGTCCAGTGCCTCATACCCTGTCTTTGTTTATTTCTAGTTTTCTGAACATAGGAGTCAGGAGACTGGACTCTGCATCAAAGAACTGGTGATTTTATGTTTGACCTTGCCCATTTCCTTTTACCACTGTAGGCTTTAATTTTAAAATGGAATAACAATGCTTGCCTCCATTAATTAAAGTGTTTTGAGGTTTGTTGATGGAAAAAATGCTATTTGACTGAAAGGTAACATGCATTTATTTTCATAGATTTCATAGACATTAGGGCTGGAAGGGACCTCGTAAGATCATCAGGTCCAGTTTCCTGCCCAAGGGCTGGAAGTCAGCTAGGGCCAAACGATCACAGCAAGATAAGCATCCAAATGTTTCTTAAAAATGTACAGAATAGGTGCTTGCACCACTTCTGGGGGGTCTGTTCCAGGCTTGGACAGTATAGCAGTTTTTCCTTATGCCCAGCCTAAAATGGTCTTGCAGGAATTTGTGACCATTGGACCTTGTCATCCCTTGTGGTGCTCTGGTGAACAGGCATTCCCCCAGATCCTGATGCACACCCCTTATGTACTTATAAGTAGCCACCAGGTCCCCCCTGAGCCTGTGCTTTTCCAGACTGAAGAGTCCCATGGCTCTCAGCCACTCTTTTTATAAGGCCTATTCTCTTGCCCTCTGATTACATGCCACGAAGTCATCCCGAGCCTGCACTTCTTCATACTATTCTATTTTATATAGTATAGAGTCATTCATAGCAACTGTATAATGAATACTTGCTTGTGCCATATCTGACTTAAGTGGATTTCCTAGCTAAGGCCCGGAAGAGAACTAGCTTGCCATATGAAAGCATGATTTCATCCCCCCTCTTCCCCCTCCCCGTGAAGAGGAGCTCTGAATATTCAGCAAAAACATGGTTTTGTTTTACAGTTGCTGTTCCCCAGCTACCCATTATGCTGGCAGATCCTATAAGCCCTAACAGTGGCAGGTGTTCAGGACAATTTGCACAGGAGCTGTCAGAGAGTAGCTAACGGGATCAAAGGATTACAGTTCTCTCAGTTGGAAGTATGCTTTCCAATATAAACAATTGAGCAGTGGCAGGAAACTCCGATCTCATATGTTGTATCCTTGACAACTACAGTTTTCCTTAAACTGGGTCAAATGAAATCAGGTACAAGATGATGACCCTAGAGGAGCCTCAGGTTCTCCTTTTTTGTAATAGGTCATTTTTCAATATAAGTGGATCCTGTTTTGGCAGAAAATAAATCTACACAAAGATGCAATATCATTCACCCTGGCAGCTTCAGGTTATTTTTAGAACACAAAAGAAAAAGGTGTCTTTGCTTGCGTCAGATATATGTGCAGAAGAGCCAAGGAAGTGCAGAACCAAAAGACCAGAGCATTAAGGATCATAGGATTGAGGGCTGTGTAAGAGTTAAATTTCTTCCTGAGCTTGCAGTGACCTACCTAAAGTGTGTAGAAGGCCTCCTCTGAATGGAAGAACTTTATTAAAGTGATATGATTGTCTCCAGGTTGACAGAACACAGCATAATTATTGTACTTAACTGCACTGAATGTTTGTCATCTGGCATACTGTATTAGTACCTGTGGTACTGGCAGTATTTGTGATTCTGGTCTGTACTAGTGGAAGAAGAACAGATGAACAGTTTAAGAAAAATGAAAAGAAGCTGGAGAGCACATACACATTGACAAACAGGTGCAGTCTCCTTTTAGAGTATTTTGGAATATTTAGTTTTGTGGGACTTTGTCATATTGGTATAAATCTTGAAGAATCTGATTTACCTAAAAGATGTAGATGATAAGTCTTCCTTTATTTTTTTCCTACAGACATTTCTAAGTGGTAGGGAAAGGATCCTTTTTATTTCTAATTTATGTGATGAAAAAAGCTTCAAATGATTAAATGTTATATTTGATTAATGCTAATATAGTCATATCTCTTACTTAAGGTACAGATCAGAATTTACACCTGATGTATATGGATTCAGTGCAGCTGAGCCCATGAGATTTTGTAGGCTTATGATTTGGATTTTGAATCAGTCATAGAAACAACAGAGTCTCGTTCCTTCCTACCCTGCCTTAAGACTAACACAGCTAACTATCCCTCTCTACATTATTGTTAAGGGTTATTATCAGGGCCATGTGTACTCTTCAGTAAGCCTGAGCTGAATTTTGCTGCAAATCCTTGAATTTTCTATGGCATTTCATTGGAACAGACTGGAAGTTTTTTGCTTCTGTTGTATTGAGGTTTTAAATTATAAAGGTTTTTCCACCTTGAGCAGGAACTTGGACTAACTGACCTCTTGAGGTCCTTTCCAGCTCTATTGTTCTAT